>NW_020837988.1:15359088-15426700 GCF_003676395.1 Aethalodelphis obliquidens | reverse complement strand
AATCTTTTTTTTTTTTTTTTTTTTTGCGGTACGCGGGCCTCTCACCGCTGTGGCCTCTCCCGTTGCGGAGCACAGGCTCCAGATGCGCAGGCTCAGCGGCCATGGCTCACGGGCCCAGCCGCTCCGCGGCACGTGGGGTCTTCCCGGACCGGGGCACGAACCTGCGTCCCCTGCATCGGCAGGCGGACTCTCAACCACTGCGCCACCAGGGAAGCCCAGATTAATCTTTTTAAAAGGCCCCTACTTGTCAGTCTTCTATAAAGAAGTCAGTATAAATCTATGCACGGACAAATCCTGACTCATGCGGTGTCAGAATATCTCAACACAGCCTTGCAGACACAATAAAAATTATCCAGGCGTTCAATAGCTTTACACTTTGCCACACTTACACCCACCAAAGAAATGAATGAAAACAAACATGAACAATTAGGAGAAACTTGGTCCTGAAGGGCGATTTAAGTCCTGCCTTAAGGTCTTAGATCCTGGTGTTAATATGATTTGCTAGGCGATGCACCCAACAAACAAAACCACAGGGTTCCCCCCCGCCCCAGGGGCAGGGTCACTAAATACTCCTGCACTGCACAGTGGTCTATATCGGCAAGTCCTCTGAAAGTGTAGTCCTCTGCGGACACAGAGTGCTAAATTAACGTCCTCCACGCCTCCCCAGCGGTGCCAATTTGTATTGATTTTGCTTCCCGTTCTCTCTGACAGTTGTGGCATTTTCATTTTAAGCCTCCTGACTCAGGAAAATACTCTGAATAGCTTTGAATTATTGGGGTAACGTAAGACAAACTACACTCTCAAAAAAGTCCCCTACCTGTCAGTCTTTCTACAAGGATGTCGGTACAAATCCATAGGTGGACAGATCACTATTCTCCAGGATTAGAAATCATGTTTGGTCACTTACAGCCTGGTGACAGCCTTCAAACAAATAATTATTGTTTCTCCCTGCATTTCAGAAAACAGACCACCCTCAGATAAAGGGACGGGAAAAAGGAAAGGACATAATGAGTTGGTTGTTCTCCCTTTTCCCTTTTGGTTCTGGAATTTAACAGAAATCCTTGAAAATGACTCTGAAATGTCAAAGATGAAACATGAGGTCATTTCTGAACATGAGATAGGCTTTCCATTCTCAGAAAAGGAAATGTGGGCAAATTTTAATTCTGGTGCCTAAGATGGTCATAAGGCAAGAAGAACAGCAGTGAACATGTGACGGAATTTCTTCCACAAACTGCTCAACACGAACAACTTACATTAGCAAATGGAGAAGCCTACTCACACATCTGTTTTTCAGCCAGTGGAAAGGCAGGAAAGATGCTCTGGGCTAAGACTACCAATATCCATGGTTACAGCATCAGGAGCAGTAATAGTGTCCACTCCTGGTGGGTCCGTCCCCTTCACCCTCAGCCAGGACTAGAATTCTTTGCTTACCCCAGGCAGTGGTGAATCGGGAGGAGTTGGTGAAGAGACTTTTTATTGGGTGGGGTGTTAAGCCATGTTTATCCTTCCTTACCCATTCATTGTACCTCCAGCATTAATAGCACCAAAGGTGGAAGAAAACTTGGCCAATTAAACCATGCCAATTATATATGGTATCATGCACCTGCCTTCCAAGTATATCCTTCTCTGGTTCCTGGTTCCATCAACCTTACTTCCAGTTGCAAATCTTATCTATCTATCTATCTATCTATCTATCTATCTATCTATCTATCTATCTATATTTTTGGCTGCGTTGGGTCTTCGTTGCTGCGTGTGGGCTTTTGTCTAGTTGCAGAGAGCCGGGGCTACTCTTCATGGCGGTGCACAGGCTTCTCATTGCAGTGGCTTCTCCTGTTGCGGAGCACAGGCTCTAGGTGCGTGGTCTCAGCAGTTGTGGCTCGCGGGCTCTAGAATGCAGGCTCAGTAGTTGTGGCTCACAGGCTTCGTTGCTCCGTGGCATGTAGGATCTTCCCGGACCAGGGCTCGAACCCATGTCCCCTGCATTGGCAGGCAGATTCTTAACCACTGAGCCACCAGGGAAGTCCCTGGGAATCACCCTTGAGTCCAGAAATTACAGCTGGAAGTGGGTGTTTTGTCGGTTGGAAACTAAAGCCACAATGGTGAGAACTATAATACGTATGAATGTGCTACTGGGTCTTTTCGTGCTTGCTTTGAGTAATCTTAAGCCAATCACTTCAACTCTTTGTATCTTCATTCGTGTCCTGTCATGTATTCAGCCATTCTCATGTGTCCTCTCTCATGAAAGCCCATTATATTATCCAAGGAGGATGCTCCTTCGGTGAAAGAAGTTGAAGTAACTCATTCTGGCACTAAAATGTAGTACTTAAGACTCTGGAGCCCAGCTTCCTGGGAGTGAATCCTGGCTCTTTCACATAGTGACCGTGTGACATAGGATTAGTTTTAGTTCATCTCTTTGCCGCTCAGATTTTCTCATCTGTGAACAATAGTGCCTTCTTTTTGGTGGTTCTGTGAGGATGAAAGGAGTTAAGATATGTTTATAGCACCAAGAGTAGTGCTGCCAGGCACTGAGAAAGTACCATGTAAGTGTTGGCTTTTGCAATTAGCCGTTCATGTTCAGCCATTTAAAAAAGTAACCAGCTAACCGCTGAAAATTAACTACCTGCTGTTGAAACCAAAACCATAAACCCCACTGAAAAATTCAAATGCGTTGTCACCTACTTCAAAGAGCAATGGACGGCGAGGTGGGGCAGTTCTGTGGTACAAGTTCTCTTTCAGACAGTAAAGTTCTAATGGCAAACATTTAACAACATTTAAAGATTAGCAGACAATAAAAATTAAATTATGTTGATTTTAAGCTGATTTTAAAACTGTCTCCTCCTCTCGCAATTTTGAAGAGTAGTTACAATTTTCTTCCCCCATATGTTCCTAAGTTGAAATGTCACATGGAGGTGGAGGCAAGAGCATACTGCTCTTCCTTTAGGGGAAGAAAACTAGCGCTGTGTTTCAAAATCAAAGCCTGAAACATTAAAAAAAAAAAAAACTAAACTAAAAAACCCAGATTACATAATACATGTGTAGACTTTTTTTTTTAATTAATTTATTTAATTTATTTATTTTTGGCTACATTGGGTCTTCGTTCCTGCGCATGGGCTTTTCTCTAGTTGCAGCGAGCAGGGGCTACTCTTTGTTGCGGTACACAGGCTTCTCATTGCGGTGGCTTCTCTTGCTGCAGAGCATGGGCTCTAGGCACGTGGGCTTCAGTAGTTGTGGCACGTGGGCTCAGTAGTTGTGGCTCGCAGGCTCTAGAGCGCAGGCTCAGTAGTTGTGGCGTACGGGCTTAGTTGCTCCACAGCATGTGGGATCTTCCCAGACCAGGGCTCGAACCCATGTCCCCTGCATTGGCAGGCGGATTCTTAACCACTGCACCACCAGGGAAGCCCCATGTGTAGACTTTAAGTTCTCTCTTGGTAATCTGATGAGCGTCCTAATAAAGCCACATTGACTGAAAGAAGTTATTGTCAAAATTAATATTTTTCTGGAGTATTATGGGTTTTGCAGTCAACATTTTCCAAAGATCCCCAACTTGCTCTTTTGGCATCATCCGTAATAAAGTAGAGATATGACCTTGCTAGAAACTCTCAAAAGTTCAGAGCAAGACTCACGCTAGGAAAAGAAGGGACTTACATTAGGGAATTGGGCACTGAAGTAGCGACTTCGAAACATGATAATGGTTCTAGTTAGACCTCCTGGATGATGGAGACCCAAGGATTGCCAAGTGGGATGAGTTTCTTCAGGGATGTTAGAGTGACTAGATTTTTTTTTTTTTTTTTTGCAACACAGCTTTCATTAGTATTAATGCAGTTCTTTCTAATATTTCTGTCTTTGAGTGTATATATAATTAAAACAACATCACCATGGTTATGATATTGGAACTTCTTGGAACTATTTTAGATGTAGGACACCTCATGGTTCTGGATATGTGGGAGAAAAACTTTTATTGTTCTTATCCTGGGATGGCTTCTGCCTTGTTTTTCCAGTTGATTTCTGCTCTCCATGTCACTCAGAACCTGGAGGGCTGGTCAAGTCCTGTGCTGGATAATGAGTGGCAGGGCACGTTGTGGGGAGTATGAACTGGGATTCTCGACCACAATCCTCAATCTTGACTCCTCCTACCCAGTCTCTAGCACTGGTCACCCATTGCAATATTAAAACTGAAAGTAAAATCTCTTCTCTCCTGGATGTTGTACATTGCTCTGGTTTCAGGACTTAATGAAGCCCAGGTTCTTGATGTCTCATCACAGAAAGAATTCAGTGAGAGACAAAGTGGTAAGAAGTGGATTTGTTTAGAGAGAGAAACACTCCACAGACAGAGTGTGGGCCATCTCAGAAGGTGAGAAAAGGCCTAGATTTTTAAACTGGGTCCTAACAATGTTGAGTCTGAAATGGCAAGGTGACAGTGAGCACAGATGATCAGAAAGGCATGAAGACAGAAGAAGTAGTCAGGGACAGAAAAGACCAAGTCATTTTCCAGCTCTTGCCTGATGGCTCATTTCCAAGATCTACAGAGCTGGTTCTCAACTGGTATGCCGCCTCCCTCCCTCCCACAAGGTGTGCTGATGAATTCTGATGGACGTGTACAAAACGCATTGTAGCCACGTGTCATGTGATGGAAGGCTGAGCTGAGTGGATCTTATGACATAGTGTAAAGATCAGGACACGACTTGCTCTGAATAGGAAAACAGACAAAGAGTAGTGTCAGGCTGGTGCCAGAGAAAGATAGTGTGTTTATTACCTTTGAGATAAAACATTCTCCCGAGATCACGAAAGAGAACGATCAAGGCTGTGAACCTCGACACGCAAAGGTCACAACATGGGAAGGGTGACCAAGGAACTGTGGGTGCAAATGAGTATCTTCAGAGTGCTGTCCCCAAAGTCCACATTCATATCATGCCTCAAACACAAAAAATGGCCTTTGGGAATTAAGGGCAGCTTGTATAAATAGCATTCTGGACAGGATGGGGACGTTTATGGATTCAAGAAATATAAAGTTAGCATGTCCTGCACAGAATGCTGATGTATCCCAAAGCTGGCTAAACATTCTCTCTTCTAGAAGAAACTAAGGGCAGCAAAGTCCTTTCCATGTTCAGGACAATTATTTTTATTTTTATTATTATTTTTTGTGGTGCGCGGGCCTCTCACTGCTGTGGCCTCTCCCGTTGCGGAGCACAGGCTCCGGACGCGCAGGCTCAGCGGCCATGGCTCACGGGCCCAGCCGCTCCGCGGCATGTGGGATCTTCCCGGACCGGGGCACGAACCCACGTCCCCTGCATCGGCAGGCGGACTCTCAACCACTGCGCCACCAGGGAAGCCCCTCTCCTTCATTCTTTATTTGAATTCATATTCTCCTTTTCGTTGAGAGGAACACTTGAAGAACATGAAAGACTTAGTCATTAAATGGAGGTCATCCATGAAAATACTTCCTACTCAGAATAATAGGTCATAAAACATGGGAATTAATTGAACAGCATCATATGCATCTACTGTGTCTTCAACCCCATATAAAGACAAGATACTTGCAATGGGAGAGACACAATTTATACCATACTAGCAAAATGCAAAACAAAGTTTAATTAAGTGATAAATTGGGTGGCACCAATTCTAAACCTCAAAGAAACTCACAGCAAAAAAGTGAGATGTCAAGGGAGGCTTCATGAAGGGGATGGTGTTTTCTAGGAACTCAAGGAGCAGTAGGGACCAGCTTCGGCTGGAGGCAGCATGGGAGCCAAGGTACGGATGGAGTGACGCCCACGGCGTGATTCTCAGGCAGCAAGGCGTATGGCCAGAGCAGAGGGTGTGAGAAGGAGAGGTGAGAGACAAAGTTGGCTGGCAAGCTGGGGTCAGATTGTGGGGGGCTCTGAGAGTCAAGCAAAGAATTGAGAGTTAATGTGATGGAGAATAGGGTCCAACTGAAGGTTTCTGAGAAGAAAAATGCTTAATGTGGTACTTAAGATTAGCTTGTATGTTTCTTTCAGAGGAAGAAAACAAAGCATCTTTTTGTAGTTTCAATGGCTTATTTTTGTAAAGTGTAAGTCTTTTCTTTATTGCCAAAAAAAAAAAAATCCATGTTCATAATGGAAAACTAAAGACAAAGAGAGAAATTTTAAAGCATTCAAAACTCCATTAACCTTGAAATAAAAACTGCAAATAGCTTGGTCTGTGTTCTTTCAGACACCGCCCCCCCCTTTTTAAAACATCTTTATTGGAGTATAATTGCTTTACGGTGTTGTGTTAGTTTCTGCTGTATAACAAATGAGCGTGATGGAGACTACTAGCTTGCCACTGAAATCCCTTCTCAAGTGATAAGAGCTACAGCTGGATGTGGCTGCCCACCTTGAACTGAATGACTCAGTTTCCACTGCAACTAGGTGTGGCCTCAGGAGGAAAGTCTCACCAGTGGAGTGGGAGCACAGGTGACACGTACAGCCTGCTTCAGAGATAATCTCTGGCCCTGCTTCTCGGCTGGAGAGGCAACAACTTTGAAAGTCATGTGTTGAAGACAAGAGAACCATCATTGGCCTGAATCCCTGTAAGTCCTAGTGGAGGAGAGCTGCCTGCTGAGCACCTGGGCCATCACAGGTGCAAGAAATAAATTCTTTCTTGATTGAATCATATTTTTGGTCCTTTTGTTATAGCAGCTGACATTACTCTTGCACATATATTTAGGCATCTGTATAAATATTGTTTTTTAACAAAAATAGAATTGAGCCATACATACGTTGTCACTTAACAATACATTGCGTCAATAGATACCTTTCTATAATTTTGTCAACCTTATTTTGAAAATTTTCAAATCAATGGAGAAGTTGAAAGAATAGTACAAATAACATCCATTACCCTTTACTTGCCAATTTGCTTTCTCTCCCTCTCCCCCATCCCTCCCTCTCTCTAGACTTCATAATACTTTACCCCTAAATACTTCAATATGCATCTCCTATCAAAACGGACATTCTCCTACAAAGCCACAATACCATTATCTTACCCAAGAGAATTTAATAGTTCCATAACATTATTTATTATGTAGAGCATATTCAAACCAAACTGTCCCAAAAATGTCTTTTTAGCTGTGTATTTTGATCTATGATCCAATCAAGATACACCCATTGCACGCAGTTATTATGTCTCTTTCGTTCTCGGCCCTTTTTGTCTTTTCATGATTTTTACTCTTTGGAAGAGTCCCAGCCTCATAGAACGTCGACCGTTCTGAATTTGATGGCTTTCTCATAATAAAATTCAGGTTAATCATTTTGGGTTCCATAGGTGGTGTGGTATCCCTCTTTATAATATCACCTCAGTGCCTAACAATGCTGTTTGGTCTCTAGGGTAAGGTGGTGACTGCCAGGTTTTTCCACTATAAAAGTACATTTTTCCCTTTTGTAATTAGTCAGAAATCTGTGAGACGATTCTTTGACACGAAATACCCTATTCATTTTACCCAGTGATTTAGCATCTTTTGATGTGCTTTGCCTGAATTGATAATTACATCAAGGTAGCAAAAGGATGATTTTTCTATTTCTATCCTTTCTTCTACAATTATTAGCTGGCATTCTTCTCTAAAGAAGAACTTTCCTCCCTTCTTATTTGTTTGTTTGCCTCTTTGTTTGTTATCATCATCATTGTGGTTTCAAGGACACATTTTATTCAATCATCTCATCACATTTTTTGAGGCTCAAATCGTCCCAAAATTGGTGAATGGGAGTTCATTCGAGTTTGCTCTGACTTGAGTCTCCGAGCACATCTACGCTTTATGGCACAATAAAATTTCATAGCCTCACCTTGTACTTTACCTGGCTCAGACCTAGAATCAGCTATTTTCCCAATAAGCTCTGGTTCCTTTTAGTTTAGAAAGCTATTTAGAAATCAGTATCTTCATGCTATGTGTGTTCATTGCTCCTAGAGGGACATTGTTCCTAAGTCCTTTCAATGGAATTAATTAGAAATATGTATTTAACACTAATACATATTTAGTGGAAGGGGTTTTCCCTTCCTTTCTTTTGTTTTATATTTGTATCTTTTTATTTAAATCTTTAAAATCTTTATTTTTAAAGATTTTAAATCTTTATTTAAAATCTTTATTCCTTAATTATATTAATATATGTATTTAATTTAAAATCTTTATTCCTTAATTATATTAATATATGTATTCATTTGTTTTACTCTGTAGTGAACATGAAATAATTTCAGAATCACAGTACAAATATACTCTAAGAATAAACCCATTAAGTAAACTTTAGTCTTTCTTGGCAGTTCTCATTGCCTTTACAATATATTCCTATTGTATGGCTCTGTCATACTTACTTTTGTTGGTCATTTAGGTTGCTTCCAACTTTTTCTATGATAAATAATGCTATGATGAATATTCTTATATATTTATGCACATCATCAATTATTTCTTTAAGTTCCCAAAGTGGGAATTTATATTAGTAGATTAACAGCATCACAAAGATTTACAATATTTTGTTCCCAAATTGTCCTCCAGAAACACTGTACCAATTTACATTTCCAGAGGTACATGAGAATGCCAATTTCTACATAACTTTTCCAACTACATATTATCTTTTTAAAAGCGACTTTGTCATTTTGGGAAAAGACTATAATTTTAATCTGTGACTTGTATGTAATTTTAATTTAATTATTATTATTTTTTGGTCACGCCATGTGGCATGCAGGATAGTTCCCCAACCAGTGATCGAACCCGTGCCCGCTGCAGTGTAAGCGTAGAATCTTAACCACTGGACCACCAGGGAAGTCCCCTAATTTAATTATTAAGTAGGTTCATTTATTTAGCTCATCTATTTAGAATCTATATTCCACCAATTTCTAAAAAGTGACTTAAAAGTTGAACTGAAAACAGTGTAAAGAAATAGAAAAAGAAAAGGCAAAACTAATTTATGGTGAAAATACTTGGAACAGTGGTTGCCTCTGAGAGGGACAGAGACAGGAATTGACTGGAAAGGGTCATGGGGTGATGGAAACTCAAAACATGGTTACATGCATTTATCAAAACTCATTTAAAAAAGTGAATTTTGATACATTTTTAAAAAGGAACTGGGCTTCCCTGGTGGCGCAGTGGTTGAGAGTCCGCCTGCTGATGCAGGGGACACGAGTTTGTGCCCTGGTCCGGGAAGATCCCACATGCCGCGGAGCGGCTGGGCCCGTGAGCCACGGCCGCTCAGCCTGAGCATCCGGAGCCTGTGCTCCGCAACGGGAGAGGCCACAGTAGTGAGAGGCCCGCGTACCGCAAAAAAAAAAAAAAAAAAAGGAACTGCATGGACAACCATCAGAAGATAGAGCAGAGGTTTTTTGTGCCGGGGGCTTGGGCGCAGTTGGGGAAAACCCCCCTGAGGAAGTGACCTGAGCTGAGATCTGAGACCTGGTGGGAAGGCAGGCCGAGTGCTTCAAGAAAAGGGAACAGCATGTGCAAAGCCTCCTAGCAGGACCCCAAGCCAGTGTGGTTGAAGCATAGAGCAGTAAGGAAGGCTAGATCCCAAAGGGCCTTGTTGGCTACATGATGGGTGTTGGTCCCCATTCTGAAAGCCACAGAACACCATGGAAGGGATTTAAGCGGCCAACAGAGTGATCTGGGTTCCACTTGTCAAATCACGTGTGGTAGAGAAAGCGGGATTTGGGGGCAGGAGCAGGAGTTGCGAAGACCTGTGAGGGGGCCTTTGCAGTAACTTAACTAGGTGATAGCAGAGACGAACACACAGATGGATTAAAATGATAAGTAAAATGGATGGGACTTGGTGACGAATAAGACGGTAAGGAGGAAAGTGTCAGATTCTGATGATACTGCGCAAAAGGAAGAGCAGGGACTTCCCTGGTGGTCCAGTGGTTAAGACTCCACGCTTCCACTGCAGGGGGCGTGGGTTTGACCCCCGGTCAGGAAACTAAGATCCTGCATACTGTGCGGCTCGGCCAGAAAAAAAAAAAAAAAAAAAAAGGAAGAACGAAGGGCCAGGCTGGGAACTTTAGCACTGGGCCTATTGAGTTTGAGACATCCAAGTAGAAATTATTTAGAAAACAATGGGATATTTAGATCTGGAGATCAAAAGCAAGGTTTGGGTTAGAAATGCGGATTTGGGAGTCATAGGCGGGTAACATCTTGGGCAGGTAACCTGAGGAGAATAGAGCAGGGTTTCTTGGGGGTGGGACATGAATATGCATGGAAAAAAAATTTGCATCTTTATTTCCACTAACCTCTTATTGAAATCTAAGCATATCTTTCATTTACTAATATAGGCAACAAGCCACAGTAGTATTAGCCGTACCTGTGATTTGTCACCAATCGAAATCACAGGTATTTTCACATTTCATTAAGTACGTTGCAGATGTCTCAAAGTACCCTTTACGCCCATCACTTGTTATTTCATGTGTTAAAAAAGAAGCACAGGGCTTCCCTGGTGGCGCAGTGGTTGAGAGTCCGCCTGCCGCTGCAGGGGACATGGGTTTGTGCCCCGGTCTGGGAAGATCCCACATGCCGCGGAGCGGCTGGGCCCGTGAGCCATGGCCACTGAGCCTGCACGTCCGGAGCCTGTGCTCCGCAACGGGAGAGGCCACAACAGTGAGAGACCCGCGTACAGCAAAAAAAAAAAAAAGCACATATATTCCTGAGTCACAGATTTCTAAAAATATCTTGATGATTATTTCAAGGATTGTGGTTTCCTTTGAAATCCTGTGCATCTTATTTTATGCATTTGAAAATATTATTGTGAGAAGAGGATCCAGAGAGGTCATCCGTATTGCCTAAGAGGGCTGTGATACAAAACCAGGATAAACCCCCAGGTGTAGAGTGAGAAGAGAAGCGAGCCTGGAGGAATCCCGGGACTCAGCGCCGAGAAGGAGGAGAAGCCAGGAGAACGTGGCTTCGCAGAAGCGCGGGGACGCAGCATTTTGAGGACAGTGGAGTGGCCAGGCGAGCTAAAGCTGCTGAGAGGTGCAGCGCAGTGAGGACTGCAAGAGACGCCCTGCATCGCAGACGTGGAAGGCATCTGACGAAGAGCCGTTTCTGTGGAATGACGTGTGTGGCAGCCAGATTGCAGTGGGTTGCGTTGTGAGTAGGAGGTGGGGAAACTGAGTCAGTCAGCGTAAATGATTCTTTTGAGAGCTTTGTGAGGGAGAAGCAGTAAGTGCAGGGGATGGGGGCTCAAGGAAGGTCTTTTCTGTTGTTCTCTTAAGATTTTTGGTAGGAAACCTTGGATCATGATTAAATGCTGATGGGAAGGGAAGGCTCTGGTACAGAGTTGGAGACGCGGGAACGGAAGGGACAATGGATGGAATGAGGGTCCTGAGCAGAGATGGAAGGGTTGGTAACTGGGTGGGAATGAGGGGAGGGGGGTGCAGAGGGAAAGGGGTGGATGGGCTGGGCAGCAGAGAGCTGAGGGAGCTTCCACGTGAGGACCACTGTGGAGTGGGGTGGAAGAGAGGAGGGATTGGGGAAAGGGAAGAAGGCTTGAAGTGGAAGGGACAGTTGACCAGGGAAACTGGGCAGCATCGAAGAGTTGCAGGAGGTTAGTGGCCGTGACCTTCCAGGGGCACCATTTTTCAAGGTTGGGTGATTTTTTTCCGGCAGTCACCAGTGGTATGGGTGCAGACCCAGAGACCGTGGATGGGTAGGATTTGGCCAGAGAGGTGTGTCAACAAAACAAAGGGCAAGGGAAGTGTTAAGCACAGAACATAGGCTGCTTGGGAAGGGAAAAGTTGGTACAGAGGGGACAATGAAAGGACCAAGGGAGAGGAACCAAGGGACCAGAGGTTATTCATTACTGTATCCCCATACCACCCAACACAGTGTCTTGGACACCAGTGATTTATAATTCCTTAACAAATAAAGCAATTGTTGTTGTCAACAAAAGAAGGTTTTAGGGTGAAATGCTGTATTTCTAGGTTATGTTTAATGCGAGTATGCCCCTGAATAATCATGTCTTGCAACTGACTGAAAAAATTTAAAATTTTGCTATCTGAATTTTAATAGGTTTTTAACAAGTTTCTTGGTTTTAAAAAACAATGAGAACCATTTTTTTTAAGTAGGGGATTTTAATAAGATGTAGTAAACTGAAATATACAGCACTACATAAAATGCGAAAAAAGCCACTTTATCATAATCTTCACTCATGCAATTTCTGAGCTGCTGAGTCTAATTAACACGGGGAACTCTTGGGGTCAGAGGTCAACATTGCTCGGCACCGGCGATTTCACTGAGCTGGGATGACAATTGGTGTTTGTCTCGCTGGGCCGAGTGGCAGAATCACCCCATGGAAGGATTGACTCTAGGCTGTCCTGCTTATCTGTTCAAAAGGCAGGACGACATTCTGGAAGCAGCTGCAATTTAAACTGTCAGTTGCCCCATTTTCCTGCCATGCCCTATTTTAAAATTACCTAGTGGAACTCAGGCAAAGCACAGAAACGGAGGAGAAATGAAGCACTGCTGGCTTTGCCCAGACCAATTATCACTCGTTTGTGCCATTTACTGCTGTGAAAGGCTTCTAGGACCCTGGTTTGCCCAGGGGCCTGCACCCCAGGTCTTCCAGTTACTCTATAATATGATCACAAAGGAAACCTTCAGTTCAGTCTGGTGAGTTACCTGGTGGGACATTTAAGCACACCAAGATGACCTCTTATAAGTGCGAGTGAGTCCTGGGTCAACTTTGGGCTGTTCTGAGTTTCCTCTGTCCATGGAGAGCTGCTTCTGTCTCTGTTCTTGCCCACCTGTGACAAAAGGAACTTACCCAGAGCTTTAAGGAAGCCACCTGTTGCTTTGCGGAGTGGTAGGCCAGGAAAAGAACGTTCTCTTTAGCCAGTCACTCTGGTTGCCACCGATGAGGAGGTGGTTTCCAAATGGTTGATTGCGGTTTCAGCCTTCAGACCCAAACTGGCCGTTGCACGTTGGCGGTCTCAGCAAACCACTCTCTTCTTGATGATTTCAAGCCAGGCCAGCGTCTGCCCACCACTCGTGGTAACGGTACCCCTTTCTTCTCTCGCTCGAGGCAGGGTCCTGCTCTGGCGGTTGTGGTTACACTGCTATGATTTCAACATGTGCACATTCCTAAAACATTCCTGTGACTGGCAGTCATCAAACATTCATGGAGCTCCTAGTGTGTGGTGGAAAAAAGAGCAACTAAGCCCGTGTGCCACAACTACTGAGCCAGCGCTCTAGAGCCCATGAACCACAACTACGGAGCCCGCGTGCCACAACTACTGAAGCCTGTGTGCCTAGAGCCCACGCTCCGCAACAAGAGAAGCCACCGCAATGAGAAGACCGTGCAACACAACTAGAGATAGCCCGCACGCAGCAACGAAGACCTAACACAGCCAAAAATAAATAAATAAAAATTAAAAAAAAAAAGAACTTTCTAACAACTAGTGTGTCTAAAACTGCAATGGGTGACTAGACTAAATGTCCTTCAAGGTCCCTTTCCTGTGCTGTGAACCTATGATTTAAAAAAAAACAAAAAAATGTGTTCTTCATCCACACCATCCACACGCTCCTGCCCGTGCACATGCGGGCCGCGGTACTCAGCGGGGTGCTCCTGTCTGCCCCTCACCTGGCCATCGCCCTGTGCACCAACGCCTGGGACTGGTTCCCGCTCAAGCAGTTCTAGAGGCTGGAAGTCCAAGATCAAGGTGCCAGCAGATTTGGTTTCTGGAAGAGTCTGGAAGTGAGTCCTGAAGAATGAAGTCTCAGAGAGCTGTTGGTGGGGAGGTGACCTGCCCAACAAGACAGCAGGTCCTAGAGAATGCCACCCTCTGAGGGACAGCATCATCTCTGCTTTCAGGCCCCCTGCACCATCTCTTCCTTCCTTCTGTCCCTCCATCTCCCTTGCCCTGTGCCCTCCCTGGGCACCTCACCTGGGTCCTGCCTTATAACTTCCTGCCCCTGGGTGGGGCCTTTGTCTCAGATTTTTTTTAATATGAAACATGGCGAAGTAGAGAGAATAATAATAAACTCCTATATACCCATCATTCAGGTTCGAAAATTGGCATGATTTTTCGCACATTTACTTCATTTATTCTTTTTTCCTCTTGCTGAAATCTATTAAAGCAAATTCCAACCATCAAAAAAGAGCAACAACCAGTGCCTGCGCCTGAGTGGCTCCCAGCCTAAGGATGAGACAGACAGGAAGACGTATCCCAAGATGGGCTGGAGCCCAGACGGTGTTCTGGGGAATACAAAGGAGGGACAAGAACAAAGCCACCTGACCCCCAAGAGCAGCTCTGGAAGCTCTTCCCAGAGGAAGTGTCCTCAGAGTTGAGGGTCAGGCCATCCAGGGCCTTGAGAGCCATCAAACACTTTGCTAAGGTGTTTGAACTTGATCCCAAAGACATGGGGAACCACTAGAGAGCTTTTAATAGAGGAGTGGCATGATCCAGTTTGCTTCTAGATGGATCCACTCATAATGCTGCCTGGGAGACTGGCTGGAAGGGGTGAGGTGAAGACAAAACGATCAGGAAAACGGCTCCCACAATAATCCAGGCAAAAAAAAAAAAAAGACAGGGCCCTGCAAAGGGAGGTGCTGGTGGACAGATTCAAGAGAGAGGAGGGAAGACAGTCTAACTCTGGTGTCTGACGGCCGTGAAGTTGAGAAGGGGCAACAGAAGGAGGCGTCTGAGCTAATCTCCAGAATTCCGGCCTGGGCAGCAATGAACTCAGGAAGAGGAGCCAATCTGAGGGGAGAAGACAATGGATTCAGCCTCTTGAGTCTGAGCGGGTGGTGGGACAGGCCAAGGAGGACAGACCAACAGCTAAAATGGAAAACAAACTCCAACGAAAATTCCCGACAAACCGTGGGCTGCACTTTCTGCCTCCCTGACGTCTGTGTTGGGCTCGAGACGCTGGGTGTGGAGCTGCATTGTGACTCAGGTGCACCTCGAGGGCACGGAATCTGCGTGAGTGGAGGGGGCGGTGGTGACCACGCCTGGCCAGGTGTTAGGGATGACTCACAGACTCCCAGGTGGGCCCCCCACCCCCCGCCCCCTGGCAGTCAGAGCCAGCATGTATGTGTGTGACCTGCCTCGTTTTCACACGGGCCCGGGGCCAGAACGACGGGAGGCCCGGCCCACGGGGAGTCTGACAATGGACAGGTAGAAGTTAGAGAAAATTAAAAGCGTGAGTCACAGAACACATATGCCGTGTGCTAAGCTGGCTGCTTCCGTGACACCATCAGGGGTGTTGGTAGGTTGACACTGACAGATTAATGGGAGAACAAACAGCTCCCCAAGAGCGGTTTGAAAGAGGAGAAGCTGCAGGTTTCACAGGCAGGAGAGGCTGGAGAGGCAGGTAATGAAAGGAGACATGCAAATATACCCAAGTTGGAGGAAAACACCAAATGCAAAGCGAGCCAGCCTTCGCGGACACCTGACTCAGCAACGGAGAGCAAACGTTTGCAAGGAGCTGCGGTGGGCAAAAGCATTGTAGTGTGGAGTACGCGAGGACGGTTTCTGGGAAACAAAACCCCTTGCTGGCCCGTGGGATCTTGTTTCAACTTTTGGACTTGACCATAAACAGGAGCAGTGCTGTCCTATAGAATTTTCTTCAGTGTTGGAAATGTCCTATATGGCAGCCATGGGCCACATGTGGCTCCTGAGCCTGGAACTGCGTTTAAAATGTTATTTTAATTAAATAGTCCCACATGGCTAGTGGCCGCTGTACTGGACAGCACAGTTTTAGGCTTTTGCTGCCCTCATGTAGGAATGCACTTTCTGACTTTTTGAGCCACTGCAGATTACTTGAAGAAGCTTTGTTTTTCATTTCAACCTCCAGCGTTTGTGTGGATGATCACGGACAAAACAATTAAGATGTTTATGTCGGGTGACCGCCTTCACACTTAGGCTTGCCTTGCCTTCTGGGAGGTGCGGGCGATCTCACGGATGTAAGCATCCTGCTGAGCCAGGCCTGGGGCAGAGCCGGCTGCTGCTGGTGGCAGGTTAGCCGCCTCCTTCCAGTGTGACGCTGGGTCCCGGTGACCTGGAATCTAAACGTTTAGCCACCCGGTTGCTGCTCGTGAAAGGATGACAATCCTATTCCTATTACCGGAGCGAACGGTGCTCTTGAAAAACTGAGGGCTGGTCCCCGCCTTCTTTGCCAAATATAGTGACCACATGTCCTCGGTCCTTGAGATTTGTGCTCTTGGAAGTGGCCCATCCAGCAAGGATGCAGGATCTTGGAAGATGAGAAGGGGCCATGATGATTTTCTTCATTGAAGGTTGCTGTCCCCCAAGTCCTGGGCTAATCAGTTTCATCATTTTCTCTGGGGAAATTGGGGGTCCTGGCCCTTCTCTGTGAAGTCTTTTTTTTTTTTTTAATTCAATTTCTTTTTAAAAATATTTTTATTTTTGAACTTATTTTTATTATGTAATTTTGGTTGCGTTGGATCTTCATTGCTGCACGCAGGCTTTCTCTAGTTGCGGCGAGCGAGGGCTACTCTTCGTCGCGGTGCACGGGCTTCTCATTGTGGTGGCTTCTCTTGTTGCGGAGCGTGGGCTCTAGGCTTAGGGGCTTCAGTAGTTGTGGCACGTGGGCTCAGTAGTTGTGGTGCACGGGCTTAGTTGCTCCGCAGCATGTGGGTTATTCCCAGACCAGGGATCGAACCCGTGTCCCCCGTATTGGCAGGTGGATTCTTAACCACTGCGCCACCAGGGAAGTCCCCTCTGAGAAGTTTTGAGAGGTCAAAATATCCTGGTGCCCCTGGCACCACAGCAGGCTCCTCTGGGCCAGCAGTGTACCGGGGACACTGCTTCCTGTTCATACTGAGAGACTGCTTTGCTTTTTAATGTACTAAATCACCCAAGGTGTAGTTGGTTCTGTAGAGCTGCTGTTTATTTCCCTGTTAAATTCTAATTTGATTAAACAGCTCACAAGGTTGTAGGTAACTTTGAAAAGGGTGTGAAATTAAGTTGCTACGTTAGGTTAGCTCTTTGAAATGTGG
Source organism: Aethalodelphis obliquidens (assembly GCF_003676395.1). Lineage (NCBI taxonomy): Eukaryota > Metazoa > Chordata > Mammalia > Artiodactyla > Delphinidae > Aethalodelphis > Aethalodelphis obliquidens. The sequence continues at coordinate 15,409,757 of NW_020837988.1, read as the reverse complement.
CCTGAGATGGGGCTGAGAGGAAAGAAGGTATTCTAGAAGCCTCAGGAGCTGCTCCTCTATCGATAAGTGTTGGAGCATCCTTTGCAAGCATAGCTGGACACCAAGGCAACTTATAATGAATCTAATGTTAGTATGACACTTGAGCATCTCACACGTTCTCACAATGATCCTATGAGATAATAGCATAATAATAAGGATCTCCTTGATGGGAAATTGAAGTACTTAGAAGTAAAGTGCTTTGTCCGAATTCACACTGTAATGAGGGACACCGTAATGAGGGAGCCCTTGATGATAAGTGTTCTTTGTACTGTGTCACACAACTAACCTAAATGCATTTAAGAGGTGCTGCTTTAGTATTATTTTTTTTGTAATTTTTAAAACTTGAAGTACCGTTGATTTACAATGTTGTATTAATTTCTTCTGTACAGCAAAGTGATTCAGTTATACATATATATATTCTTTTTTGATATTCTTTTCCATTATGGTTTATCATATGATATTAAATATAGTTCCCTGTGCTATACAGTAGGACCTTGTTGTTGATCCATTCTATTTTGTGTGTGTGTGTGTGTGTGTGTGTGTTGCATGCTTTTGTGGGGTTTTTTTTGTGTGTATGTTTTTACTAATGATTTTTTTTAAACTTTTTATTTTATATTGGAGTATAGTTGATTAACAATGTTGTGATAGTTTTGGGTGTACAGCAAAGTGATTTAGTTATACATATACATGTACCTATTCTTTTTCAAATCCTTTTCCCATTTAGGTTGTTACATAATATTGAACAGTAGGTTATACAGTAGGTCCCTGTGTTATACAGAAGGTCCTGTGTTATACAGTAGGTCCTTGTTGGTTATCCATTTAAAATATAGCAGTGTGTATATCCATTCTATTTATAAAAGCTTACATCAGCTAACCCCAACCTCCCACTCCATCCCTCCCCCAAGCCCCTCCCCCTTGGTAACCACAAGTCTGTTCTTTATGTCCCTGAGTCTGTTTCTATTTCAGTTCATTTGTGTCATATTTTAGATTCCATGTATAAGTGATATCATATGGTATTTGTCTTTCTCTTTCTGACTTACTTCACTTCTATGATAATCTCTAGTTGCATCCATCTTGCTGCAAATGGCATTATTTCATTCTTTTTTATGGCTGAGTAATAGTCCATTGTATATATGTATCACATCCTCTTTGTCCATTCATCTGTCGATGGACATTTAGGTTGTTTCCCTGTCTTGGCTATTGTGAATAGTGCTGCTATGGACATAGGGGTGCGTGTATCTTTCTGAACTATAGTTTTGTCTGGATATATGCCCAGGAGTGGGATTGCTGGATCATATGGTTATTCTATTTTTAGTTTTATGAGGAACATCCATAGTGTTCTGCATAGTGGCTGCACCAACTTACATTCCCACCAACAACGTATATAGGAGGATTCCCTTTTCTAGGAGGTGATGCTTTAAAGAACCCCTCAGCACAGTCTTGGTAGTGATTGCTTTATCTTGGCGTTTGATTGAACACAATCTCTGCATAACCAACGGTTAAAGCCACGGGTTGGAGTGAGGAGGTTGTGCCATAAGGGAGGGGCTACCATGTTAACTGTGCATTTATCTGGGGATCTGCCCACCCCCAGGCAGGTGTTTAGAAATGGCATCTTGATACTGGATCTATTACTTGATGGTAAATGCCTCACTTTTCCCAGGCCCATCAGCATTGTGATGGTCTAAGACTGGGTTAAGGAATGAACAAGTGATGGAAGTTGCAATACAAGTGTCAAAATTTGGTGGTAGCATGCTTCACATCGTGATTGTACAGTGGAAAAATTTCCATGGATTAAGCAATCCACTGTCACACAACCCACTCAATCAGGGAATGAACTTGCCTTCTCAAATCAGGGACAAAATGTTCTTTTGAGTTTTCAGCCACAGCAATTTCTAGAAGGAAAATACTCAGGGAAATGTTCCCTAGGTAAGAGGGCTTGGGTTGGGTTTACACTGTCTCATTGGACTCTATCTTTCTCCTGCCACTTCCTGATTGACCGAGGATCTTTTGCAGCTCTAGTGCCTGATGTGACATTCCATACACTAAGCTCTGGAAATTGCATCAGTCCGGCCTGGGTTCTCCTTTGGGAGGTGCTAGCATTCTTTTTTTTTTTTTTTTTTAATATTTATTTATTTATTTGGCTGCGCCGGGTCCTAGTTGTGGCGTGTGGGCTCTTAGTTGCGGCATGCATGTAGGATCTAGTTCCCTGGCCAGAGATCGAACCCGGGCCCCCTGCATTGGGAGCACAGAATCTTAATCACTGGACCACCAGGGAATCCTGGTGCCAGCATTCTTATCCTGGGAAACTAGCTCTAGGATCTCCCTGGCCTTGGGGACCCTGTAGAAAGAGGTTTCATAAATTCTGCATTCCTTCAGGATTTGATACAGAGCAGGGCAGCCCCAGATTATGAAGGTTTAAGAACAACCAGATTTTCACAGAATTTGGGTGGGGGTCCAAACCTGGGAGGAGAAATCTTCAAACTAGCCCATGATTGTGGGAGTTGAAGATTTCTGGGCTCTGGTTTGAATGTCATAAGGGCTCTCTGGCTTCACTCGTACCAGGCAGAAGTCGAAGGATTGAGTGAGGAGGGATTGGGATTATAAGCACACAGTTCTGATGGCTGTTGACAAGGATGCGTTCCATGACACTTCCCCTCACCCTGACCTTCCTGCACTTTTGTATCCAGAGGCAAAATCCTCCAGTATCCCCCAAAGAATATCTGTAACACAGGGAGCAAAGCAGAGGTGAAATTCACTGTGGAAAATTCTAATCTTGTCACTCTTCTTGATAGAGAAGGTGCAACTTGGAAGTTACTTGTACAGTCAGTACCCAAACCCTTGGGATAGCATCATCTGGAAAAAATCGAGAGTATCAAGTAATGTTGTTCCAAGTTCTCCGACAAACTGAGGTGCGGTGACAAAGCAAACATGAAAAATCCTGTTCGCGTGCTTTAGAAATTGCCAGTTTTATGCACTTTACCACATATTTTTGTCTTTATTTCATAATTACTTTTATATGTACAGCTGCCTCCTTTTTTAGATGTGGTCTGAGTGTTTTGCAATGATGCCTTAAAGAATGAGTAATTTGTGTAGCATGAAGAAGGGAACTACAGGAATCTGTCACCAGTTTGTCCCCTAAACACAGTTTGTGGAGAGGAGCGTGAACCTTCAAGTTCTAGAATATCCCAAATGCATGAGTGTTGCCATGCGAAATGGCCAAGACTCTGCCTATGAGTCTTTGCATGAAAACAGAAGAACCCAGCTGCCCATTTGTTCAGTAATTCCAAACGAGGAATATGGCTTCATGCTACTGTTTGACTGAAATTACATTTTTTTTCATCTGTCCTTGATTTTTGTTTCTAAGTGCAAAACTGTGAGAATTTATCTTAATGCTAAAAATGTGTTGTTCGAGCCAAACTAGATTTGAGTTTTGGATTAATCTCACTCCCTAAGTTTAATCAGCAGCAGGCATTATATTTAGTCCTTGGCTAACATGAAAAGATGCAGGCAATGTGTTCTTCTCAGCGCTGCCGATATTGTGAGATAGTCTCTTTCACCTTCAGGCTTTAGGTGGAGTATTTTATTGTGTGATTTTATGTTCCTCAATAGGGAATATAGATCTCTCCCAGGGATACATCCATAAACATCAACCACTGATGTTTTTAAGGTGTCCTTCGAACATGAAATAACCACCATGTGAACATCCTAGGTTAAAGAAGAAACCCCAACAAGAACTTGATTGATATCAGGTATCCAGGATCTATCCTGAGGATCCACACCAGTGATAGAAAAGAGAGTCCGTCCTCTAGAGTATATTTCAGGCATAAAACATTAAATAAGAATTCATAAAAGGCATAGTACTCATCTTAATTTGCCATACTAACAACCATTGTTGAATGCAGCTTGCGGTATTCAGTGCTTACGTAGGATAAGTAAAACTCTCACACAGATAAGATCTTAAACATGAAATATGATCCTATAGCTCAGGGGTTCAGAGCACCCTCTCAGGGGTCAGACTGCCTAGAAAGAAAACTCTACTCCACCACATACCGGCTGTGAAATCTTAAGTAAAGTTTCTTAACTTTTCTAGGGCTCAGTTTTCTCATCTGTAAAATGAGGCAAATATATAGAGATTTATGAGAATTAAATAAGGTAATAGGTATAAAGTGCCTAGTACGGTACTGGAACATTGTAATCACTCAAGTAACGGTAACTACTCCTACTGTAATCATCATTTTCATATTGTTCTCATATTATACTGATCTTATTATTTATTATTATCATCCAGACAAAAATATTTGAACAATTTCTAGTTATTACATGATGCAATTATTACTGCATTTTACTCTATTTGAAATAAAAACTATACTAAGCAATGCAATGGGTAAGACTATAAGCCTACATATATATATATACACATATATGTCTATATTAATATAGACAGATCAGGTAGGCATAGATACAGGTATATAGATACATTATGATGCAGTGCTTTAGAAGGCCCGGTGCTTCCGACTCTTAAAATCAAAGAATTGCAGCATTTCTGATTTGGGTGGTACCTCAGAGACCATCTCCATTGGTCTACAGGAGAGAAGAGTGAGGCCCAGCCAGGGGGAAGGGGGAAGGTCACACAGCAGAGGAGGGGCAGGGGTGGCACCCAGGGCGAGAGCTCCTGCCCCTGCCTCTCCCTACCCTGCCCTTTAAGATTCTTCAGCATCTCCTCTTGGGGCTGGCTTTTTCCTAAGTCAGTTACACACACACACAAAGACACACACACAGACACCCTACAGCAAAAGAATGTCTCCCAGCATTCTAAGTACCTGTTTGGAAGATGACCCACTTGAAAACTGGGATCTCTCAAAATTTGTCTCTTGTCCCCAAAATTGATCTCGTTTCTTCCCATTTGGGTCTCTTCTGTATTTCTGTCGTCTCAGACAAGCCTGCAGAACAAAAAAAAGATGCTTCTTTGGTTTAGGTCCACAACTAGCTTTGATAACTTTATACTTAATTCCTGTTGTGAGGAACATGCAATACAGGCGTCCATCTCTAAGTGTTCATCAATACCTGGTACCAGGTGTGAAGACACTCACCCAGGCATCACTCCCTCCTCCCTTTGCCCAAAATGTCAGGTCAAAAAATATTAGTCACTGCCTTAATAAATTCAAAGAACAGACATACTAAGAGGCATTTTGTTAAGTACTTACCCGACAATTGCCTTCTTAAGGAAGTACCCAATACACTGCGTTTATTTCTCTTTCTGTTCTCTTTCTCTCTTTTTTAAATTGAAGTATAGTTGATTTACAATGTTGTGTTAGTTTCAGGTGTATAGCAAAGTAATTCAGTTATACATACATATACATGTGTGTATGTATATACGTATTCTTTTTCAGATTCTTTGCCCATATAGGTTATTACAAAATATTGAATATAGTCCCCTGAGCTATATAGTAGGTCCTTGTTGGTTATCTATTTTATATATAGTTGTGTGTATATGTTAATCCCAAACTCCTAATTTATCCCTCCCCCTTTCCCCTTTGATAACCATAAGTCTGTTTTCTATGTCTGTGGGTCTATTTCTGTTTTGTAGATAAGTTTATTTGTATCTTTTTTTAGATTCCACATATCAGTGATATCATGCTATTTGTCTTTCTCTATCTGGCTTAATTCACTTTCTTTTTTTTTAATATTTATGTATTTATTTGGTTGCACTGGGTCTTAGTTATGGCTCCTTAGTTGCAGCTTGCTGGCTTCTTAGTTGTGGCATGTGAACTCTAAGTTGTGGCATGCATGTGGGATCTAGTTCCCTGACCAGGGATCGAACCCGGGCCCCCTGCATTGGGAGTGTGGAGTCCTATCCACTGTGCCACCAGGGAAGTCCCTGGCTTAATTCACTTTCAACTGATATTTCAAATACTCCAAAATAGCAAAACTTCTTGCAGCATTTCTATAGATCCAACGACTGAACTCACCTTTGTCCTACCAGGGCCAAATTACCCACTGTAAAGAAGTACAGTGTAAAGACGGACACTATTGTTCTCAACTAGGCCCGCCATCTCCCTCTTCCTGCCTGTGTTGAGAAAGGAAAGACTCCTTCTCCATCTTTTTTCCCTGTGTTAGAAAATGCATCTCCTTCCTTGATGTAGAAGGACTTGCCAGAATTTCACGGCCAAGGAGAAAGCCAATATTCTGCTACAAGGTTAAGAGTAGAAATGACCTGATATTAATAAAACATTTACCACTTGGACTTGGGAACAGTGAATCAGTTACCTGCAGCTAGTGGAATCCTGGATTCCCAAGAGAAAGGTACTGTTTCACCCCACCTTGCTTGGAAAGGGAGAGCACCCCAAAATGGTGGGGTTCTTTTTCCCCTTGGGTTTATTTTCAAAAACGATGCCATATAGACAGCAACCCATTTTAATAATCCTGGATAGTGTTTGTTTTAATAAATAGGAAGTCCCCCCCCCGCCCAATGCTGAATAGTAGTAACTATAATAAATAAGTTACACAAACAGACACCAAATAATAGAATAAACCAAGGTAAAACTAAAGAGAGCCAGCTGGAGAGTTTAATGGAGTTCAACTAAATGTGGGCCTCTTTTTTCTTATTCCTTTACGATGACTTCAGATTGGAGCTCCCTGTTGAGGGGGGAGCTCTGGCCTGGAGTAGAGTATTGTTTCCTGGAGCCGCAGATGTCTCTGTTATCCTAACCCACTAGTATTAAAGGCACGAGAAGAAAACGCTGATGGGCTGAAAGTGGAGGAGCCTGTTAGATATTGCACGCAGGACCGAGGCAGACTTGGTGGGATGAACAGAATTCCTGTGGGCGGAGTGTTTTTTGAAACTTCTCTCCAAGAATGCATGCAACTTAAGTATTTCTTTACCAAAAGGGGAGGAGGAATAGAATGGTTTGCAACGTTGAAAAAAAAAATGTTTTTCCCCTCTGATTCCTTATCCTTCCTCTCACAGAGGACCAGGAGAAGAAACCCGTGGCAAGGTAGGTACTTCCTAATTTTTATCTTGAAACAGCCAAGCAATCTTTCCGTGTAAATCAAACGTTAGCCCTCTCCAAGTTATTGCTTCGCTGAGAAGGAACACGGGGACAGAGCCAAGTTCGGACTTCCAGTCCTAGAAACAGCAAGAACCTAGCCATACCTCCCCCCGCACCCCCGTCAGGGGCTGGTTTTCTTGTTATTTGTCAAGTGAATGACGTTTTTGGTGTTTTTGATGCTGGTTTTGTTTCTGCTTGGAGGGTCCTGAAGGGACAGGGGCAGAGGCCCCTGAAATCCACAGGAAGGGGAGAAGGAGCAGATTTGTAATTCATCATCACCAGGGGCTCCCCTTACTCTGGAACTTTATTTCCCTTTCAATTTCACGTGTCTGGAGCTAGATTGCTATAAATAAGTTTCTGTTCATGTGACAAAACTGGCCGAGTCTTGAAACGGGAGGCTTCAAGTAACTTCTTCTTTCTTCTTTCTGCGGAGAATCGGGGCTTCCTCCTTTCGCGTCGCGCCCCCTCGCCCCCCAAGCCCGTCCCTCTGACTGCAGTGCTCGCGGTCAGGCTGCCTTCTGTGCAGAAGCTACCACTGTAGGGCAGAACACGGAATGTGCGTCTATGCCTGTGGGGGATGACATGGGTTTTGTGACTCACCGTAACTCAGTACGGGTAAACACGACAAACCACAGCTCTGCCACTTTCTAGCGTTGTGACCTTGGGCAGGCTGACTAACTCCATGGATTCTTGCTTCCCTCATCTGTGAGAGGGAGATGCCTCTGTGCTGCAAGATTGCCGGGAGAGCATGAGGCACTGTTGGTAAGATGCTTAGCAGAGTGACCGGCTCGCGGTGAGAGTTCAATAAAACTGTTCAATAAAATTCATCATCATGACCATCACCATGACCATGACCATCACCATGACCATGACCATGACCATGACCATGACCATGACCATCACCATCACCATCACCATCACCATGACCATCACCATCACCATGACCATCACCATGACCATCACCATCACCATGACCATCACCATGACCATCACCATCACCATGACCATCACCATCACCATCACCATGACCATCACCATCACCATGACCATGACCATCACCATCACCATCACCATCACCATCACCATCACCATCACCATCATCAGGCTTTAACTGTTGTTTCCAGTCCCATTTCTTGGTTTACTCCTTTTTCTAAACTCAGCCTTTGCTAAATAATGCGATTCTGATCTTGGTTGTGGAAGAAAAAAGACTTGAAGTTCATCCTTGTTTTTCTGAAGGCCCGAAGGCCTGCAGGCCTGAAGTTCATCCTTGTTTTTCTCCCCTGGAAGTAGAGGTCTGTTTCCTAAGACTGCCCGTTCCCCCGGGAAGCCAACTGAGGGAGCTCTGCAAACTGCTTTTTCTTCAGAATTACAGCTTTCTGAACCCACAGCGATGCTCAAAGTTTCTTTTGTTCCCTTTATTACCAGCCCCATTCTTTTAGTCATCATCCGGGCTCCTGGTACCTTAAGAAGCCATGCACCCCAGGGACACTTCCCAGCCTCATGGTTCTGGCCTAAAAAGCATTGTAGCATCGACATATATACACTACCGGATGTAAAATAGTTAGCTAGTGGGAAGCAGCAGCGTAGCACAGGGAGATCAGCTCGGTGCTTTGTGACGACCTAGAGGGGTGGGATAGGGAGAGTGGGAGGGAGGCTCAAGAGGGAGGGGATATGGGGACATATGTATGCATATGGCTGATTCACTTTGGTGTATGAGAGAAACTAACACAGTATTGTGAAGCAAATATACTCCAATAAAGATTAAAAAAAAAAAAAACACATTGTAACTATGACCCAACTCTACCTCTTCATCAGCAGTGGCCTCTGTCAAGGTTATTGTTACTTGAACTCTGTGAGTGTTTTGGGAAGTAGGACTTGCCTTCAGTTGCTTCTTTTTTTGTTGTTGTTTTTATGATCCAACATGTCTCAGAGTTTGGGGTTTTAATTATCACTGGGGACATTACCGAAGTTCATTCGTTTTAAGAGGTTAAGAAATCAAAGGTGTAAAAAGTTTGACATGATATTCCCCTCGACTGAGTTTATTTTTCTCTTCTGTGAAGAGCAGAGAAACACACATGTCACATGTCCCTCCCCATGACTCCTACGGGAGGGAAAGTTGAATTATCTCCGTTCCCTCAACCCCCTGAGTGGACAGACCCCAAAGCCTCACCACCTGGTATAGTCACCCATCACGTCCTTGAACAAGTTTATATCATCATATTAGTTGTTTGATCTGCACTTGAAAGAATCAGAATGAATAAGCGACATAAAGTAAAACCCATTTGAACACATTTGATAGTCTAGAAAATCATCCTGAAACGCCAAGTGTAATCTTTCTCTCTAGCTTTCAGTGGACATTAATGGCTAAATTCGCCACAAGTTACATAAACACATTTGACGGAAAGAAGGGGAAAAAAAGCTATGCAGCATGAACACCCTTGAAGACATAGCCAAATTCTGAGATGTCGTATAATTGTGTACTAGTTACCAGATTCTGAAATAGCATGTAATATGCCAAATAAGTATCTCCTCTTGTTTTTTTCAAACGGGCCCCACCCAACCACTGAAAGGAGTAGCATCAGAATAATTCAGGGTGGGTTTAACCTTCCTCTCCTGCCACTAGCAGACAGACCTATAAAGTCATTGCTAATTTGGTACATACCAACCCACAGCATATTTTAGGCTATAGCAGGAATAGTGTCTACAGGAGGTTTCCAAGGGCCTCAACCTGAGTCAGTTCATTAAAAGCAAGTCCATCTCAGGAAGGCATGTGTGGCAAATGTCTATGAGTTGGGAGTCATATCTGGTTAGTAGGTCTTACACTATTTGTACACCCTGAAACAGGGAATCCCTTGCACGTCGCTGGGCTGCTCGTGAAAGCTGGGATGTCCGCGAGTAACCGGCCAAGCTCATCAATGGCCCAAGGTTTCAATATCCATTCAGTGCAAACTCTACCTTAGTAAATAATCTAAATACACAAAGGTCGTATATGGACCAAGTTACTGAGGGGTCATTAAAGACATGCAATTCTTAAACCCCAACTTTAAATCTTTTCTGGAACAAGGCAAGGGACAGAGTCAATAATATAACTCATTGCTGTTCCCGTCAAAGTAATCGTTTCTGTGGGTTTCTATATACTTAATTCGACAATCCTCAGAACATATGAAAGACAACCATATTTATCTTTGCAGACCTTGTGGTGAGTGGTTTTGAAAATGCTCAGTGAAGGTGGATTTAACTTTGAGGATTAGTTACAAGTCAGCTGGATCTATGTCTGATAAACAGAGTTGGTGGTCAAGTTCGGTAACGCTGGCTTTCATCAATGACAAGGCATTCGGTTCGACAGAGGAGAGTGAGACTCTGTCCCTGCCCTTAGGAAGCTGCGGTCCAGTTTGATAGGAAAACACACAAAAGACAATTTCAATACAATTTCATCAGCAATGAAAAAGGTATGAAAAGGGTGCTTTGGTATTGGACCGATGGAAACGTTCTAACATCAGGTGATGGCAATGATGGCAAATTTGGTCAATTTAAACTTAAAACAGGTGAATTTTATGCTATGTAAATTATACCTCAATAAGGGGTTTTTGTTTTTGTTTTTTAAAGAGGGTGCTATGGGAATACAGAGGTTCCCTTTAGTTCTAAGTTAAAACTATGGTCTTAGGACTTCCCTGGTGGCACAGTGGTTAAGATTCCATGCTCCCAATGCAGGGGAGCCTGGGTTTGATCCCTGGTCAGGGAACTAGATCCCACATGCCACAACTAAGAGTTCGCATGCCACAGCTAAGGAGCTGGTGAGCCACAACTAAAGGAGCCTGTAAGCTGCAACAAAAGGAGCCTGGCTGCCGCAACTAAGACCCGGTGCAAACAAATAAATAAATATTAAAACAAACGAACAAACAACTATGGTCTTCACCACCCTTGTCGAGAGAGTAGGGAAGAGGGAAGAGGAGGTTAGAGAAGTGGTCGAGGATTGGACTGGTCTTGCTGTGGTTCTTGGGTCTGGGACACACCTCTACGTGAGAGGAAACAACCGAATTACATAGTTTGCATTTTACATAAATTTCAGTCTGAAAGGTGGCAAGGCTGGAGGCCGGGAGGCCAGTTATGAGGACACTGTAATAGTCTTGGAGCTAAACTATGGACGTTGCAGCCAGGGCGATGGCCATAGGATGAGAAGGGAAGCACGAGCTCATGAGGTTTTAGGTAAACTCAGCAGGACTTGGTAGCTGGGGGATAGGGGTGGTGAGGGTGAGGAAGGAGTCAGGGAAGGCTTGGGTCACTGTCTTCAGAGAGGGGCTACAGAAGAGGATGGCAGGGGATGGACACATGGAGTCCAACTGTGGACACGCTGAATTCAATGTGCCCGTGTGACACCCAGATGGAACCATACAGCAAGCAGGTGTGCATGGGATTCTGACACTTTGAGAAGACACAGGATTACAAGTCATCAGTGTATGAGTGGTGGTTACAAACATAGGAGGGGATGAGATGGGCCACAGGCATTGTGAATTAGGAGAAAATTGGGCTGATGGAAAGCTCGGGGAATTAACCTGTGAGGGGCAGGGAGAGGAATGTGAGTGAAACAGGAGGAAAACCAGGAGAGTGCGATGTGAGAAAGCCGGAGAAGTAATGTTGCGAGAGGGAAAGAGTAATGGCGCCAAATGCAGGTAAAGCTTCAGGAAACAAAGACTACAAAGGTGTCTGCTGAATTTCGCTACTGACCTCGGCGAGCACCGTTTCAGGGGAGGTGAGGAGACCGCCAGGCTGCAGCAGGTGAGGGCATGAATGGGATGGCGGGGCGGAGTGGAGACAGAAGTGTAGTTGACTGTTTGGGGACATCTGGAGACTGGAAAGTGCCAGGGCTATGGCTAGAAAAGGACACATTGTCCACAGACAGCTTTGTTCTCTTGTTCTCAGTATGAGAGAGAGTTGAGCATGTTTGTGGGCTGAGCCAGTAAGAAGAGAAATTCCAAGGATGCAGCAGAGAGGTCCATGGAGGAGAGGGGCTGGAGACAGAGGGGCATGGACCAAGATCTCAGGTCCGGCACCAGTAGGGAGACTGTCCTTCACCCGTCGAGACTTGAGGTCTGGACGGGCGTGCAGCCTGGGATAGAAGGGGAAGCGCCGAGTGGCTCCCCACCTGATGGCCTCAGATTCTTTGTTCGGTTACACGTGTATGTAAAACAGAAAGAGACGGGAGGTTTGAAAAAAGTAAAGTTTAAACTGTGATAACGGAGGGAGCTAATGGACAAGAAAACATGTTGAAGTGAGTCATCCTCTATTCCTCTCTTTCCCTCACTCCGCCTCCCCGTCGTCTATCAGCAAGATGTCTGCGCTGCTTCTATATCCTGGCTCGGGCTACTTCTCGCCACCCCTGCTCCCACCACGCTGGTCTCTCCTAAATTTCTATCAGGTTCCTTACAAGTTTTTCTGCTGCTTCTCTTGCCCCTTTCAGTTGTTTTCCCACACAGCAGCCAGAGTGATCTTAAAAAAACAAACAAAAAAAAAAGGTAAAGCAGATCATACCACTGCCCTGCTTAAAATCATTCAGTAATTCTCACCGGGCTAAGAATAAACTCCAAATACCAAGCTTTGTCCTGAGAGACTCCACACGATCTGGTCCTAGCCACCTCGTCCGTCCGTCCGCATTCTCCCTTGGTGTTCCAGCCGCTCTGGCCTTCGTTAGTTTCCTCCAAGTTAGTTCCCGCCTCAGGGCCCCTGCGCTTGCTTTCTTTCTGCTCGGGACGCTCTGGTGGGCTCGTTCCCATCATTTACCTCCACGACCAAATGCTACTTCGTCAAAGAGGCTTCCCTGCCTGTGTGAAGGAGCATCACCCCAGCCCTACTGCCTCTGTTTTTATAGACCTCATTATATTTATCATATACATTATATTGTCTTACCTATTTACTTTACTTTGTGTGTGTAGTTTGTTTCTCAATCCTAGAATGAGAATTCCGGGAGAGCAGGGACTTTGTTCAGGACATAGGAGGCATTTAATAAATATTATTATTTATAAGGACGGTGTTGAAAGTGTCCTTATTAACAAGGACAGTGTTGAAAGCCCAAATGAAGTTAGAAAATAAAACTGCAGTGGCTCCAAGCCATGCAGTTGTGCGGTTTTCTTCAGCAGAGACCATCAGATAATAAGATTGATTTTCTTACGTGCCTGTTCTAGAGACAATTTCAGACAAGTATTTCCAAACCTGGGCTGTGTGGCAGAGGCATCTTTGTGGAGAGGGGAGGGTCCCCCAGTGTGACCCGTTTGGATGTTTACGTTCTTACTTAGGTTGTAGAGACGCCCTCCACTTTACAGCCTTGGAGGTGGACCGGCAAGTGTAGGAGGAAGTTGCTGGCTCCATTTCCAGGCCCAGAGCTAAGCTGTGCTACGCAGGTGAAATCAGGTTACTGAGATCGCTCTGGTTTCCTTGGTGCCCCGGGAGGTTCAGTTATATTTGAGATTGCTAAGGAGGAGGAAAACCTGATGACGGCAGGCCTGTATTTTCCTTAGGGAGGGAGCGCTTTTCGATCCTCAGTTGAGGCTGAGGACCTGCCTCCTTGATTGGCGAGGGCTGACCTCCGGCCAGCGGGCTGAGTGACACTTTCTAACTGCTCCCAGAATCCCACAACCCAGCCTGGCAAGTTTGTCCTATGCCAGCTCTGGGTAATTACATCATGACTCCTCAGGCTCCCTGTCTGTTTTGTTTTTGCCTGTAAACACTGTAGCTAGGGTGACGAAGAGTTAGCTTATTGTAGAATGTGCTAACCACCTTTCTTCTGGCCGGAGGACAACAGGAAGGGCGTGTTATTTTATAAATGGTAGGGTGACCCGGTTAACTCCTTAATGTCTTTTTTCTTGGTTGCTGGTTTATCCAGTTTAAGCCCTGATGTCATTGGTTGATAACGTTTGTGTGCCAAGCTCTGTGCTAACTAGTTGAAAAATGTTATTTCCATGACAGTATTATAAGGTGGAGACTATTATCCCCATTGTACAGATGAGGAAACTGAGACTCAGAGAGGTAAAGTAGCTTTTCAAGGTCACACAGCTAGTAAGTGTGGGTTTTGGATTTTAGAAACCTATTACTGCTTATCATATACTGATACTGTAGCCTGAATTCTCTCCTAATACCATAAGTGAAAGTAGAAGATATTCTCACTTCCTGCCATTACCTGATATTCTGAGTCCGTCTTATGCTGTATGTCCCGCAGATATTGAACATCACTGACGAACTTCTGCCTGTCCTTTGCTTCATGAAACATGATTCTTAATCCGTGACCTGCATATAAAAGATAAATAAATGTGCTGTGATATCATCCTTTGTTGCTTTGCCATATTTGGATTTCTCTTAGTATAATTGCTTTTATTCTCTTATTAATCTAATATCCATTGTTGGAAAGGCACAGATGCTCCTTTCAAACTGAAAGGACTCTTTGTATGGGTGTCGATGCCTTTACAGCCGTCTTGTTCCAGACATAAATAATGCAGCCACTTTCATGGGCTGGCTTCAGTGAGCCTGTTCTGGTTAGTCATAGGGAGTTAGACTGGCAGACACCTGATTCAGAAGCAGTTCTACCACACGACAAAAAAGAAAACCCAAGAACCTAGCTAACTCAGCAATGATCAAAGCTCTGAGCCCCTGGTGACTTAAATTCATTGACTCAACAAATGATCACACCCCTATTCCAACTCAGACACTCCGCTGGGCATTGGGGTACGGCGGTCGGCAAGATGACATGGCCCCGGCCTTTGTGTTGCTACCATCTAGCCTGGAAGAACGGCAATGAATGTTGCTGTCCCCCAGCCCCTTCAGACTCCACATGACTTTCTCACATACTTGCTCCTCCTTCCCAGTTTTCTGAAGGAAATGTTGCCATCGACCAGCCGGCTGCCCGGCCAGTAACCTGGGCAGTTTTCTTCACACTTCCTTCTCCTGCCCCATCTATATAAAAAACAAGTCCTGATGATTTTCTCCCCTGAGTATCCCTGGAATCCATCATGATCAGAGCATGGGTACTGGCGTGAAACTCTCTGGGTTCAAATCCCAAGTCTTTGAACATTGACAAGTGGATCCTGATGGTGATAAGTGCGATGGAGCAGAAATACGGGGTTCTCTGAGAAAGTGTCATTGGGGGAGGGGGAGGCAAGGTTTTCCTTAGGAAATGACACTGGGTTTGCTAAGGAGTGAGCTGGGCCAGAAGTGGAACAGAGAGGATCTGGGACAGAAAGGACAGCAGGTACAGAGGCTTCAGGGCTTCAGGGGCTGGTGCAGCTGGAGCAGAGAGAGGAGAAAACAGTAACGGAAGGGCTGTAGGATAGGCAGGGGCTGGCTCACGAGGGGCCTTGGAGGCTGTGATTCAAAGAGTCATGTAAAGCCACTGGAAGGTTCCAATCGGGGGAGGACATGATTAGATTTACATGTTTAAAGGTCCCTCCAGGGAATTCCCTGGCGGTCCAGTGATCAGGACTCCACGTTCTCACTGCCAAGGGCCTGGGTTCAGTCCCTGGTCGGGGAACTAAGATCCCACAAGCTGCAGGGCGCGGCCAAAAAAAAAAAAGAGGTCCCTCCAGCTGTAGTACAGAGACTGGATGGAGTGAGAGGGCGGCGGAGGATGAAGGGAAGTGGATGGGCCACTGGGGATATGTTAGACTAATCCCGTTAAGGTGGTGCCCAGACTTGGGTCTCAACACTGGAGGGAGGGAGGGGGAGGTATTGAGCCTCTGGAAGTGCTATGTACTGGTCTAAACATTTACACATATTAGCTCAAGCAATCTTCACAGCCACACTGAGGCAAGAATTATATCTCTAGGGACTTCCCTGGTGGCGCAGTGGTTAAGAATCCACCTGCCAATGCAGGGGACACTGGTTCGAGCCCTGGTCCAGGAAGATCCCACATGCCACGGAGCAGCTAAGCCCGCACGCCACAACTACTGAGCCTGCTTTCTAGATCCTGCGAGCCACAACTACTGAAGCCCGTGTGCCATAACTACTGAAGCCCGTGCACCTAGAGCCCGTGCTCCGCAACAAGAGAAGCCACTGCGATGAGAAGCCCGTGCACCGCAACGAGGAGTAGCCACGCTCGCCACAACTAGAGAAGGCCTGCGCACAGCAAGGAAGACCCAACGCAGCCAAAAATTTTAAAAATAAAATAAAAAAAGAAGAATTATATCTCTGTTTTGCAGACGAGGAACCTGAGGCACAAAGGGATTAAGTAACTTGCCTAAGGTTACAGAACTGGTAGGTGCAAGTGTTGGGGTTTGAACCCAGAGAGTCTCATGCCAGTGCCCACGCTCTAATCATGATGGAATCAAGGGATACTCAGGGCAGGGAATCATCAGGAGTTGTTGATAATACGAATGGGATGGGAGATGGAGGCCCAGGTTACCGGCTTGGGCAGCTGGCTGGTCGATGCCAACATTCCCTTCAGAAAACTCGCAGGGATGATCAAGTTTGTGAGAAGGTAATGTGAACTTTGAAGGGGCTGGGGGACAGCAAATGGAGATGTTAAGTAAGCAGTTAGACGTAGGGCTCTGGAGCTGATTAGAGAAGAAAAGAATTGGGCATTGCTGGCATTTTGGTGACAAATGAAGTTGAAGGCAGGATGGCTATTGAAGAAAGGAGGACGACCCAGGACAAAATTCTGAGGACCACTGGATCTTAAGAACAGGTAGGTAGCAGAAGAGGAGCTCTGGAAAGAAGCCAGAGAGGCAGGAGGAAAACTGAGAATCAGGTGGGTGCAGTTTCACAGGTGCTGCCAAGTGCAAGCTTCAAGGAGGGGAATATTAATAACCTTGGTGAGAGCATTT
The DNA here is from genome assembly GCF_003676395.1 of Aethalodelphis obliquidens. NCBI lineage: Eukaryota > Metazoa > Chordata > Mammalia > Artiodactyla > Delphinidae > Aethalodelphis > Aethalodelphis obliquidens. The sequence goes on along the minus strand of NW_020837988.1, from coordinate 15,392,863 downwards.
AGTGGCGTGACGGGGCTGAAGATAGATTGCATTGAGTTGTGTAAATGGGAGTAAGGATGTGGAAACAATGCTTTCAAGAAGTTTGTCTCTGACTGGTGTAGTCTAAATTTATGACCAAAACATTGAGTTAGTAAATGGCACTGTTCATAGTGAGTCTACTAGACCTCATCTATAAGGTCATCAAAGGTCCCACGCTATTCCTGCTTATTGTCAAGTGAAGCTCTTTCATTTATTTCTACTTTTTTTTTTTTTTTTTTTTTTGGTGGTCCGCGGGCCTCTCACTGCCGTGGCCTCTCCCGTGGCGGAACACAGGCTCCAGATGCGCAGGCTCAGCAGCCATGGTTCACGGGCCCAGCCACTCCGCAGCATGTGGGATCTTCCTGGACCGGGGCACGAACCCGTGTCCCTTGCATCGGCAGGCGGACTCTCAACCACTGCGCCACCAGGGAAGTCCTATTTCTACATATTTTTTTTACTGAGATATAACTGACATATAACAATATATTAGTTACAAGTGTACAATGATATTTGCATGTATTGCAAAAGGATCACCACAGTATGTCTAGTTAACATCCGTCAGCCACATAATTACAATTTTTTTCTTCTTGTGATGAGAACTTTTAAGATCTATTCTCTTAACAATTTTGACATATACAGTATTATTGACTATAGTTACCATGATGTACATTACATCCTCGGTACTTATTTATTTTATAACTAGAAGTTTGTAATTTTTAGCTTCCTTCAGCCATTTCACCCACTTCCTACTCCATGCCTCTGGCAGCCACCAATCTGTTCTCTGTATGTTCTCTGTATCTATGAGTTTGGTGTTTTGTTAGATTCCACATATGAGTGAGATCATATGGTATTTTGTCTTTCTCTGACTTATTTCACATAGCCCTCAAGGTCTATCATGTTGTCACAAATGCCAAGATTTCCTTCTTTTTTTAATAGATGAATAATATTCCATTATATATACACACCACATTTTCTTTATACATTCATCAGTTGCTTCCATGTCTTGGCTATTGTAAATAATGCTGCAGTGAATATAGGGGTGCATATATCTTTTTGAGTTAGTGAATGTTTTCATTTCCTTTGGGTAAATGCCCTGGAGTGAAACTGCTGTATCACACGTAATTCTATTTTTAATTTTTTGGAGGAAACTCCATACTGTTTTCCGAAATGGCTGCACCAATTTACATTCCCACCAACAGTGCACAAGGGTTTCCTTTTCTCCACAACCTCGCCATCACTTGTTATTTCTTATCGTTTTGATAAAAGCCATTCCAGTAAGTGTGAGGTGATATCTCACCGTGGTTTTGATTTGCATTTCCCTGATGATTAGTGATGTTGAACACGTTTTCATGTACCTGTTGGCCACCTGTGTACCTTCTTTGGGAAAAAGTCTGTCCAGATCTTCCACCCATTTTTTAAATTGAGTTGTTTGTTTACTATTGAGTTCTTTATAGATTTTGTATATTAACCCCTTATTAGATATATGATTTGCAAATATTTTCTCCCATTCTGTGGGTTGCTTTTTCATTTTGTTGATGGTTTCCTTTGCTGTGCAGAAGCTTTTTAGTTTGACGTAGTTCTACTTGTTGATTTTTGCTTTTGTTGCCTTTGCTTTTGATGTCACGTTTAAAAAATCATTGCCAGGACCAATATCAAAGAACTTACTACCTATGTGTTCTTCCAGGAGTTTTACGGTTTTATCTCTTATGTTTAAGTCTTTAATCCATTTTGAGTTGATTTTTGTGTACAGTGTAACATAGGGGTCCGGTTTCATTCTTTTACATGTGGCGGTCCAGTTTTCCCAACACCATTTATTGAAGAGGCTGTCTTTTCCCCATTGTATATTCTTGATTCCTTTGTCATAAATTAATTGACCTTATATGCATAGGTTTATTTCGGATTCTCTGTTCTGTTGCAGTCATCTGTGTGTCTGTTTTTCTTCCAATATCATACTATTTTGATTACTGTAGGTTTGTAATGTAAGTTTGGAATCAGGAAGCGTGATCTCTCCAGCTTGGTTCTTCTTTCCTGCACATACTTTTTAATGACAGCCATGTGAGAGGTGCTGCTCTAGGTTCTGGGGAAACAGCAGGATAAGACAGACAACATCCCTGACCTCAAGTGTCTACATTCTATAGCTTTCTTTCCCTTTTCCGGTTTGTTTTTGTTTTTGTTTTCCGTTTGTGCAGATATCGGCAGAATCAGGTTGCACCTGACTCATGGTGGCCCAATGTCTGGTCTGGTCACTATGAACTCTTAAAAGGTTTATCATGAGCCCCAAACAATATCATCTAAGAACTTGTTCTGGTCCCTTGGGGAATATTTTCTCTCAATTATAGAAGGTTGGTCTTTGTGAGTCAGAATCTAAAACTACATTCTGATGGGTAGTTCCACAGATGACACATAAAATCTAAATTTTGTCTCTGAGCATTTTAATAGTCATTGATGGAACTCTACTTTAAGAGACCACTTTTAACTTTTCATGTGAATTTGTACCTGCATAGAATAAAGTTATGTTCCCACACTTTTCAGAAAACGATGGTGTTAAACCCGGCAGAAAGATGGACCCCTGCTGCTACTGTTGGAAAGAAAAACCTGTCTGAATATTAATCAGGGAGAGCACATAAGGATTCATAATGAAAATATGTTAATGGTCACTAAGGGAGCACATCCCAGAGTCCACTTGGATGATACATTTTGGTTACAAAATTAACATAGAAAAGCCAGCTAATCTATCCTGGCTTTAATGTAGTGTAATTTTAAGGAGGCTTCTAAGTCAAGAGGCATGAAATCACTTTGTCTAAATAGGCAGGAAATAACGCTATTTGAATTACTCCTTGCTAGGTTACCTCTGACTTCACAATCACCGAACAAATAAAGGACTTTAAAATTGCCTGCAAAAGTCTCTTTGCCCTCCCATAAACTCTCTATTATTGTACTCTACTGTAAAATGAATATTTAGAAGCATCATGGTGCCACATTTAATCTCTTAAGTACGTCAGTGCTTTGTGGGATTAAACAAATATTCCAGGCCCCAAGGAAACAGATTATTAGAGACAGATCAAGGAGATAGTAGGTAGATCACCACAGTTTAGGCAAACATTCTCAAGTGTCACTTGAACTTCATACTATACTTCAGGTTTAAAAACGGACCAGGAGGAACAAGAAACGGAAATAACTCTATGGAAATAAATCCACATGAGATCATGCTTAATTCGTGGATCTCAGCTTTGTGGCCTTCCTCAACCAGATGGCCATTTGAAGCCAAAAAAAAATTTTTTTTCTTAGCAAATACAGACAGGTGGAGGGGAGGAGAGTGATAATAAAATGTGGGCAGGGCGCATGTTTCTAAAATAGCATTCTGTATTCTCTTCCGTTTCTCACCTTTGAACTGCTTTTCAATTTACTATCCACTCATCGTTATGCACGCTTCTGTTTTAAGTCTCTGGTGATGATGTGCCAATTTTGTGTTTTAGAAATCTACATAAGAAGCCATATTAAATGAGGGAGAGGGAGCAGGAGAGGAGAAGGCAGGAGGAGGCATGTGGGAAAGGAAGTCCTGCTTTGCTGGAAGTGAGAGTGAATGATTCATCTTGGCCTCAAAATTCTAGGGAGGAATATTCTAAGAACTTTGTGACATATGTCTTCCTCTCTAGTGTACACTTCCCATGAATTCAAACTGAATTTCCCTAAGGAGAACAAAATCTGATTGCAGAGTATATTTCTTTCAGTTCTCTAAAAAGCAATCATATGCGCTGTCTTTCTGTTCTGTGGCTACGTTTGTCAAACGAATTGATTGGAAGGGAGTTCATTTCGTTAACAATCAAGCGATTTCACTGTTTTCTTACCGTGTTCTCATATTAGAAATGTCGTTAAAGTGAATATTTTGTTGGTTCAGTTATAAAGAAAAATGTAAATGTAAGCCCCTCTTTCGGCGGAGGGTTCCTTTGAACCAAAATCTAAATGGCTATATTTATACCTGACCATCAGGTTTATAAATTACCCCCCCTTTCCATAACTGGGTGCTGGGAAGAAGCATTGCAGGAGACCTTATTCATCCTTTTACACAATTAATATTAATTAATATGTAATGACAAAGATTACAGAATTTGTTTAGCTTTCAAAAATCTTAGAACTTTGAAAATCTGAACAAAAAATAAAGTCTGAAGAGCTTTTAAATCTTAACTTATAAAAATATTTTGAGTTATAAGCCACAAAGATGAGTGATCTGGGCTCAATCTTCCTAACACCGCACTCCTCAGAGAATACTGTGACCAAAGAAAAAGACGGGGTAGATGGTAGATTGGTTCCATGCAATTTGCTTAGGAAATCAGGGGGCGGGGTGGGAGGTGCTGTGCTATAAAGGGCTTATGAGAAAAGCTCTTTGGCGGTGACTCTACATTTTATTGTGTAACCGTGAAAAAGCTGGGCGGGCATACACTGACCATCAAGTCCAGAAGAGAGACTCAACGTGTAATTCGTTAACTTTGGGACTGGGCCGGGATGTCACAGGCTGGACAAGCAATTCGATGCTCTCAACAATATCAATAATTTCGCACTCAGGAGCTGGAAAGGCCGTGATCCGTATACCTCTCCTGGACCTGCAGAAAAGGGTAGTCTGCGGGGAAGTTATGTACGTGAGGGGCCGCTGCCAGGGTGCAAATAAATGATCATAGAGCCCCCCCAAACCTGTCTCTTTGAGGCAGAAAAATACGGAGGCTCTGGTCAGCCGGAAGGAGGGAGCGGCCAGGCTCCCAGGCTTCAGGCCCGATTTCCCTCCAGAATCGTAGAAGTCGCAAGGAGAGGTGGTCCCCCCGCTACTGCCCCGACTTTCTCGGAGGATCAGGCCGGGGCAGGGCTGGGGAGGGCCGGGCTGAGCCGGGCCGTTACCTTTCGGGTCAGTCTTTTCCCCCTGCGAGGTGCTAAAGGGGCCGAGGGGCGGGGCAGGCGGACTGGTCCAGGGCGGAGGAGCAGCCCATCAATCGTGCGGGGGCCGTCCCTGTGCTCCTTTTCCTTCTCCTCGCTCTTCTCCCTTCCCTCTACCGGCCCCTCTTCCTCCTCCTCCCCGGAGGCAGCTTTTAGCGGCGGCGGCCGGGCTTTCTAGGGGCGGAGGCGGTGGGGGCGGCTGCCTGGCGTCCTCCCGTTTCCTTGGCAACCCGGTCCTCCTCCCTCGCGCGGGAGCTGGGCGCGGCGAGAGCGAGGCCGTGGGGGCGGGGTTGGGCTGCGGCCAGGCGGTCCCGAAACCGGACGTGGGCGCTGCGCCGGTTGCCTTGGGAACTAGTCGGGATGCGGTCGGGAAGGCAAAGCGGTGATGGCGGCGAGCAGGAGGAGGCGGAATGGCTTTGTCTTGAAGTCCAAAGCCCAGTCCAAAGCCCAGATATCGAGGCCTTCACTCCTGCCTCGACTCAGTGCTGTGCTCTACAAAAAATGAGATTAGAAAACGTGAGGGGAAAGTATTTTTAACTGAATAAAATAATATTAAAGGCAATACACTGATAGAGGAGGGAAAGAGTGCAGCCCTGCAGTTTGAGCTGTGCAGGGGATCTCTGAAATATCTGATCCAACATTAAAAGGAAGAAATAAATAATTAAGGGAGGCACCCCATCAGTGGCAGAAACGAGACAGGAACCCAGTTATATCTTGGTTATCAGTAATCTTGGCTGCCTTTCCCAAGGTAGGAGGTTCTTAGAGGCTTAGACTAGTGCCCACAGGTTTAGAAAGCAGGCACTGGAACCTGTGCTAGACACACCCTCTGCCAGGTTTATTTCTGTCTGTGGTTTTCACAGGCAAAGATGACTCTCTTTCATTTATTGTGCACATTTAGGTACTTGATAACTTGCCAACTGGTGTCAAGTTAGGGCATTTTTTGACTGGGTAGAGAATAGGGAAAAAGGAGAATAGAAATTCTTGGACCTTTCATCAGTGCCCAGAATCCCCAGGTGTCTGTGGTTTGGGTGTCTTCTCAGCAACCCACAAACCCAGTTGACGTCCATGTCTCCTGCAGCATCACACCCTTCTTTCTATTCTTATCACCACCGCTCTAGTTTTGGGCTGCATGACCTTTTAACTGGATTATTAGAAGGGCCTCCTATCCACACCCTGGGCCCCTGTCTTCCACACCCTATCGCCACCATTTTCCCTGTTCCATAATGGGCATAGATCCAATGTCATTGGCCCCATGTTATGAAGCTCTCAAAATTCCTTGCTCCCTGGGGAGTGAAATCCCTTCCCCAGGGCTCACATTCTTGGTTTTCCTCATTCAGCACTTCTTCAATCGAACTTCAGCCAGATGAGACTCTATTACACACTGAATATTACTCCCTGACTTTATATCAACTTCTAAGGCATATCCTGAGCCAAGCAGAGCCCAGATCAAATGTACTTAGGTGAAGTCTTTGTTTTGGGCACTTTGTCGTCCAAACTTTATTAGTCCTTCCGTAACCCCTAGTACCTTTCCGTCTCCAGTAGCCCAACCCACATTCTGTTCTTGTTCTCAGCTAGCTATCGAGTAATCCTTATTAAAGCATCAACTGATAATTGAAGCATTAACTGGTAAGTACTAACCTAAGACCTCTCCCCATGGTTTGTGCTTTTCAAAAGGAAATGCTTAAAAACGCAAAATCTTTAAGACACACTGCATTGAAACTATAATAGTGAAATGGTAGGTAGAGAGTTTGTTCTGTTGGACCTAGGCCCCCCTCAAATAAAAATAATTATAACGATTAATGATTAACAGAGAAGGAAGTTGAAACGCAGGTGAGATAGTCAAAGAGAAGTGACCTGCCCTAGGACACATGGTAAGTGGCAGACCAGGGCTCAAAAGCAGGGCTTCTAGACTTCCCTGGTGGTGCAGTGGTTAAGAATCCACCTGCCAGTGCAGGGGACATGGGTTCGAGCCCTGGTCCGGGAAGATCCCACATGCTACAGAGCAACTAAGACCATGCACCACAACTACTGAGCCTGCGCTCTAGAGCCTGTGAGCCACAACTATTGAGCCCACGTGCGCCTAGAGCCCATGCTCCACAACAAGAGAAGCCATCGCAATGAGAAGCCCGTGCACCGCAACAAAGAGTAGCCCCTGCTCGCCGCAACTAGAGAACGCCCGCACGCAGCAATGAAGACCCAACACAGCCAAAAATAAATAAATTTATATATATATATAAAAAAGCAGGGCTTCCGATTCCCAAATCCCTGATGTTACCTACCTAGTAAGAAAAACATCTTGGTACATATTGGACCCAGATTTTTCTCCTTCTACTTCAACATCTATATAAAATAATAGTGTCTACCTCAAAAGGTTGCCGTGGGGATTCAATGAGACAGGACAAGTGAAGCACTTACCATCATACCTGGTGTACAGGAAGCACTCAGTAATCAGTAGCTTTACTTTCTGAGGCATATTTTAAGATTTTATTTAATGCATATGTGTGTCAATCATACATTTTTTAAGATTTTTAAATAACAAAGTTTGGAGACATCACTTCATGTCTCAGTTTTAAACTCTTCTACATTTCAAGTGTTTCTGAAAATTAAGTTCTATGAAAAGCACCATGGTGCCCTTGAAAGAGGGTGAGAGTGCCAGAGGTCAGCCTGTAAAAAGTTACTGAGCAACTCCTGGTTCAGTGTTTAGTGAGTGAACTTGAGCTTGGCATGTAAATTGCCAATAAGATTCGTTCTAGCTTTAAAGAGCAAAATGCCAAGAAAGTGAAATATTAAAGTGAGGAAGAAACACAATTCCTGGTTGGGGAAAGGATCCTACTCTTCATTGCTCTTTGCACGGTGTCCCTAATAGGTGATAAATAAATTAAGGAAAAAACCCAACTTAAGTAGATAATAGATTCTAATGACTGAGATATTTGGTGTTTGCAAATAAGTGTCAAGAAATTTTTCAGTTTAATCTAAGAGTTCTGCAAAGGGCAACTTCAAGTATAAAATTTCAGAAGTAGACTCTGTATTGGGTTTTGGAAATCACATTTTTTTTAAATTTATATTTTTGGCTGCGTTGGGTCTTCGTTGCTGCACGCACGCTTTCTCTAGTTGCAGTGAGCTGGGGTTACTCTTTGTTGCAGTGCGCGGGCTTCTCATTGCTGTGACTTCTCTTGTTGCAGAGCATGGGCTCTAGGTGCATGGGCTCAGTAGTTGTAGCTTGCAGGCTCTAGGGCGCAGGCTCAGTAGTTGTGGCGCACAGGCTTAGTTGCTCCACAGCATGTGGGATCTTCCTGGACCAGGGCTCGAACCCGTGTCCCCTGCATTGGCAGGAGGATTCTTAACCACTGTGCCACCAGGGAAGCCCTGGAAATCACATTTTTGAGGGCAATGTTGAACTCATTGCAAAGAGGAAGCTGTGCAGAGGGGTAGCTATGCTTTCTAAGCCTCCCAAGTGTTAGGCACCTCATGAGACCTGGCCCAGCTACTCACTTGATCTGGAACAACCCATGCTCTCTTTGTCCACTGAGTATTTCCTCTTCCTAAGAGAGAGTCTAACTAGGTCGCTTTGTCATTATCCAATCAGGAGCTCCCCTGATGGGCATAGAGCTTCAGGCCAAGTGGCCCCAGAAGGAGATGGGCTCCGTCATAAACAACGTGGTCGTTTTTTTACCTGGGCCTCACTGTGACTAACAGGCTTCTGTTCTCATCAGCTGAGGCCAACGAGGTGACGTTGCCTTCATTCAATGCACAAGCTATGTGCCATGGCAGATTGTTTACAGATAGAATCTCTAGGAGTGGCTTTCCCGAGAAGGGGACTGTGGGCACGTCGTTCTTTAAAGCTTCATGGATTCTCCTCCAGAACCCCTCTGGGTAGGGGATTCATCTGATTAATTTAAAAAAAATTTTTTATCAAAGTTTAATAAATTTACAATGTTGTGTTAGTTTCAAGGGTACAACAAAGTGATTCCGTTATATATATATATATATATAAAATATATTCATATATAATATATATATTCTTTTTCAGGTTCTTTTCCATTACAGGTTATTACAAGATATTGAGTATAGTTCCCTGTGCTATATAGTAGGTCCTTGTTGTTTACCTATTTTATATTCAATAGTGTGTATATGTTAATCCCAAACTCCTAATATCTCTCTCCCCCACAGCCCTCCTATCCCCTTTGGTAACCGTAAGTCTGTTTCATCTGATTAATTTTTAAAACTAGCTAACGGCTTATTGAATATGGCATGGGCTGTTGTGACATTCTGCATTCATCCCATAGAGATAATTTGGCCAGACTGTGGGTATGCAATGTGATCATCTCAACGTCACTCATTAAAAGTGCTCCTTTATTGATGTAATTAAGGTGGCTGGAGAGCCTAGTAGGCTGTTTCAAGGTGAACCCTCTAGGCTATGTATACATTTTGATGGAAGTCACTGAAGACCCAGGATTGGGTCCTTGGTCTTTTAAGATCAGAAATGCCATTTTAGTTAATTCAGCGCTGATCTTTATAGGAACTGATTCCCAGTAATTCCACTCAGCAGAGACTAAATGTCCTCCACCTGACTAAGCTGATGCTTTATCCCAGAGACTAAAGCTGGCAGCTGACCAGCCCTGGTCATATGCACAAGGTACTTCCTCCTGGTGGAAAGGCATCCCCGGGAGATCAAATTAAAGATCTGAAGGTTCGGTGAATATTGAATTAAATCAAAGGGGATTGAGTGTTCTTGAGTGATATATCTAGCAGGCTGAGGAGGCTTTAAGGAATAACCTTCCTTCCCTCCAGAGCTGTTTCAGTCCGGATAACTGATTTGGACTATTCACCTCAAAGCTTTAGATTTTTTTTTTTTTTTTTTACCCCATCTTTGTTTCAGTTAACTGCCTTTTTACTCAACTTTACGGGACCATTTCTCTTCCACTTATGCCATTGACGGCATAGTTTGGAGTCGAGAAGCCCTGGGTTTGAATCTCATCGATGGCCCTTGCTGTATGCTGGTGAACAACTTTTATCCCTCTTCACACCTTGAGGTCCTCATTGTTACAATGGGAACAGTCAGAGCCTCCTCACCAGCTTGGTGTGAGGATTAATGAAACAGCAAGTGCAAAGTTTCTGGCCTTGAACCTGCCACCTGATAGTTTCTTCAGCAAGTGGTAGCTGTCATGGTTATTTGTATTATGTAGACTTAATTCTCCTTGTTGAAGTCTGAGGATACATCAAGGTACATCACCCCATGAATTTATAAAACATCTCCAAAAGCTTGTTATTTTTTTTTAGATGTTAATCTTATGTTGCTAATATCATGGTGGTTAATTTAGATTGATATTTTTTTTTATCCTGAATTTCAGAGAGTGACATTTTGTGACCTCATACCTAATCGTGAGGGTGTGTCCAATTTGGGGCTTGCAGCCATCCATGAACTATTTGAAATTTAGTAATGCCTGCTGGGCTTTCATAGGTCAAATATTTGAGATATGATTCTCTTGTAGAATAAAGTAGACTCTACTAGAGATTGGCAAACTCTCTACAATTAAGTTTAAAACAGCATGTCCTTCGGGGGATCCCTTAGAATTTTCCTCATTTGGAATCGTAGCCAGTCTGTTGCGCTGTTTGACAAAGAGACAGCAAACTCATTAAAGTTTGCTGGGATATTTCTCAAGAGTTCAAACAGGCTGTGATTTCTTTATCCATTTTGGAAGCTTCAGACTTTTTGAAACCCTTCATTATGGCAACTGATGCAGCTGTTACAGGATTGGATGTGATTATAAGAACTTTGAGAACATAAAACACACTGCTTTTCTGAATTTCTGAGAAATTATTACCAAAGGAAAGAACTTGACTTTTGTCCAGAAGGGGTATCTGATTTGTTTGGACTTTGGATAAACTCAAGCCATATATGTTTGGCCAAGAGTTTAATCTGTGGACCGATCACCAAGCTCTGAACAAGACTCGGGCTTCAGAAAAGCTACATCAGGGATCTCATGTGATTATTAAACATGCTTCTGGACAGATGAATATTCAGGCCAAATACAACAACAACAAAAATCCTTCTCATCAACAGGGCGCTGAGCAACTTGTGGACCTTCATGAAATGGATGTTACTTGGTGATGTTTTGTTTGGATAAAAATGCCGAGCAAGTGAGAGAGCGCAGAGCAACGACCCGAAGGCAGCTTGCTGGAGGAGCAGGGGCAGCGAGGGGCGGGGGGAGCTCCTTTCTAATCATCTGTTTCCTGATCCTGGCAGCCATGGAGGTTTTTCTCTGTGAAGTGTCCTCTGTAATCACAGGGATGGAGGAGTGATCCATCAGATGACCATGCCACACAGAGGAGCATTCATCCCTGACACAGAATATTTCTTTTTTTTTTTTTAATATTTATTTATTTATTTATTTTGGCTGTGCCGGGTCTTAGTTGTGGCAGGCGGCATGCAGGCTCTTTAGTTGCGGCATTTGGGCTCTTAGTTGTGTCATGCGGGATCTAGTTCCCTGACCAGGGATCGAACCCGGGCCCCCTGCATTGGGAGCGCGGAGTCTTAATTTACTGGACCACCAGGGAAGTCCCTGACATAGAATATTTCTAATGCCTGCACACTCTTCTCTTCAGGACTACTTTTTAAGAATTTATTTATTTATTTATTTATGGCCATGCTGCGGGGCTTGCAGGATCTTAGTTCCCCAACCAGGCATTTGAACCTGGGGCCACAGCAATGAAAGCGCCGAGTCCTAACAACTGGACCACCAGGGAGTCCCAGGACTCTTTCTTTTATGATTCACTTTCTGTTTTTCTAATTATATGGAAGTAGCATCAGATTAGTGGCTAACTAATTTATTTCTTTAACCCTTTGTGGCCTCTCATTGCCTCTCCCACCAAGGACAGATGCTTCCCTTCCCTCTAGCGAGGGCTGGGTGGGGGGAAGCCCTCTCAGAGTTTCCGCAGGCAGTGGGAATGGCTTCAAGACTTAGGTGGGTACTAGGTGAGGCGCAGCGGGGAGGAGGAGGGGACACTGAAGGTGGATTACTTGGGACTGCTGCCAGTGTTCCAAGCTGTGCACCCCAAACAAATAAATCTAGAACATTCTGTCTGTTCACTTAACAAATCTTTGAGTGGTAGGTGTCAAGCACAATTTACATGTAGACAAATCAGTAAATACATGCTGACAATGGTAATTAGCACCAGGACACGAATAGGGTGCAGTGACAGAGAATATTGGGGGTGGCAATGGGGAGGGTGGGAACCTATTTAGAGAAAGTGGTCAAAGATGGCCTCTCTGGTGAGACCCAAAGGATGGAGAGGAGCCAGCTCTCGGAGGGTGGAGAAGGGGCACAGGTGGGGCAAACAACGTTGGGAAAGTCTTGAGGTGAGAGAGAGCTCAGGGGATTCGAGGAGCTGAAAAGAAGCCAGTATGGCTGGAAAACTGTTGAGAGGGAAGGCTGGTGAGGTTGCAAGATCTAGGGTTGGATTTTATTCTAAGTACAGTGGAAAGCCATGGGGTGGTTTTTAAAGCACGTGTGCCTGTGTACACGTGTGTGTGCAAGTGTGTGCATGTGCGTGTGTGTGTGTGCAAGTGTGTGCATGTGTGTGTGTGTGTGTGCATGTGCGTGTCTGCCATATCATGTGGACACCTGTGAGGAGGTTCCCTCGCCAGAACTGGTAGATGTGACCACTTGATGCCTATTCCAGCCGTTGAGGAAACTTCAAAATGTCATTCAAGCATGTGCTTGGCCAGTGGCACAAGATGATTAAAGATGCATTATTAGAGCTATTTCTCCTACTTCCAGGACACTGACAAGACCAGAGTTCCCATATTGGGTAGTATATCCTGATTTTCAACTTCCAGTCTCATTTCGGTGCATTTCTTCACGATGTCCCTTAGAGATGCATTTCTGTCCCACACTGAGTCATGCTCCTTTTCCTCCCGCCTCTTTCTTCCTGTCTTGCTTTCCTCCTCCTCTCCTTCCTCATCTTCCCCCTGCCCACCTCATCCCATTTTCCCTCTCTTCTCCCTCTGCCTTTCTCATTAAGAGTCAGAGTACCTTGCCAAACTGCAGCTCTTAGATTTCTATTTTCCCAAACAAATTTCTTGGCTGGTCATTTTGGTCCCTGGTTCTCTCCTCTCCTTCCAGGCTAGAGACTTCTCTGGTTCCCCTCACCTCTCCCCTCCCTCAGCCAGCCCAACCCGAGGTCACTCAGTTTTAGACACGTCAACAGGAAAAAGCTCTCTTGCTCGAGCCCTGTGAAAAGAATATGTGAAGGAATGAACCTCGGTGACATCAGTCCATGGGCATCAGGACCACGGAAGGCAGTTCTTGAAAACCAGATGGAACAGAAGGTATCACTGGGCGGCCTCCCTTCTTGGCTCGCTGCACCCTCTGAGTCAGGATAATGAGAGAACATTCTTAAAACATGACTAAACCACGCTCAGTCCTCAAACAAATTCCTGGATGTGTGTGGAATATGCTCCACCAGCAAGCCCGAGCACAAACGTGCAGGGCGGGCTTGTCAGCACTCTTCTCAAAGTTGCTACCTTTACAAAACCACCTTCCGAGCCAGTTAGTGTGTGTTCGGTTTTTAAAACGTGAAAAAAAAAAAAGCCAGAGACACAGTGGGGTCTCTTACGGCTGCATTTTCATAGTTTTGTATTATGGTGACTGGGTCTCTATCTTGGGGGATTGGGGGCCCTTGACGTCACACATTAGCAGGAAGAAGTTATGGAAAATTCTTTCAGATAGAGAAAAAAGGAACAGGATATTGTCCATTACCAAAATCAAGCAGAGGGAGAGAGTCACAACTAGGGTGCGGTTTGTCCTTTATTTCACCTACACCTGGAGGGGTGTGTGTGTGTGTTTAACACAGGCAGCTTATCTGAGTGGATTTTAAGAAATTAATTTAACTGAAAATGATTAAATTACAAAGAGAGGAAAAAGCGTTTGGTTGGCCTCATATGGGGTCAGAGGCTGCTGCTAATGCAGTATTTCATCAATTGGCTCATTGCTATTCTTGAATTGATGTGATTTAGCTTCTCAAATAGCTCTTATCGTGGCAGGCTTGCATTTTGGATACACTGTACAGATGCCTTATAATCATTTCAGTGTGTTTACTTTAAAACTTTAAAAGCAATTAAGCAATTTTAAATATATTCGTGTGTGTGTGTGTACACATCCACAGAGAGATTTTATAAATGTTCGGACAAGGGTTCTAAGTGAACACTATAGGGCAAGTGTTATATTTATACACTGTAGGGCCCTTCATGCATTTCAAAGAGTTTCGTGCAGACGAATGTTAAGCTTTTTTCATACCCATTGAATATACCATTATCTCCTTTAATACACTGAAGAAACCAGAGGACAAAGAGTCTCCCTGTGTCCCTTATCCAAGGCCACACAACTGTTACTGGAACCGTGGGCTTTCTGAGTGCCAGGCGCTCACATGCTGCACATCACAAGTGCTGGAAAACGGTGATGAGTCAGCTTGTTAAAAAGTAGAATAATCTACTATGGGGGGGTAGGGTTTTGAGATACTCTGCTTTTTATTTACTTTGATACAGGATAGAGCAAAACAAGTCATAATAATGCTTTTTTCTCATTAAAAAAACCTACTGAGGTCAGGGATAAAACAGTAACACAAGTGTCCACGGGAAAAGGCCAAGCAACGTTCTGGCAGCATCTCAATAGGTATGTGAGCACATAGTCGGCGGTATCTTCATGCCCCGACCTGTCTCAGGCCTCTTCCCCTTTGTCTTTGTTTCAGAATGTTGTGTCCACAGTTGAGAAACACAGGCAGAGTTTGATGCAGGGGTTTGGAACCGAGTGCCACCAGCAGGATGATAGATTCTCCTGGTACCCCGGCCCCCGCCCCTCCCCCCACCATGAGGCAGGGCGGTGCCGTTACGGATTCATTCATCAAACATTTATTAAGCACTTAAGTGCCAAGTGCCGTGCTAGGTTCCACGGACTTAGAGGAATAAGACGCAGTCTTTGTGCTTGCGCGGGAGGAAGGAAAGTAAGACGATGGAGCAAGCCCCACAGCAGAGGAGTGTGTGGGCCTGGGAGACTGGGAGGGGGAGATGGAAAGACGGAAGGCTCTCACTGCGAGGAACGAAGTACCTCCAAGTGTTGCTAGAGGTCCCACTCAGTGCTGCCTGCCGGTGCGCCAGTCCTTTCTGGCGGAAGAATTTCTCACAGCGCCGGCAGAGCTAGAGGACGTCCGTCAGCTCTCCCTGCCTTCCGTCTCTGCCCTTTTCCTCCCTCCCCCACGTTCCTTTCCCTCCCTGTCTTACCAAATTCTGCTTAGGGCAGCTGCACGTGGTGGTCCATCAATATTTATCAAATCGAGCTCACCTAAAAGGTATTCACGTTAAGGTAGGAATGAATAATATGGGGGACACCTGGGAGCACGTGCATTTACCAGGCTTCAAAGCCTTAAGGGTAAAGAGCTTCGGCCAGCTACGGAACAAAATTTTCCTGAGTGTGCTGGAGCGCTCCTGGCACCTCTGAATTCCCAGATTCTGGATAGTTGCCTGCTCTTTCTGCACTTAAAGCTGGCCTTGTTTTTCCATTCAGTCTTACGTGTTTTTCCCTCCCTGCCCTCTATTGTGGCTGCATGATAAGGCAAGGGTGGGAGCCAGATTACTGCTAATCTGAGACCTTTTGGCTGGAAATCCCACAAGGCTGCAGAAACAACTGCCTTGAAGCATTTGAGACACCAGTGATGAAAAACAAAGTTGCTGTGAGTGGGACCTACAGATGCTGTCCCCTCCAAATGCACTCACTCGTTTAATTCATTCTTTATGGTTTGCGTTTTTCCGGCTTCAGGACAGAACCCACGTGAGTGCATGAACGGGGAAAGCATCGTGGACTGGTACATATAGTGAAATTATATTCCTAATGTTGGGTGGAAGGAAGGAGGAAGTGACCACTAACCTCCACATCATTCTCCCTTGAAGTTTTCCACTAGGATTCTCCCAAGGGCCCTGTTTGTACAAGAGTGTCCTGTTGCCAGAGCACTGCTTTTGAGTTTATTTGTGTATCCCCATCCAGATGAAGTTGTGTAGGTTCTATCAAGAATCGTCCCCTTGTAGGAGCCTGGGCAGTAAAGACTGGAAATAAAATGTTTTTCAAACCCCAACTTAGTTCATTCTGAGGAGTTCATTCTTCTTTTAAACACTATAAGCTTTAATGGAAGTTTCAGAAAGTGGACACCTCTTAATCGGCACTGTCCAGTAGAAATATAATGGGAGCAGCCTAAGTAATTTAAAATCTTCTAGTAATCATATTTAGAAAGGTAAAAGCAAACAGGGGAATTTAATTTTAATAATATATTTTATTAAACTCACTATATTAAAACATTGTCATTTCAACATGTGATTGACATAAAAATTATTAATGAGATATTTTACTTTTTTGGTACTAAATACACAAAGTTCAGTGTATATTTTTCAATTCCAGTGCATCTCAATCGGGACTCGTCACATTCCAGGTGTTCATGCAGAGGGTGTGGCTGGCAGTTAGCTTATTATACTGTGAAGCTCTTGGTATCTTTTTTTTATTGAAGTATAGTTTTACAATGTTGTGTTAGTTTCAGGTGTACAGAAAAGTGATTCATATATAAATACAGATTCTTTTCCATTATAGATATTACAAGGTATTGAATAAAGTTCCCTGTTCTATACAGTAGGTCCTTGTTGGCTATCTATTTTATATATAGTAGTGTGTATCTGTTAATCCCAAACTCCTAATTTATCCCCCCCGCTTTCCCCTTTGGTAACCATAAATGTGTTCTCTGTGTCTGTGAGTCTGTTTCTGTTTTGGAAATAAGTTCATTTGTATCATTTTTTCAGATTGCACATATAAGTGACATCATATACTTGTCTTTCTCTGGCTTACTTAGTATGAGAATCTCTAGGTCCATACATGTTGCTGCAAATGGCATTATTGCATTCTTTTTTATGGCTGAGTAATATTTCACTGTATATATGTACCACATCTTCTTTATCCATTCATCTGTCGATGGACATTTAGGTTGCTTCCGTGTCTTGGCTATTATAAGTAGTACTGTTATGAACATTGGGGCACATGTGTCTTTTTGAATTAGAGTTTTCATCTTTTCTGGATATATGCCCAGGAGGGGGACTGCTGGATCATATAGTAGTTCTATTTTTAGTTTTTTAAGGAACCTCCATACTGTTCTCCATAGTGGCTGCATCTTGGTATCTTTAAATGGCAACAATTTCAATACCTTCTCCAGGATAAAAATATTTACAATATGAGAATCAGTGCACCTTGAACAAGTGATCCCTGAATAGGTTGTGGAGAGTGAATTTAAGGGAGTGGGTGTTAGAATTGGGGCTTCTAGTCCGGGCTTCTTTTAGTGATTTAATGAAAAAAAAATTTTTTTTAAGGGTGAAATGGATAGCCTTTGCCAGCAATCCAACATAAAGGAGAAATTAACAGAACAAATGGCTATTCTCCTAGCACCCACACCCAATGCCTGAGACCACAAAATTGGAGAATGGGAAGGAAAATTGGAGATCCGGTGGAATCATGTCTCTCCTTGGAGACAATGTTGCACCGTTTCCCTATCTGTACCTCAGAATCACAGAGGGGAGTGTCAGGAAAATACTGATTCCTGGACCCCCATGGCAGAGAATCAGACTCAGGTGATCTGGACCATCAGTATTAAAAAAAAACCTCCAGGTGATTCTAATGTATGGCCTGGGCTCTGAACCGCAGAAACATCCCCTTCATTTTTTAGGTGAAGAAACAGAGGCTAAGGATGAAGTGACTCACCTCAGGTCACACAGGTTGTTAGAGACAGCGTGGGGTCCAGAATCCAGGAATTCTTCTCTTCCCCACCTCGTATACAGAGAGACATTTCAATGATACCTCCATCACCAGTCTTTTTCCTGTTTGGTCCCAGAATTACTCTTGCTCTGAATCGAGATACATTACCCAGCTCAACCTAGATTAGACAAACACTTCCAGTAAAGGCTCTGAGTCCTTATTTCCCAGAAAATCTCCAGATCAGTGATAACTTGGAAGTGATTCTGATCTGGAGCAATGGCCCTAAATGCCTCTCCTTTTAGATTCAATCAGGATCTGAAACTCTACAGTGAATACTGGATTTTATTGGAAAGGATAGGGAGGAACCCAGGAGAAGCTAACACCGGAGTCTGATCAGGCGTCTTCACTGACTCACAGGTGGAGCAAGTTTCATCCAAAGGGGCCTCACATGCAAATATAGCCAAACGCCAAGCAGGAAGTGCACGTGCACATGCACAAAGTGGGCTGGGGGAACTCTTGAGCCCCTGGGAGGAGAACCGCCAAGGCCCAGCTCCTGTCCCTCTGCCAGGGTGCAGCAACGTTGGTGCTGTGTTGCCAGAACTGCTGATTGCTCAGTTGCTCCGAAGACAGAAATGTAGGTCTTTGTTTATTTCTGTTTTTGTGAAATATCCTGATTTGTGAATGTCGGCAACCAATTCAATTTTTGGAAAAACACTGTAAAGGTCAGATAAAGTCCATTCATGAGGTCTCTTCTACCTGTAAGCGTTCCGAGTGCAAACTTGTAGTTAAATCTAGGACTTCTTAATACTCAATATTGAGTCTTATTGGTTTACAAAGTGTTGGTCTCATGCCATCATGCTTACTTTTGCCCTGACCCTGTGAAGCTGTTGAAAGCAAGCATCAGTACCAGAACGAAAACTAGTAGAAAAGTAGTACCGTTACCAAAAGTGGGGTCCGGCTGCTCACGGCTCTGAAGACAGTAAAGAGTCAAGCTTGGTGGAAACGAAAGTTTGCTTTATTTCAGAGGCCGGCAAGGGGCTGGGGTGCTCGGACTCCTGTCCAAAGGCCGACTCCCCGCGCCCTCTTCCCCCCCACCCCCGACAACCAGTGGGCAAGAGCCTTTGGAGGAGGGAGGGGGCTACATGCAGAGACAGCACAGCCAGCTCTGACAGTCATTTTGAAATTGGTCACGTGTTGGTCTGATCAACATCACCTTGATTGTTTTAAGGACAGTTCGTCTTCAGTTCCACAGTCGGTTTGTTCCTGTTTCCCTGAGGCCAGTTCTCGGAATGGTGGCAGCTCCTGTCATGGCTGCAGTCTGGTCATCATGTAGTTAACTTCTTCCACCTGGTGGGAGTTTCAGTAGCTACAAAACAGCTCAAAGGGTATGGCTCCGAATATTATCTATAGCCCTTGAGGAGGAACTAAAGGTCCTTGACTTTGCTTAATGACTAAACTATTATTTTGTCCAGTTTGCTTTCCTTTGCTTCTGTATTTTCTCATTTCTCTGATTAAACTTATTCTTTGGCTAAAGTTCTTCTACAGACAAAAGGCAGGAGGAAGACGGGGGTTGCGGGTGGGTGTGGGGAAGGACAATAGGGTCTTGCGCCATTTCAGTACCTCAGTTTCTTTTTAAATTTTATTCATTTTCTCACCGTCCACATTACTTCTTTTGGGTTTGGCACCTGTGACATGTCATACATTTTCATAAGAAATTGAAAGTAGAGATCATTACGGTTCCTAAGATCTAGCATTATTTATTTTTAAATTCTTTTTGAACATATAACAAGTCAGGCTATTATTAGCATTGCCATGGGATAAGCTAGTTCTGCTATGCAGGGCTGTGTAAGGAAAAATGTTTTCATTCACTGTGAAATGAAATGGAAGTTTCCATTGAAGTCCTGGGGCAACCTCTTAGCCAATGAAATGATAATCCAAATAAAAATTAGAATGACTCTTACCCTTATTCTTTATTTCAAGAAGAAAACATCCCGGCTAAAAACACAGTGTGACTTCAAGAGCTCTTGATTTCAAATAATCGAAGATATTAATAACACCTGAAGGCTTTCTCGTTAACAACTTAAGAATTGATGCTAAATTACCCTTTAATCCAAAGTATACAGCAAAGATAAATGTAAGTTATTTGTGAAGCATATTGGAGATTAACGTAGAATATGCATGGCATTTGTATCTTGGCTATCCTCCTTACACATAACCTTGAATTTTGCCATGGTTCTTTTTTTAAATGTAAAAGGCTTAAAATTAGAATTTCTACTTGTGAGACTGTGTTTCAGGTATATTTCTGTGAACAGTTCCCCTGTCCTCAAATAACCAGAGGTGGGTAAGAGTTTCTGACAAAATCTGAAGGCAACAAGATTAAACAAGAATTAGAGCGATTGTATTTTCTTTATCTAAAACCTTCGAGTCTTTGGAAAGCTGCTTCGTTTCTATTTTGAGCCAGGCTGCCCACAAATCTTAACGACAGAATTTTCGCATAATTTTGCTCTTCCTCTTTTTATCTCTGTTTGGGTGTATTTATTATTTCATATGTGATGAAGCAAAGCTCGTTAAAAGGTCCATTTATATTCTTGTTATCTGTATGGGGATCTAGCTGTTTTTCTCTTACTGTTTATAGAACCGTCAGTGTAATATTCAGATTTGCTGGTAACAAGCCCTTTCTAACACCATATACATTCCATTCCCCTCTGTGACTCTATTTATGGGAGCCTCTGTGATTTACTCAAGACTAATAAAGACAGTGCAAAAGGATGGGCCATGGATTTATCCATCCGTGGAATTTTAGCACTTTCAGAGGGAGGTTTATCTTATGTTCTTTTTTTCCAATTTAATTAAAACAACCACCAAAAAAAGCATTAGTCCAAGTGAGTGACAGTTGGCAGATCTACATTATTCAGCTGGAGGGACTCCAGAGCTTCTGATGCTTGGAGATGGACAAGTAATTACCTCCTGTCTGTGACTATTTTCTACCAGGCTAAGCCCAATGTTTATTGTAAACTATCTGCCATTAAAAGCTGTAATAGCAAAGCCTTATGTTCCCGCACCATAAATTTGACTTGCACTGTTTTTTTATTTATCTTCATGTTTTATTATATTCTTTGCAATGTTTCATTATAAAGGAAGATAACAGAAGAATGAAAATTGAACAAATTCCAAATTCACACTTGAAAAAAGATACGCTTAGCATACATATCTTTTTTGCATATGCCCGGACAGCCCTGATGGCCACTTTCTGGAGATTGGCAGCTCCCACTTAACTAACTATTAGATGCAGTTGCTATTAGTACATCACTTGTTAAATAGTCCAGAAAATAGCCTAAAAATTAAAGTTTAGTCAGACCACATAGGCCCGAAGCCTCAGTTCCCAAACTTTTTGTTCTCGGGACCACCCCTCCCTTTTTTTTCACATCTTTATTGGAGTATAATTGCTTTACAATGTTGTGTTAGTTTCTGCTGTACAACAAAGTGAAGCAGCTACATGTATACATATATCCCCATATCCCCTTCCTCTTGCATCTCCCTCCCACCCTCCCTATCCCACCCCTCTCGGTGGACACAAAGCACCGAGCTGATCTCCCTGTGCGATGCGGCTGCTTCCCACTAGTTATCTGTTTTACATTTAGTAGTGTATATAGGTCAATGCTACTCTCTCACTTCGTCAGGACCCCTTTATACTCTCAAAATGTTTTTGAAGACCCCAAAGAGCTTTCATTTGTGTGGACTATATCTATCAGTATTTACTGTATAAGAAATGCAAACTGAGACCATTTAAAAATATATATAAAAATATTTATTTGTTTTAAAATAACTTAAACATTGCATGTAACATTCATAACATTTCAAGAGAAAAATTACTATTTTCTTAAAAAAATTTAGTGAGAAGAGGGATTATTTTTAGATTTTGTGTGATTTAATAGAAAGAAGATTCTCATATCTGCTTCTTCATTCAATCTGTTGTGATATGTTGCTTTGGTTAAAGCAGATGAAGAAAATCTGGCCCAACACAGACATGTAATTGGAAAAGAGTATTTTAACAGCCTTTTCAAATAATTATGAATATTCTTCTATGAATATTCTTCTTTGAACACCAAAACCAGACTCAGCAAGTGGTAGCTTCTTAAAGGTTAGTTTAATGAGGAATCTGAAATCCTATCAGTGGACGTTTATTATTTTTTAGACGAACAGACATTTTTAGAGAAGTTCTAGGTTTACAAAACATTGAGCAAGTAGTAGAGAGTTCCCATAAACCCTTTTCCCTCTCAGTTTCTTCTGTTATAACGTCTTGCATTAGTGTGGTATATTTGTTACAATTGATGAGCCAGTAATGGTATGTTATAATTAGCTAAAGTCCATGGTTTACAATAGAGTTTACTCTTTGTGGCATATAGGTCTATGGGTTTTGACAAATTCATGTCATGTATCCACCATGACAGTATCATACAGAATAGTTTCCCTGACCTAAAAATCGTGTACTCTACCTACTCATCCCTTCTCTTCTCCCCCCAAACCTCTGGTAACTATTAATCTTTTTATGATCTCTATGGTATTGCCTTTCCCGGAACATCTTACAGTTGGAATCATACAATATACACCCCTTTCAGATTGGCTTCTTTCACTAAGCAATATACATTTGATATTCCTTTATGTCTTTTCATGCCTTGAGAGTTCAGTTCTTTTTATAGCTGGTTAATATTCCATTGATGAATGTATTACAGTTTGTTATCTATTCACCTTTTGAGGACATCTTGGTTGCTTTCAGTTTGGGGAAATTATGAACAGAGCTGCTATAAACACTTGTGTGCAGGTTTTTGTGTGGACATAAGTTTTCAGCTCATTTGGGTAGATACCAAGGAGTGTGATCGCTAGGTGCTCTGGTAAGACTATGTTTATTTTAGGCTTGTAAGAAACTGCCAGGCTCTCTTCCAAAGTGGCTGTACCATTACACATTCCTACCGGCAATGAGATTTCCTGTTGTTCCACATCCCTGCCACCATTAGGTATTATCAGTTTTGTTTTTTTAAAAAAAGTTTAGCCATCTAATAGGTATATCGTAGTATCTCATTGTTTTCATTTGCAATTACCTAATGACATGTGATGTTGAGCATCTTTCCACGTACTCATTTGCTATCTGTATTTTCTTTGGTGAGGTGTCTGAGATCTTTTACTCATTTTTTAATTGGGTTATTATTGTTGAGTTTTAAGAGTTCTTTGTATATTTTGGATACTAGTCTCTAATCAGATATGCATTTTGTAAATATTTTCTCCCGGTCTGTGGCTGGTCTTTCCATTCTCTAAAATCAATGAACCTTTCGTGCTGGTACAGTTTGGTGCCACTGCCTTGATTTATGCTAAGACACCAGAAGTTTCACCCACCGTTGTTTAATATCAGTGCAAATTTCAACACAGAGGAAAGGCAAATAGCATCTTGGTATTATTATAAAGAGTTGTAATTTTGTGGGCGTCCCTGGAAGGGTCTCAGAGATCCCCAAGGCCCATGGACGACACTTTGAGAGCCACTGGCTAGAGCAAACAAATACAACCCCTACTGTTTAGCTCAAGCCTTGGAAACACCAAATAGAATTAGAAATCTCTGCTTCCCAAATGTGAAATATGAACTTAGTTTTCTGCAAAAATGATTTAGAAGGCACAGAAGAAATATTACGCACTGAAGTCAGTGTTCTAATTCATTGGGCAGAGTCAATTTTGTTTAGATTT
The DNA here is from genome assembly GCF_003676395.1 of Aethalodelphis obliquidens. Taxonomy (NCBI): domain Eukaryota; kingdom Metazoa; phylum Chordata; class Mammalia; order Artiodactyla; family Delphinidae; genus Aethalodelphis; species Aethalodelphis obliquidens. The sequence goes on along the minus strand of NW_020837988.1, from coordinate 15,369,404 downwards.
TTCCCCGCAGTGGTTCTTGGCAGGATATCATTCTTATTTTTCAAGAAATATATATATATATATATATATATATATAGTGTGTGTGTGTGTGTGTGTGTGTGTGTGTGTGTGTGTATAAATATATCACCTAAAGTTTGTGAGCCACTGAATGTCTCTTAATGGCCAAAAAACTGGTAGATGATGCCCAGTAATGGGCTTGTAGTATATTTGTATATATAGACAGTACATGGAGTCCTCAACTTTTTACTTTCTTTTCCCAATCCTCCACCCCCGTGTACAAGCACAGAAATGGGGGAAGAACTCTAGTTTTGCAAACCAGACAGACCTGGATTTGAGTCTTGCCTATATAATCTTATTTAACTTCTCTGAGCCTTTTGTTCTCCATCTGTAAAAGGGAATAGCATTGCCAAGGCTGTGAAGATTATAGAAGACAATACATGTGAAGGGTCTAGAACCTCATAGGTATCACTCAAGTAACCAACATCATCATCAAAATCATCGCTTCCATTTTTAACAGATTCATAGCCTATTATTTTCTGGCCCAGGTAATTATGCCTTAGCGTGAGTTTACTGGAGAAAATACTAACGAGACTTGGTGCATCTCGCTAGGAATACTATGTTTTCACAGGGACCAAAACCAGAGAAATAAATCCAATATTGTCAACCCCTAGCAGAGGGACTAAATATGTGAATGAATATGAGAAGCAGCTAGACCAGAACCTAAGGATGGGACCCGAGGAGGTGTGATGTGCAGCTGATGAGGTGGCTGGGACCCATTCCAAAGGCAAAGGTCTAGTAATGGTCAAAAGTTAAGGGTGAAGGCAGATCATGGGGTGTGTTCCAGAAACAGTGGGAGTGGCAAATCGGTAGTGAGCCAGCAGGGAAATGCCATGGGGATGTACGTGCCCACACAGAACTCCCATGGACAAGATTCGTCGCATCTACCCTTCTTTCAGAAGCACTTTAATGCTGCTTTTGGCAAGTGTGACAAATCAAGAAACAGCTGGAGGAGGAGAGATTTTTAGAGCAGAGGAGATCTCGACACCCTTGAAATTCAGAGTTTGGGTTCTGAAGCCATGCTTCCTGTGCTTTGAATCCTAGCTCCTCTGCTTGCATTGTGTGACTTAGGAATCACATAAGGCAGTTCTGCCTCCACCTTCTCATCTCAGAATAGGTGTTGTTTTGAGGCCATCGCTTCATGTACAGCACCCAGGACAGTACCTGGCATGAGGTAAGGGCTCAACAAATCTCAGCTTTTATCATTCATCTGCCACCCAAGTTGCTCACTCATCTGACCGACACCGGGTACAGCTGTGTGAACCTTCTGTGCGTTTACCTGTAGGCCTGTCTCCCTTACATGCCATGATGCTTTTGGTGAAGTGATACATTTCACTTATGCTCCCATATCTATTTCCAAGTTAATGCAGGGCCAGGATGACCAGTAAATATACCCACAGCATGATGTTATTTATGGAGACTCCAGACCCTCCACCGATGACCACAGCTTCAGGCCATTGGGTTTTAAAAGCTTTTCACTCTAAGAATAACTTACTGTTTTACTCTTTTCAGATATAAAGTGTGATCATTGTAGAAAACTTAGAAGGTAAGGAAACGTAAATCACCCGTAATCCCAGAGTTCACATTGGGATTTTGTTTTGATGAATTTCCTTCTAATCGTATTTGCTCCCATACCTAGAAAGCTAAGTTCTTTCAGTCATAAAGTGCAACAACTGATGGAGAAGGCATAGATCAAGTCTTTATCAATTAATAAGCTAATTTTTAGTCAACTCAGTTCGAATTGTTGAGGTTTTTAAGTGGCAAGAATCTTTGATGCATTTAAGAGCACACGAGGTAAAGAATGAAGCCGTTCAGTCAATGCAGTTATTCATTCAATAAACATTACTTACCTGCTATGTGGCTTGGCACTACTGAGCCCTGGTGATAGAGGAATGAAAAGCAAGCAAAACTCCAACAGTCGACTCCCTTGTTTATTGCAGCATTGTTTTCAGTAGGAAAAAATGACATTTATTACCAACCCTGAATGGTCATCAGTAAACTGGCACAGCCCTCCAATAGAGCTCTTTCAAAAAAAATTATTTATTTAGTTATTTATTTTTGGCTGCATCCAGTCTTCATTGCTGCACACGGGCTTTCTCTAGTTGTGGCGAGTGGGGGGCTACTCTTCATTGTGGTGCACAGGCTTCTCATTGTGGTGGCTTGTTGCAGAGCACGGGCTCTGGGTGCTCAGGCTTCAGTAGTTGCGACACGTGGGCTCAGTAGTTGTGGCTCGCGGGCTTAGTTGCTCTGTGGCATGTGGGATCTTCCCCAGCCAGGGCACGAACCTGTGTCCCCTGCATTGGCAGGTGGATTCTTAACCACTGTGCCACCAGGGAAGTCCCTAGTAGAGTTCTTTAAAAGAATAACAGGGAAGGTAGAGTAGATATACTTCTCCTTATTCTTTCCACTAAGTATAACTGAAAACACTGGACACTATAAAGAAAACAAAAGAAGACTCTGAAAGGTGGAGAAAAGGCAGAATGGCTAGGGACTTCGGGACCTGAAAAACAATATGGCGGTGAGTTTCTTGGATTTTCTTTTTTTCCTCATACACCCCAGACTTGGAGCTGAAGAAAGCCTGCAACCTGGAAATGCCAATAGGAGCAGACAAGGAAACCTCAACAAAAGCCTGCTGTCTCTACCCAAAGGATTGGAAAAGGAGCAGCCCAGCAAGACAGAAAAATTTTAGACAATGCTGTGAGCCGTATTCATATGTTGAAACCCTAACCCCCAATGTGTTAATATTTGGAGATGAGGCCTTTGGTAGGGAATTAAGGTTAGATGAAGTCATGAAGGTGGGGCCCTCATGATGGGATTACTGGTTTTATAAGAAGAAGAGTGAATGAGAGATTGCTTGCTCTTTGCCATGTGAGGACATAGCAAGAGATGGCCTTCTGCAATACAGGGAGAGAGCCCTCACCAGACACTGACCCTGTTGTATTTAGACCTTGGACTTCCAGTCTCCAGAACTGTGGGAAAATAAATTTTGGTTAAGTCACCCAGTCTATGTTATAGCAGCCCAATCTGACTAAAGCAGATTTTGGTACGGAGAAGTGGGGTGCTGCTGTAACAAACACCTGTGTGTGTAGAAGCAGCTTTGGAACTGGGTAATGGGTAAAGGCTGGAAGAGTTTTGAGGTGCACGCTAGAAATATGTTACAATTGATTTTGGTGAGATCTGGGACAGAAATGAGAAACAGGTGTTTGGAAACTTGAGGAAAGGTGATCCTTGTTATAATTTGGCAGAGAACTTAGCTGAACTGTGTTCTAGTGTTTTGTGGAAGGTAGGACTTGTGAATGATAAAATTGGATGCTTAGCTGAGATTTCTATGGAAACTATTGAAGGAAGAGCTTGGTTCCTCCTGAATACTTATAGTGAAATGTGGAAGGGGAGAGATGAATTGAATAAGGAATTATTAAGCAAAAAGGAACCAGATGGGGCTTCCCTGGTGGCGCAGTGGTTGAGAATCCGCCTGCCAATGCAGGGGACATGAGTTCGTGCCCCAGTCCGGGAAGATCCCGCATGCCGCGGAGCGGCTGGGTCCGTGAGCCATGGCCACTGAGCCTGTGCGTCCGGAGCCTGTGCTCCACAACGGGAGAGGCCACAACAGTGAGAGGCCTGTGTACCGCAAAAAAAAAGGAACCAGATGGGACTCCCCTGGTGTCGCAGTGGTTAAGAATCTGCCTGCCAGTGCAGGGGACATGGGTTCGAGCCGTGGTCCAGGAAGATCTCACATGTCGTGGAACAACTAAGCCCATGCGCCACAACTATTGAGCCTGAGCTCTAGAGCCCGTGAGCCACAACTACTGAGCCCACGTGCAACAATTACGGAAGCCGCATGCCTACTGCCCATGCTCTGCAACAAGAGAAGCCTCCGCAATGAGAAGCCCACGTACCACAACGAAGAGTAGCCCCTGCTTGCCGCAACTAGAGAAAGACTGCGTGCAGCAACGAAGACCCAATGCAGCCAAAAATGAAAAATAAATTAAAATATATTAAAAAAAAAAAAGACTGAGGGTCCCCAGAATTATGGTTTGTGATCTCACAGAGCTCAACAGTGGAGGGTGGGAGAGGAGAATGGAGAGGTTGGCAGGGGCCAACTACACACTGTAATCACCTGGAGGGAAGGGGGGTTAAAAGTACCAACTAGCATCATTCTTAGAGATCCAGAATTCAGCTCATCTATAGCAAGGGCACCCCTGTGCTTCCAGATGGTGGGGGCTGGTACACAGGCTCTGCTTGGGTCTCTGATAGCTCCCACATCCAGCCCTGGCTGAAATTATGGCTACATTAACAACAACAAGAAAGTCATTGCTTAGAGATACATACCAAAGTATTTACAGATGGGACAGGTTACGAAGAGTATTGAATTCCATGCTAACAGGTTTGCTTTATGTTTTGAAGGCAAAGGACATCTATCGAAGGATTTCAAGTAGAAGTGGTTGCAAGATCAGATTTGTAATTTTGGAATGCCATTGAGATTTGTCCCAGTAATGTCCTTTATAGCAAAAGAAAGTCCTGAATCACAGGTTGCATTCTGTTGTTACATCTCTTTAGCTACCCTAAATCTGAAATGCTTCCTTAGTGCTTTCATTGTCTCTCATGAACTTGACATTTTTGAAGGATCTGGCCTGTTATTTTGCAGAATGTCTCTTGAGTTGGGTTTGTCTGATGTTTATTCATGATGATATTCAGGTCTTATATTTTGACAGAACTACCCCAGAAGTAATGCTGTGTCCTTCTTAGTGCTTGATATCAGATGATGTGCACATTAATTGTGCTGCTAATTTAGATCACTTGGTTAGGGTGGTGCCTGTCAATATCTTCATTGGAAAGTTCTTATTTTTCCTTTTGTAATTTGTAAATTCATTCTTTCTTGTGGAGAGAGATTTTGAGACAATTGTAAATAAGCTGTTATTCCTCAAATGTTTACCCTTTAGTAAAAATTAATGATTCTTGCTTGAATCAGTTATTACTATGATGGTTGCCAAATGGCAGTTTTCTACTTCCAACATTCCTCCCATACTTACTGGTTAGTTTTTTTCTGTAAGGCAGAAATTTCCCTTCTCCTCCATTTATTTATTTAAACACATACACACACACACACACACACACATGGATTCATGTATTCTTTTATTCAATGAATCCCTCGAATTTTTTTTAAACAGCTCTCTAGAACATTGTTTTGTTTTGTTTTGCCTTTTATTGGTCTTTTTTCCCCTTTTTTTTTGTGCTTTTTTCTATTGAAGTGTAGTTTATTTACAATGTTGTGTTTCAGTTTTACAGCAAAGCGATTCAGTTATACACACACACATATATATTCTTTTTCAGATTCTTTTTCCTTATAGGTTATTATGAAATACTGAGTATAGTTCTCTGTACTATACAGTAGGTCCTTGGTGATTATCTATTTCATATATAGTAGTGTGTATATGTTAATCCCAAACTCCTAATTTATCCTTCCCCTCCTTTCCCCTTTGGCAACCATAAGTTTATTTTCTATGTCTCTGTGTATATTTCTGTTTTGTAGACAAGTTAATTTGCATCTTTTTTTTTTAGATTCCACATATAAGCAATATCATATGATATTTGTCTTTCTCTGACTTACTCCTCTTAGTATGATAATCTGTAGGTCCATCCATGTTGCTGCAAATGGCATTATTTCATTCTTTTTTATGGCTGAGTAGTATTCCATTGTGTATATGTATACCACATCTTCTTTGTTGTTTTTTTTACTTTATTTAACTTTTTTTTAACATCTTTATTGGAGTATAATTGCTTTACAACGGTGTGTTAGTTTCTGCTTTATAACAGAGTGAATCAGTTATACATATGTCCCCATATCTCTCCCCTCTTGCATCTCCCTCCCTCCCACCCTCCCTATCCCATCCCTCTAGGTGGTCACAAAGCACCAAGCTGATCTCCCTGTGCTACGCAGCTGCTTCCCACTAGCTATCTATTTTACGTTTGGTGGTGTATATATGTCCATGCCACTGTTTCACTTTGTCCCAGATTACCCTTCCCCCTCCCTGTACCCTCAAGTCCATTCTCTAGTAGGTCTGTGTGTTTATTCCCGTCTTGCCCCTAGGTTCTTCTGATAAATTTTTCTTCTTTTTTTTTTTTTTTAAGATTCCATATATATGTGTTAGCATACGGTATTTGTTTTTCTGTTTCTGACTTACTTCACTCTGTATGACAGTCTCTAGGTCCATCCACCTCACTACAAATAACTCACTTTTATTCCTCTTTATGGCTGAGTAATATTCCACTGTATGTATGTGCCACATCTTCTTTATCCATTCATCTGTTGATGGACACTTAGGTTGCTTCCATGTCCTGGCTATTGTAAAAAGAGCTGCAGTGAACATTTTGGTACATGACTCTTTTTGAATTATGGTTTTCTCAGGGTATATGCCCAGTAGTGGGATTGCTGGGTCGTATGGTAGTTCTATTTTTAGTTTTTTAAGGAACCTCGGTACTGTTCTCCATAGTGGCTGTAACAATTTACATTCCCACCAACAGTGCAAGAGGGTTCCCTTTTCTCCACACCCTCTCCAGCATTTATTGTTTGTAGATTTTTTGATGATGGCCATTCTGACCGGTGTGAGATGATATCTCATTGTAGTTTTGATTTGCATTTCTCTAATGATTAATGATGTTGAACATTCTTTCATGTGTTTGTTGGCAATCTGTATATCTTCTTTGGAGAAATGTCTATTTAGGTCTTCTGCCCATTTTTGGATTGGGTTGTTTGTTCTTTTGATATTGAGCTGCATGAGTTGCTTGTATGTTTTGGAGATTAATCCTTTGTCCGTTGCTTCATTTGCAAATATTTTCTCCCATTCTGAGGGTTGTCTTTTCATCTTGTTTATGGTTTCCTTTGCTGTGCAAAAGCTTTTAAGTTTCATTAGGTCCTATTTGTTTGTTTTTATTTCCATTTCTCTAGGAGGTGGGTCAAAAAGGATCTTGCTGTGATTTATGTCACAGAGTGTTCTGCCTATGTTTTCCTCTAAGAGTTTGATGGTGTCTGGCCTTACATTTAGGTCTTTAATCCATTTTGAGTTTTTTTTTTTTTATGGTATTAGGGAGTGTTCTGATTTCATTCTTTTACATGTAGCTGTCCAGTTTTCCCAGCACCACTTATTGAAGAGGCTGTCTTTTCTCCACTGTATATTATTGCCTCCTTTATCAAAGATAAGGTGACCATATGTGCGTGGGTTTATCTCTGGGCTTTCTGTCCTGTTCCATTGATCTATATTTCTGTTTTTGTGCCAGTACCATACTGTCTTGCTGACTGTAGCTTTGTAGTATAGTCTGAAGTCAGGGAGCCTGATTCCTCCAGCTCTCTTTTTCTTTCTCAAGATTGCTTTGGCTATTCGGGGTCTTTTGTGTTTCCATACGAATTGTGAAATTTTTTGTTCTAGTTCTGTACCACGTCTTCTTTATCCATTCATCTATCAATGGACATTTAGGTTGCTTCCATGTCTTGGCTATTGTAAATAGTGCTGCAATGAACATTGGGGTGCATGTATCTTTTTGAACTATGGTTTTCTCTGGATATATGCCCAGGAGTGGGATTGCAGGATCATATGGTAGCTCTATTTTTAGTTTTTTACGGAACCTCCTTATTGCTCTCCATAGTGGCTGCACGAATTTACATTCCCACCAACAGTGTAGGAGTGAATCCCTTGACTTTTAATCTTTCTGCCTCATGTTTTAGGTGTTTCTCTTGTAAACAGCACATTGCTAGACTTATTTTTCTTTTCCACACTGACTTTATAACCTTTAAACAGTGAGTTTTATTCCTTTATATGAATTGTGAAAGTAGTATACATGGATTTATTTCTATAAAAAAACGATGTAGATCTACACATACTGATGTAGAAAAATGTCTAAGGTGTAGGTTTAAGGAAAAAAAACAAATTGCAGAGAAGTATATACAGTATGAGCCATCTGTGGGTGGAAAGAGTATTTGTACATATATTTCCATAGTCATGAACATTTCTGGAAAGTTATACAAGAAGGAGGTTAACATTGGTTACTTGTAAGAAGCTGGACTGGGGGTGGGGGGGGTGGGTCTACTCATAGTCTGATATATTAGTTAAATTTTAGCTTCTGTGAACAGGTATTCTTTTCTAATTGAAAGGCCCAACTTCTGCCAACTAGAGGCTCACAACATAGGACTGAGACTCAGGAACACTTGCACTGCATATTACTGAGGCAGTTAGAGGAAAGCCCAGGTGGGGCGCTATCAGAACAGGCCAGATGTGGGGCCGGGCGGGGTCGGGGGCGGTGCGGCTGTAGAAGACATCTGAGTGCAGCTGTGAAGTGGGGCATCTTGGCTTCATGGAAAGATTGTATGCAGTGGAATCAAGCAGCCCTGGCTCTGAATCTTTGTTTAGCTACTCATTAGCTGTGTGACTTCCAGCCAATTCTGCAAGTCCCAGGGGATTGTTGGGAGGATTAGAAATGATAAAATGTGCATTCAACAGCAACATAGTGCCAGTGTCAACATTCCACGCATTTTTGAAGAACCCATAGGTGTTAAGCAAGAGGAAAGATGGCCTTTCCCTCTTGATCACCCTTTCCTATTCAGAGGAATAGCACGTGGTTGACTGGGTCCAAGCTTTGGGTGCTGGCCTCGGGGAGTGAAGGGTAGCATGGGTACAGCCTTGAATTCCATGCTAAAGAGTCTGGTTTGTATTTTGAAGGCAAGGGGAATCTACTGAAGGATTTTAAGTAGAAATGGTTCCAAGATCAGATTTGTAATTTTGAAAGGTCATTGGCAACATCTTGAGGGGAGAGGGGCTAAAAGTCCGATGGGGTTGCTGCAGTAATCCAGAAGGAGGATGGAGACCTGAACGAAAGCGCTTGGCTATGGAGGTGGACTCCTTAAGACCTTATCACCTACTGGATGTGAGAGCGGAGAAGAAGGAAGAAGTCCAAATAACTTTGTCTTAAGCATGGTTTATATGGTGGTAGGTGCAAGCTGACAGGTGGAGAAGTCAATCTGGAGGAAAGAAGAGTCCAGCTTTAGGCATGTCGAGTTTAAGGTGTCTGGGACATATAAGCCACTGGATATGTGAGTCTGGAACTCAGAAGGAAAAGTCTGTGCTGGAATTAAACCCTGCTCTGTTAGTGCAAGAGAGGACGGATGGCCAGAAACGCAGTGATTATTTTGGGTAATGATCAAGCACGATAGGGTGACGACTTGGTGGATTACTTGGTCTTAGGCTTCTAAATAGAAGGTGGATTAAAAGTTTCAGTAACAACCACCGAGGCCTAAGGATGACACCAGGAGGCTAGTGCCGTTAAAGTAACCAAGTAATAGTAGATGTCTCCAGCAAAAACCTCAATTGTCTATGTTTCTAAGGGGAGCTATTGATATGACGTGTTGAAACACATTTGGCAAAGGGTAGACTTCACCTGAGGCTGACAGGTTATGTTATTTCTTTTGATTAGAGATCTGTAGGTATGGATTGGACAGTAGCTGATAAAGCCTATTAAGTCAGATGAATCCTGAGTGAAATATTTGAAAGCCCATGTCCACAATTTTGGGTATGGTTCATCCGTATGAGGATAATCAGGAAAAATGATCAGAGTGGCATTAAAGAGAAATGAAGAATCCAGAATTTTGCCTTCACAGCAGATACACTGTGTAACTGATAGGGTAACTTAAGGTTGTTGCTGTGGGTGAGGCCTCCCGTGGAGATTTTCAACCTGGGCCCTAGGTGAGGGACTCCACCGTCCACAGAACCTGACGGATGGTTTGCAAAGTATTATGTGAATATGTGTAAGTGTGCATTTTCTGGGGAGAAAGGCCCCAAACCACTACTACAGCAATTAATCCTTTTCTTTCTCTGACTTTCCTCTTCTTTTATTGATTTCCCATGTTTTTTTCTTTCTTGTCCATGCCTTGGGTTTAACAGACTACAGAAGGAATTTGCTTACCCCATTGTCTAGCCCTGTTCATCCCATATATGGTTGAAATGACTGCTGACTCTTGGTCTAGAATAGCTATTTCAAGCACCCCACCTTTTTTTCTTTAAATATGTATAATAGAAACTCCTCCGAATTTTTTGTTTTATCTAACAAAATCTTGCATGGAGACCAGTTTAAGAAACTAATTTTTTTTTTTTTTTTTTTTTTTTTTTGTGGTACGCGGGCCTCTCACTGTTGTGGCCTCTCCCGTTGCGGAGCACAGGCTCTGGACGCTGGGCCCGTGAGCCATGGCCACTGAGCCTGCGCGTCCAGAGCCT
>NW_020837988.1:14925580-15358988 GCF_003676395.1 Aethalodelphis obliquidens | reverse complement strand
GCATGTGGGATCCTCCCGGACTGGGGCACGAACCCATGTGCCCTGCGTCGGCAGGCGGACTCTCAACCACTGCGCCACCAGGGAAGCCCAAGAAACTGGTTTAAAAAAAAAAAAAAATAGCAGCTCTAGGGACTTCCCTGGTGGCACAGTCGTTAAGAATCCGCCTGCCAATGAGGGCGACACGGGTTCAAGCCCTGGTCCGGGAAGATCACACATGCTGCAGAGCAACTAAGCCCATGCACCACAACTACTGAGCCTGAGCTCTAGAGCCCGTGCTCTGCAACAAGAGAAGCCACCGCAATGAGAAGGCCGTGCACTGCAATGAAGAGTAGCCCCCTCTCGCCACAACTAGAGAAAGCCCATGCACAGCGACGAAGACCCAACGCAGCCATAAATAAATAAATAGCAGCTCTGTATGTACCCAAGTGGGAAAGTCTGGTCCTACCCACCAGGCCATCCCATAGATGTATATTTGAGGTATATTTTATTTTTTATTTTTTTTAACATCTTTATTGGAGTATAATTGCTTTACTTGAGGTATATTTTAAAACCACCCGTGTAAAGCAGGGCATTGGGGTGGAGATCAAGAGATCAACTCCATTAGAGTCCCTACAGGGGAACAGCATCACCCAAGGTGCCAGGAAGCACACAATAAGTATATTTCTGGCTTAAAAGATTATCCCAGTGGGGTGGCTCTTGAGGAGGGAAAGGAAGCCAGCTCTGGCCTGTCCTGGTTAGTTGAGCTGTAGAGGGTAATGTGAGTGAAACTGATGTCACAGGCCTGATATCTTCAACGGCTCCATTTCATGCCTACGAGGCACACCCCAGGTTGCAGCTGTTCTCTGCAGAGTGGGCTACTTGCGAGAGACTTCGAGCAGGAGAGTTTAGAGGGCTACATGCAAATCCGTCTCTAATACCGGAAAATGAAAACCACTTAAACTGCAAAATGGCGCATATGATTTGTCAGTTATAAAAAGAGGACTTTTTCGTATGTGTGCAACTTCACATAGCTGCTGGATATTTAAGAAATCATTAGAAAGTCATGTCAGATAAAGTCATTAGTCCCTGTTCCATCTTCACCTTTTATTGACTGTCCATAATGAGGACATAGTTATCCTTAGGTGGCTTCATCCTCTTCTTGGGACAATGGTGGGGCCAATCAGACAGTCTTGAAGATTTTAAGGTAGTTGTGGCCACTCCTACCAAGAGCAGAAGTGCCTGACACGCCCGTGGCCCCATGAAGCTACTTCCTTCCCCGGCCCTAGGTGAGGCCAGTTCCTGCGCTTCCCCATCTAGTTGTTTTGATGGATTCCATTACAAACCTGGCCAAGGTTTTTTAAGCAGCTGGGCTCAGCTCTGAAGCTCCCCTCATTTATTGCTTTTATCCCCCAATGAAAGCTGTACTCCCTCCTCTATCCAGGGATTCTTTACCTGCCTTACTTGCTCCACCTTCCTCCTTGCTGCTGCTTCCTCCCTGCCACCTTGCTGCTGTCCTCAGGCAGATGTCCTCACTCCCTTGTAGGAGCAGAAACAGCAGAGAGAATCACTTGGAGAGGCCATGCCTTTATTCCAGTGATGATGCCACTGCCCAGTGATTTGTTTGTAACTCTTATTTTAAAGCCAATATCATGTTATTTTAAACATCTTCAGTGACTGTATTTCAGGGGTTGACTTTTCAAATGGCCAGACGTTATTCAGGGTCACGCACAATAGCAAAGATCGTGATCTAACACGGCACCACTGTTTGTGTCAGCGAAGTAATAAGATTTGATTTTCTCTTGTAACTTGTAATCTGGGCCAAAAGAAATTCCACTAGACTATAACCATGATGGCAGGGGCTGTGTTTGTTCTGCTCATCACTTCATGCTCAGCTTGAAGACTGTAGGCACTTAAATAATATTTGTTGGGGGAATTCCCTGGCAGTCCAGTGACTGGGACTCTGAGCTTCCATGGCAGTGGGCATGGGTTCCATCCCTGGTCAGGGAATTAAGATCCTGAAAGCCACACAGTGAGGTCAAAAACAAAAAAGAGGTCATTTAAATAATACTTGTCGAGTGAATGAGTCAGACGTCCAAAAATGTCTGGAGCAGAAGCAGCATCCTTTGAACAAGCAGATGATCTCTCATGACACCCGCCACGTGAGGACCCCACTGGCTGAGCACAGAAATCCTGATTCGTGTGTTCTTCTCCCCCTATTCCTTTCTGCTCATGTGGAGATACACTGCCAGTGAGTTGCAAGCCTGGAGAGTTAGTAACAATTAAATCAGGAATGTAAACCTTGGGATTATCTACATGTTGAAGCCATGTGTGCAGATGTTGTTCCCAAGGGAACTGCTGCAGAGGCTGCCGGTCAGTACCATGTGTCTAAGCCTTTCCATGATAAATCGTTATTACCAGAAATCTTTACAAAATGTTTTCAAGTACAGCTCAGTGCTTTAGATAGATTCATTTTTCTCTTCATGTGGTAGAATCACATCTGGACATTAGTTAGATATATTTCATCTAAAAATAGCATTTATCCAATTTACTGTCACTTGAGAGAAACCTTCTTTTTCCCCTTTTTTAAGGCAGACTCCACTTATAATTCTCTGCAGTCTAACATGGCTCGCTGCCATCTAATATATTAAAAAAAAAATAAAGGTATCAGGTTGTGTCTGTGTAAGTGTATAAATGGAAGTACAATGAAATCATGGTTTTTATAGACTGAAAAAATATAACTGCCTTCTCATTGCCCTTTTCTTCATTTTTTCTTTAAAGTCATCAGTGATCTTCCTGGTTATGTTGTTAAGCCCTAAACTCAGCATTGGTATGAACTCCATCAGACTCTCCTGAGTACTTATGTCAGGGCCACAGGACGTGACTTGGGGGCTTTTTGCTCGTTTCCTCTTTGACTGTCTTCTTATCAGTGATCGTGTCCTCTCGTCAGTCAACCATTTGGGTTTTAGAAAGAAAGGTGGAGAGAAATGAGAAAGTGCAGAATAAGAGATGAAGGAAAAAGGAGTAGCAGGGTTCAAGCACCAGGCTCGGGGCACCCTTTGGAGCAGTTTGCGCACCTTTGAAGGCAGAAACTGGAATTAAATCTGACTAAAGAAAAATCGGCACCGCTTCTTCTACCTGAGGCATTGATGTTAAGTAAGTCAGAGTTGGCTCTGGAAGGGACTTGTTGTAAATAAGGAAGCACTGTGGTTCTGTAAGTGTTTATCTTCAGGGACAGTTCTTAGACCTTTCTTGCCTTGTGACACTTGTCCCCCTAAAGAGAACTCTGGCTTTTGCCCTTTTTCTCTAAAGGCACATCCCCCGCACCCACACCCCTTACCAATGGGATCATTATTGTTGTCAGTGTGATGGGATGATTCCTGTTTTCCTTTTCAGTTCACCTTCCAACCAGAGTTAATGGGTCTGACCCATCATTGTTATGCTGTGTTGTCCCTCGAATGTCAGGGTGGCTTCCTTGGCCCTCGTTAGTAGGACCTGAGCTTGGAAGGGAAGGGCTTGACTGACTCCTTCCACATCCCCTACCCTTCTCATTTGTGACCTCCCACAGGGAGGTGTCAGGGCCACAGCCTGAGCTGTGGAATTGAGTGACATTGGCTGAGCTGAGTGGCGATTTAACCCAGGACCTTGATATTGTTGGTACCATGCAAGCGTGGAAATGATTCGCCCACTGGGATGAGCTTAAACACATCTGCTCAGATTTTCTTCCAGTGCATTAACACAGGGGCCTTCTAATTCCTAAGCATATCCAGGCTGGAAAGCTTCTGCAGCGTCCGCCCTGAGATTGGAACTGCTGAGCCATTTTCATTCTGTGAAGTATTTTTATAGATTTTTTCCTTCGGATACATCTTGGCATAAATGAAACAACAGACTTAACATTTTAAGAGGAGACTCTCATTTGCCTTCAGTTAGTTGCAACCTTCATTTCTCAGCTATAAAAATTGAACAGATATGTGAGTATCATGGGTGGAATGAAATTAATTTTTACCACCCACAATAGTTCGTTAGTGAAATAAGGAATGTATTTAATGGATCTGTGCTTGGTGTGCCTAAAATTATTTCACCATAATGAAAGGTCTTGAAAGACTAAGAAAAAGTATGATGACAATTAAATTGCCTATCTGAACAGTATTACTGTAGAGAAGGAAAACAGAGTCTTAAAATAGCTCATTGTAGAGTTGAAAAAGATGGAGCAATCCACAAAGGAAGCACAGAGATGTTGCAAATAAAATGAGAATCTTTTTAAAAAAAAAATACCAACACGGTTCTTGTTCTTTCCTTGCATGGCGTCCCAGATTTTCAGGACCTTTCATGCTTCCATTTCATTTTCATGGGGGGTGTGACTTCAGTTTGATTTCCTAAGCGAGCTCTATTTCTCTGCTTTCAAAGGTAAACCTCCATTCTTCCCAAATGTACAAAAACAAATAAGCAAAAAACCAAAACCAGATGTACAGTAAAGCTTTGTATTCTTCATGGTTGGAAACCTACTAATTAAGAATTTGACACTCCCGAAGAAAAAAGGCCAACAGGGCAGAAAGACAATAGGAGGGAATAGTTAACAAACAAACTTTCCCTCAGCCCTTGAATAGCGCCCCTCCTATATAATATCAGAGGTAGAAGGGGATCTTAGCAGCTGGACCAAATAGTCCAACACCTTCTTTTACAGATAAAGAAAATGAAGTATAGAGAGGGCAAGCGATTTGCTCAAGGGCACACAGCCAATTAGCGGTCAAATAAGTAGAGAATACAGTCCAGTGCCTTCCCTCACAATAGCACCCAAACGCCAATCGTCACTTATTTACTTTGATAAAGGCGTGCCAGCACTTCAGCACTATCCATTTTTATAGCTATTAGTTTTTATTAATGCATCTAATTAAATGAAATAAAATTCCTCTGAAATGTCCTCTAATGCAGACTTTTCACAGATCCTATTGCAATACTAAGTCCTTTGCGCTCCATCCCAAGCCCCGGTGAGTGCGGTTAGAAGGTTTTCCCGCAGATCCTACCTCAAGCCAGTGGTTAACAGGCATTCTTTGGTTTGTTAGGTCAAAGAATGGTAACCCTCCTCAGAGTGAGCACGTTCTGGAATCATCTTAGTCCCATGAGGCTTGTTTGTCTAGGTCTTACCTCCCTCTGCTCCTCTTGACTCTGCAAGAAAAAATCGAGGAATAAAACCCAAATTTCTTTCTCGTTATCTGATAACATTGCACCAACGCCACTGTTTTACGTTTCTGGTTTTCCAGCTGCTTGTGTTTTTATTGTCTGAACTTAAAACTAATTTTAATGACAGTCGTATTCTGGAAGATCAAGAGAAGGGTGGGTGTGAAGTCTAGAATTCAGTGTGTGTCTTGTCATTTTGCTCCAATAATTCAGTGCTTAACTCTGTGCTGGGCATTTGGTATGCAGGGGGCAGGAATAAAAAAAAAATAGATATGAGGGTCCCCGTACTCAAAGAATTGTTAGTCTGGGGGAAACAAAATAAACAACTGGAAATTATAGGTGGGTTACCGATCATAAAATAACCCTTACCGCTGGCCCTGGTAACTTCATAGAGCGAGCTGAATTAGTCTCTTCTTTCTGCCTGTCTGTGGCAGTCCCTCTTCCCTCATCACCCAGGGGGAGAGAGGGGCTAACATGGCTGGAACTAGGGTGAGGCAAGTGAGGCCTTGCCTTGGGCACACAATTTAAGAGGGTACCAAAAATCCAGCAGCTAAGATTTTATTTTATTTTATTTTATTTATTTTTAAATGATCTGTCATGACCATTAGTTTCTCTATGGTCATGACTTAAAAAAATTTTTTTTTATTATTTTTATTTTTGGCTGCATTGGGTCTTCATTGCTGCGCGTGGGCTTTCTCTGGTTGCGGTGAGCAGGGGCTACTCTTCGTTGTGTACGGGCTTCTCATTGCGGTGGCTTCTCTTGTTACGGAGCATGGGCTCTAGGTGTGTGGGCTCCAGTAGTTGCAGTACGGGGGCTCAGCAGATGCAGCACGCGGGCCCTAGAGCATGCAGGCTTCAGTAGTTATGGCGCATGGGCTCAGTAGTTGCGGCCTGCGGGCTCTAGGGAGTGTGGGCTTCAGTAGTTGTGGTACACGGGCTTAGTTCCGCGGCATGTGGTATCTTCCTGGACCAGGGATTGAACCCATGTCCCCTGTGTTGGCAGGCGGATTCTTAACCACTGCCTGAAGTCCCAAGCAGTCAAGATTTTAAATAGTGCATTAAAATCCAAATTAATGCAAAAACACCCATGAACAACGTATCAGTATTTAAATAGAGAACAAGTACTACTGATTTTTCCTTTTTACCTCAGGCTCTAATATAGTTTGGCATGGCTTTTGGAGTTAACATCCAGAAATGATGCAGAGTAAGTGTGTGTGTGTGTGTGTGTGTGAGAGAGAGAGAGAGAGAGAGAGAGAGGGAGAGGGAGAGAGAGAGAGAGAGAGATGAATCACAAAGCCGGAAGAAACCTTAGTACCCAAAATTTAGTCCAATTTTATAGGCAAGGAAACTGAGAAGTTCAGTGTCTCACCTTAAGCCAATCACAGATATCTTTAAAAATACTAAAGCTCGGGGCTCTTAGCCACCAGTCCTGTGAATACTTACACAATAATGGTTTCCAAAGCAGAGGAAAACTCATCTCCCCCCGCAAAGGAGGCAAGCTCAACAAATTGGTCAAATCAGAGCATTTTAATGGGCCACAGACATAGAGATAGAGCTTTAAAAATAGCTAAAGATCCCAGAGCACATGCACAGTCTCTCTTTGGATCCTGTGCCTATAAGGATTCCAGAAAAATAAGGCATGGCCTGGAGACCCAGTCGCTATCTGATTTTGGATGGCAGTGCTTGCAGGGGGTTGAGGGGTAGAAGAGGTCCTGGTGTCAGGCTCCACTGGTACTCCCCCTGCCCTGGCCATGAGACCCGCCCGGTTTTGGCCATTGGGGCAAACACTTTTTCTCACGTACCCCTCCCTCCTTCTTTGGCTCTGTTCACAGGTGACTTTGCTGGCACGGCTCTTCCTCACGTTGGCGTGGTTTGACCTGAGGTTTGGGCTTGTGCTTTCGTTCTGATTCAGCCAGAGGAAGCCCTATCAGTGACTCAAGCCAGTTCACTGGAGTTTGACGATAGGGTTTGGGGCCAAAATGCCAGCCAGAGTAAGTGTCCCTTTGCCTCACTTCATCCTCAGTGAGTATAGCTTCCCTTATGACCTTGTAGGAAGGAGTGGATGGTGGAGGGAAGTTTGGTTGTTCCAGACTGGTTCAGACTGGCCCAATTGGACCAGTCATACAGTCCTCAACCTACAAATAACTATCAAAATCCCACTTTGACAAGACTTAGAATACAGTCCAGGTACATGGTGATCATGAAAATTCCTGGTCCTCCTTGCTCCTTCCCCATCCAAGTCTCGGGGGACAAACTATCCTGTACATACAAGGGTTCTGAATACAGCAAGAGTTCTGAAAAACTGATCAACTTGCCCCTGGCTGCTTGGGACTTTCCTGGTTTTAGCACTGAACATCCCAAGTCCCAGGAAACCAGCGTCGTTGGTCAGCCTCAGTGACCAGCAGCCAGTGGTCACCAGGCCACACGGTGATCTCAAGAGTCATTAAAGAGGTAGAGCATTTGACCCTTTCTCAAGAACAGGATGGAACCCCAAGTGAGTGGAGTAAGGGGCAGCTGAACTTGCTTTTCAAGTTTGGGCATGGGAACTCTGGTAAAACCTGTCCTTCAGCCTCTGATAAGAATCACCTGCTTTTGGTCAGGGTCTGAGCTGAGGGCTGCACTTCCAAAGCAGTAAGAGTTTATTACTACCCCCATGGAACTTGGGCTGCGGGTCAGAGGTGTCCTGTGAGGATCCTTGAGTGATCGGCAAGCACTGATGCCAGCAATACATTTGATCCCTATCACCATCAGAATCGGGGCAGAGGGAAAAAAGGCAGGAGCTACAGGACCCAAATGTCCAAGGACAGGGTTTCCAGCATGATACACCCTCCTGTAAGGCCGACCACAGAGTACCTCCACAGGCACCAGGCTCATCCTGTCCTTGGCCAAGCCTCTCTCCAGGGGCAGGGCTGATGGAGGTGTGTGAGCCCCTCAACACCTGCAGTCCCGCACCTGAATTTTTAAGAGGCAGCTGAGGACAAGAAGGCAAGAGAAGAAATGAAGGCAAACCCATCAGTTATCGTTTCCCCTTTGGTGCACTTGTGTGTGCACATACACACTCTCTCTCCAGCCTGATCAAAGCATGGAGAACTCTTACGGGAAGAATCAGAAATGTGAAGTCCCAAATGAAACCAGAAATGAGAGCAGAGTAAGTGTCTGAGTAGCAAAAGTGGTGTGGGCGCCCAGCAGCTCAGGCAGATTTCCAGTGTTCAGGGTCTCCCTGGGGCATGTTCACAGAGTCCGTTGACTCAGCGTATCTTAAAGGCACCACTTAACCTCCAGTGATAACTTCCATCACACTGGAATACACAAAGGCTGCAGAGGTTCCAAAGAGATCACATGCTACGGGAGGATCTCACAAGAGGGTATGGTTATGGAATGAGTAGCAGGAAAGGATGGGTAAGATGTAGATAGAAAGATTGGGAGGTATAACAGATGAGGGGCTGACAAAGGCTCCGATCAGAGAGCTGGAAGAGGTTTAAAGAATGTGGGTTGAAGCAGGTAATAGTCTTGTCTACTCTTTTTTTTTTTTTTTTTTAATTAGAGTATAGTTGACTCACAATGTTGTATTTCTGCTGTACAGCAAAGTGAATCAGTTATACATATACATATATCCCTTCTTCTTTAGATTCTTTTCCCATATAGGTCATTACAGAGTATTGAGTACAGTTCCCTGTGCTATACAGTAGGTCCTTATTAGTTATCTATTTTATATATAATAGTGTATATATGTCAATCCCAATCTCCCAATTTATCCCTCCATCCTCCCCTTTCCACCCTGGTAATCATAAGATTGTTTTCTACATCTGTGACTCTATTTCTGTTTTGTATATAAGTTCATTTGTACCATTTTTGTAGATTCCACATATAAGTGATATCATATGATATCTTTCTCTTTCTGACTTACTTCACTCAGCATGACAATCTCTAGGTCCATCCATGTTGCTGCAAACAGTATTATTTTGTTCTATTTTATGGCTGAGTAATACTCCATTGTATATATGTACCACATCTTTTTTATTTAATTAAAATTAATTAATTTATTATTTATTTTTAGCTGCGTTGGGTCTTCATTGCAGCGCACGGGCTTTTTCTCTAGTTGTGGGGAGCGGGGGCTATTCTTTGTTGCGGTGCACGGGCTTCTTATTGCAGCGGCTTCTCTTGCTGTGGCTCGTGGGCTCTAGAACACAGGCTCAGTAGTTGTGGCACATGGGCTTAGTTGCTCCGCGGCATGTGGGATCTTCCCGGACCAGGGCTTGAACCCGTGTCCCCTGCATTGGCAGGTGGATTCTTAACCACTGCACCACCACGGAAGTCCTGTACCACATCTGCTTTATCCATTCCCCTCTCGATGGACATTTAGGTTGCTTCCATGTCCCGGCTATTGTAAAAAGAGCTGCAATGAACACTGGGGAGCACGTATCCTTTTGAATTATGGTTTTCACTGGATATATGCCCAGGAGTGGAATTGCTAGATCACATGGTAGCTCTATTTCTATTAGTTTTTTTAAGGAACCTCCATACTGTTCTCCATAGTGGCTGTACCAATTTACATTCCCACCAACAGTGTAGAAGGGTTCCCTTTTCTCCACACCCTCTCCAGCGTTTATTGTTTGTAGATTTTTTTGATGATGGCCATTCTGACTGGTGTGAGGTGATACCTCGTTGTAGTTTGATTTGCATTTCTCTAATAATTAGTAATGTTGAACATCTTTTCATGTGCTTTTTGGCCATCTGTATGTCTTTTTTGGAGAAATGTCTATTTAGATCTTCTGCCTGTTTTTTTGACTGGATTGTTTGTTTTTTTGATATTGAGCTGCATGAGCTGTTTGTATATCTTGGAGATTAATTCCTTGTTGGTTGCTTCATTTGCAAATATTTTCTCCCATTCTGTGGGTTGTCTTTTCGTTTTGTTTATGGTTTCCTTTGCTGTGCAAGAGCTTTTGAGTTTAATTAGGTCCCATTTATTTTTGTTTTTATTTTCATTACTCTAGGAGGTGGATCAAAAAAGATCTTGCTGGGCTTCCCTGATGGCGCAGTGGTTGAGAGTCCGCCTGCCGATGCAGGGGACATGGGTTCATGCCCCGGTCTGGGAGGATCCCACGTGCCGTGGAGCAGCTGGGCCCATGAGCCATGGCCACTGAGCCTGCGTGTCCGGAGGCTGTGCTCCACAATGGGAGACGCCACGGCAGTGAGAGGTCCACATACCGCAAAAAAAAAAAAAAAAAAAATCTTGCTGCGATTTATGTCGGAGAGTGTTCTGCCTATGTTTTCCTCTAAGAGTTTTATAGTACCCAGACTTACATTTAACTCTTTAATCCATTTTGAGTTTATTTTTGTGTACGGTGTTAGGGAGTGTTCTAATTTCATTCTTTTACATGTAGCTGTCCAGTTTTCCCAGCACCACTTATTGAAGAGACTGTCTTTTCTCCATTGTATATTCTTGCCTCCTTTGTCATAGATTAGGTGACCACAGGTGCATGGGTTTATCTCTGGACATTCTATCCTGTTCCATTGATCTATATTTCTTTTTTTGTGCCAGTACCATATTGTTTTGAAGACTGTAGCTTTGTAGTATGGTCTGAAGTCAGGGCACCTGATTCCTTCACATACATTTTTCTTTCTCAAGATTGCTTTGGCTACTTGGGTCTTTTGTGTTTCCGTACAAATTGTAAAAATTTTTGCTCTAATTCTGAGAATAATGCTGTTGGTAATTTGACAGGGATTGCATTGAAGCTGTAGATTGCTTTGGGTAGTATAGTCATTTTGATAGTATTGGTTCTTCCAATCCAAGAACTGGTATATCTCTCCATCTGTTTGTGTCATCTTTGATTTCTTTCATCAGTATCTTATAGTTTTCTAAGTACAGGTCTTTTGCCTCCTTAGGTAGGTTTATTCCTAGGTATTTTATTCTTTTTGATGCAGTGGTAAATGGGATTATTTCCTTAATTTCTCCTTTTGATCTTTCATTGTTAGTGTATAGGAATGCAAGAGATTTCTGTGTATTAATTTTGTATCCTGCAACTTTACCAAATTCATTGATAAGCTCTAGTAGTTTTCTGATGGCATCTTTAGGATTATCTATGTATAGGAACATGTCATCTGCAAACAGTGACAGTTTTACTTCTTCTTTTCTAATTTGGATTCCTTTTATTTCTTTTTCTTCTCTGATAGCTGTGGCCAGGACTTCCAAAATTATGTTGAATAAAAGTGGCAAGAGTGGACATCCGTGTCTTGTTCCTGATCTTAGAGGAAATGCTTTCAGTTTTTCACCATTGAGAATGATGTTTGCTGTGGGTTTGTCGTATATGGCCTTTATGATGTTGAGGTAGTTTCCCTCTATGCCCATTTTCTGGATAGTTTTTATCATAAATGGGTGTTGAACTTTGTCAAAAGGTTTTTTCTGCATCTATTGAGATGATCATATGGTTTTTATTCTTCAATTTGTTAATGTGTTGTATCACATTGATTGATTTGCAAATAATGAAGAATCCTTGCATCCCTGGGATAAATCCCACTTGATCACAGTGTATGCTCCTTCTAATGTGTTGTTGGATTCAGTTTGCTAGTATTTTGTTGAGGATTTTTGTGTCTGTGTTCATCAGTGATATTGGCCTGTAATTTTATTTTTTTGTGGTATCTTTGTCTGGTTTTGGTATCAGGGTGATAGTGGCCTCATAAAATGAACTTGGGAGTGTTCCTTCCTCTGCAATTTTTTTGGAAGAGTTTCAGAAGGATAGGTGTTAACTCTTCTCTAAATGTTTGATAGAATTCACCTGTGAAGTCATCTGGTACTGGACTTTTGTTTGTTGGAAGTTTTTAAATAACAGTTTCAATTTCAGTACTTGTGATTGGTCTGTTTCTATTTTCTATTCCTGGCTCAGTCTTGGAATGTTGTACCTTTCTAAGAATTTGTTCATTTCTTCTAGGTTATCCATTTTATTGGCATATAGTGCTTATACTAGTCTCTTATGATCCTTTGTATTTCTGTGGTGTCCATTGTAACTTCTTTTTCATTTGTAAATGTGTTTTTCTTTTCTTTTTTTTGGCTGCATTGTGTGTTCATTGTTGCGTGCGGGCTTTTACTAGTTGCAGCAAGTGGGGGCTACTCTTCGTTGTAGTGCATGGGCTTCTCCTTGTGGTGGATTCTCTTGTTGTAGAGCACAGGCCCTAGGCACGCAGGCTTCAGTAGTTGCAGCACACAGGCTCCGTAGTTGTGGCTCATGGGCTTAGTTGCTCCACGGCATGCGAGATCTTCCCGGACCAGGGATTGAACTCCTGTTCCCTGCATGGGCAGGTGGATTTTTAACCACTACACCACCAGGGAAGCCCCTTCATTTCTAATTTTATTGATTTGAGCCATCACCCTCACCCTCTTTTTCTTGATGAGTCTGGCTGAAGGTTTATCAATTTTGTTTATCTTTTCAAAGAAACAGCTTTTAGTTTCATTGATTTTTTCTATTGTTTTCTTTGTCTCTATTTCATTTATTTCTGCTCTGATCTTTATGATTTCTTTCCTTCTACTAACTTTGGGTTTTGTTTGTTCTTCTTTCTCTAGTTGCTTTAGGTGTAAAGTTAAGTTGTTTGAGATTTTTCTTGTTTTCTGAGGTAAGACTGTATTGCTATATACTTCCCTCTTAGAACTGTTTTTGCTGCATCTCATAGGTTTTGGATCATCGTGTTTTTGTTGTCATTTGTCTCTAGGTATTTTTTTGTTTGTTTGTTTTGGGGTTTTTTTGCGATACGCGGGCCCCCCCCACCACTGCGGCCTCTCCCGCTGCAGAGCAAAGGCTGCAGACGCACAGGCTCAGTGGCCACGGCCCATGGGCCCAGCTGCCTCACGGCACGTGGGATCCTCCCAGACCAGGGCCCTAACCCGTGTCCCCTGCATTGGCAGGTGGACTCCCAACCACTGTGCCACCAGGGAAGCCCCTGTCTCTAGGTATTTTTTTTTCTCTTTGATTTCTTCAGTGATCCATTGGTTGTTTAGTAACATTGTTTAGCCTCCATGTTTTGTGTTTTTTACAGTTTTCCTATAATTTATTTCTAATCTCATAGCATTGTGGTCAGAACAGAAAGATGCTTGATATGATTTCAAGTTTTAAAATCTACCGAGGCTTGATTTGTGGCCCAAGATGTGATCTGTCCTGTAGAATGTTCCATGTGCACTTGAGAAGAAAGTGTATTCTGCTGCTTTCAGATGGAGTGTCCTATAAATATCAGTTAAGTCTATCTGGTCTCATGTGTCATTTTTTTTTTTTTTTTGCTGTACGCGGGCCTCTCACTGTTGTGGCCTCTCCGGTTGCGGAGCACAGGCTCCAGACGCGCAGGCTCAGCGGCCATGGCTCACGGGCCCAGCCACTCCGCAGCATGTGGGATCTTCCCGGACCGGGGCACGAACCTGTGTCCCCTGCATCGGCAGGCGGACTCTCAACCACTGCGCCGCCAGGGAAGCCCTCATGTGTCATTTAAGGCTTGTGTTTCCTTAATAGTTTTCTGTCTGGATGATCTGTTCATTGGTGTAAGTGGGGTGTTAAAGTCCCTCACTATTGTGTTACTATTTCCCCTTTTGTGGCTGTTGGCGTTTGGCTTATATATTGAGGTGTTCCTATGTTGGGTGCATGTATATTTACAATTGTTATATCTTCTTGGGTTGATCCCTTGATCATTATGCAGTGTCCTTCCATGTCTCTTGTAACAGTCTTTATTTTAAAGTCTATTTTTTCTGATATAAGTATTGCTACTCCAGCTTTCTTTTGATTTCCATTTGCATGTAATATCTTTTTCCACTTGCAATCTGTATGTGTCCCTAGGTCTGAAGTGAGTCTCTAGTTGATAGCATATATATGGGTCTTGTTTTTGTATCTATTCAGCCAGTCTGTCTTTTGGTTGGTGCATTTAATCTATTTACATTTAGGTAATTATCAATATATAAGTTCCTATTGACATTTTCTTAATTGCTTTAGGTTTTTGTAGCTCTTTTTTCTTCCCTTCCTCTTTTGTTCTCTTGTGGATTGATGACCACCTTTAGCGTTGTGTTTGGGTTGCTTTCTCTGTTTTGTTTGTGTACCTATTGTAGTTTTCTGGTTTGCATTTCCCATGAGGTTTTTGATACAGTAGCCTGTATATATACAATGTTGTTTTAAGTTGCTGGTCTCTTAATTTCAAATGCAATTCCCATTTCCTGCATTTGTACTCTCCTCACAGTTGCTGGTTTTGATATCATATTTGTGTGGGGGTGATTTCCTACTATTACTTTATGTTTGCCTTTACTGGTGAGCTTTCCCATTTGTCATTTTGTTGTTTCTAGTTGTGGCCTCCCCTCCACTGCCCCCCAACCCTGAGAAGTTCCTTTAGCATTTGTTGTAAGGCTGGTTTGGTGGTGCTGAATTCTTTTAGCTTTTGCTTGTCTGTAAAGCTTTTGATTTCTCTGCTGAATCTGAACGTGAGCCTTGCTGGGTAGAGTAGTATAGACATAGTCTTGTCTTATAGTCACTTGTGTATAGGTCTAATTTATAGACATAAATTAGGGGATTTATGTCTATAGGGGATTGTGCCTAATTCCCCTTCCACTCACTTCCTCCACTTTCAAATGACAAGATCCATAAAGACAGGGCTATGTTTTATTCGACTTTGTAACAACATAAGTGCTTAAAACAGTGCTTTTAACATCATAGGTGTTCAGGAAACGTTTCTGATAAAGTTGAAGTGGAATTGAAACAACGATTTATTAAAGTTTAGGGCATACACCTTGGGACAAAGAATTGATGCCATATATGTAAAGATAAACCTAGTGAAGTAAACTGATGTTCACATCAGTTGTAGCAAGAAACATCAGTGTGCCCCCAATACAATTACGGATTACGTTTATTGTATGTATAAGCCAAGTTTTTAAAACTGAAGCGTGAAAAGTACGTGGACTTCTTCGAGATCATACACATCCTTTCAATGAATACAACTTTCTCTCTTTACAGTTAGTCCGTAAAATCAGAATATAAATCATGTAAATCAGAATGACCAACGTGGGTAAATTAGAAGGGCTTTGTATTTGCAGTACTACACAGGCTGGTTCTACATTAGGGACAGCTGATCCCCCCACCCCCGCCCCGGGAGAATGAAGGGTTTATTATTACTTGCAGCAAATAAGAACACTGGGGTTGTTTCCCAAAGAAGCGTCTCTCCAAACAACAAAATTAGGGGACTCTTAAGCTGTGGGTACATGCGTGTCCATGAAGGGGCTCGGACAGTAGGCAGAGTCTAAGCTTTAGTTGATTGATTGAAGGGGACGGGCTGACCTTCAGCACCAGGGAGCTGCTGACTGCTGGCTGAAACTTTTGTTGATGACATTTCTTCACTCCTCAGTTAATGCTTATCTTCCTTTTCACTTTGGTTCCTATTATTTTACTTCATCCCCCACCTTCTGTTCTTCTTTCTTTTCTTTTCTGTCTTCCTGTATTAAAGGGACTAATTACCCACATGCCCAGTCCCTTCTAGGGGCCTCTGTCCCTGTACACGGCCCTGCCTGTCCTTTCCCTGCCACTTCACTCCCCCACCAAAATTGCTGCTGGTTCCCGCTCTCCCCGAGGCCCGACTGCTCAGCTTTTCCTCGGGGTCCATGAGAGGATATAACCATCGCCCTCTTACTTGTCTAAGTAGGTTTCTGTTCTTACAACCAAAGGTGTATCTCAAGCCCCTACCCCTTCCTTCCTCTGTTGTAGGTACACCTGCCAGCGGTGCCCGGAGGAGTTGCTCAGCCTCCCTCGTGTCAGCCAGGATGTAAAAGGGAGACCACCTGGCCTGCGTGCTCAGAAGCATCAGAATATTTAGAAATGGGCAGACGGTTGGTTGAATTTTCTACCTTTTGGGGAACGTTTCAGTACCTTGTGGACAAGGCTCTTGGACTCCATTTAAGCACCTTGTTAAGACCACTGAATGAATTTTGTTGTGCAAAACAAGAAGTAGTCACATGGATACTGCCCCTGAGCCCTGCCTAGGTGGTAGGCTTAGCTGGATAGAGGTGGTTAGGGATTTAACCTTTTTTTAAGAATGAAAAACATTTAAAATTGGGAAAGAAAGTGGACTTTATCTCCTTAAATGGAATGACTGTAGAACAGCAAAACCTTTTTCTATCTCCAGCAGGGAACTGTGGCAGGAGACTACGAGCTTTATGGGGAATTACTGGTATTATCAAAGGCTTTTCAAAATAGACTTGAAATGAATAGTTGTGTGCCTGTTTTATTACTGCCTTGTGAGTTTACATTTTGTTTTTTGTACAGTATTTTTCTCCCCCTTATGAGATGGTTGCTAGGGCTTGCGAGCAAATAACGTTTATTGTGTTGAATTTGGGACTGAACATAATTACCTTACAATTGGGGTTCATAGTGCCATTTTTGACAGTTATATTATGAGCTTTTTGAGGAAAATTGAGCCCACATGCTGTAAGCTGCTTCCTATTCAGCTGCCCTTCAAGCTTTGGTGTCTCGGCTCTCCCTGCCCCCATTCCTCTGCCGCGGGGCAGCCTCGGGACCAAATGCTGCTGGAGGAAAACCAGACAATCCAGTGTGGGTACCGCCAAGCTCCAGCACTGTCTCCTCTGAAAAGCCCCTTGTCCCCAGTGTGTTTTTCCGGATGACTCCGTGGACATGCGTCTCTAGGGATGCTGCAGTTGGCTATCACTACAGGCATCCTGCCTTTCTCCTACCGGGAAAGTCGTGAGTAAACAGAAGTTTTGTAAACAGAAGTTTTGTAAATCGAGTCAATACTCCTAGCAACCTCCTTGACCATTTCAGAGATGCTTCATCTTCATTTCTGGCCGGTCTTTCGCTGGTAGCACTTCTTACCTAATCTGTCCCATAGCGTTTCTGTAAAGGAAGGTAATGAGCGGTAAACAAACTCTTAAATGCACCAGGGGAGCACAGTGCTTACAGAAATCCTTCTTAAATAAGTCTTTTTTTTTTTTTTTCCTGTTCCTTCCTATTGCCCTAGCAGAAATTTGGGTTCACCTAGAAGCAGACCTTGAGATAAGGGTTTAAGTGCAAATGGTGTATTAGGGAGTTCATGCCAGGGAACACCAGTAGGAGAGGGAATTGATAGTGGGAAGGGAAGGAAAGTCAACACAAGGTATGTCATGGAGCAGGTTACTACTTAGGCAAGGGCTGCTCAGTCCTGCGGGGGGTCTCTAGGAAACAGTGGAAAGACACACCTCAGATTTGTGCCACCTGAGGGCGAAGAACCTGGGGCGTTTATATACTGGCTCCCTCAGTCACTGTTGGAGGGCTGCTTCTGGGGAGCGGGTGGGTAATAATATCCTAGCGCTCTACCTTCTACTTGGGGAGGGGCTATCGAAATCCAAGAAAGCTCTTGGATGGTAAATGCTGGCAGTTGGAAGCCAAGACAAATGTAAGTGGCTGAAACGTAAACGGCTGTGGGCAGGACACCAGCACATCTGCTACACTTGGATTCTCAGAATGTGTGTGAGGAGGTGGCTTCTCCATTGCTCCTGAGTGTCACTGCAACAACTCTTCTTTATCGGTAAGTGTCTTCTAGATGCATTTTCTGCAAATCAGAAAAGGTTCTGAGAGATTTATTATTAGGAAAGTGAAGTCTTTCCTTCAAAATATTTTCTTTGTACAGAAATACTAGGAAATGGAACCAGTGGCCACGACCAATAGATTAATATCAAGCCTTTTCAAAATGCTCCCATCCGTCATCTTCAGTGGATGGAGGATATAGAAGCAAATATATACAGCCTTTATTCTCGAGATTGTTTTTATTCCACCATCAGTGGATTGCCATGATTAGCAAAGGCTAATCTTAGATGCTTTTTCAAAGTGCCTGTATATCCTTTGTTACCTCATGGACCATGGTGTGGCAGGCAGACCACTTGTAACTTGCCCAAGAGGACAGGGGTCAAACAGAGGTATGGGGTGCTGTCCTTTATTCATAGGTACCAGCTCCAAAGAGTGATTAAATCCAGGCATCCTAACTCCCATATCTCGGAGGCCCTGGACCCTCGTGTTGCTGGTGACTCCTGCTACTGTCTTTATTCCTAATGGCACTCTGGCAGCTGAACCAATCATGCCCTGGTTGGTTTCCTACTGTTTTGAGGGTTGATGAGTCTAAGTTCCTAACACAGCATCAGAGGGGGATCTTGGTGCTGAGGAGAATTAAGCTCATGGAGTCTCTATGGCACACAGATGCCACAAAAGAGTGGAGCTGAACTTCCCTTGAGAGGCATATTGATGGCCTACCATCTTGGTAAAATGGAATTCAGCTCAGTTTTGTGTCAGACCTAAGTGGCAGCCTGTATCTGTATCAGATCCATGGACTTCTTCTACTCTGACTCCTAATTCTAGGCCCTGATATGTAATTTGTGAGGTTTCAGAGCTGGAAAAAGCTTTAAAGATCATCCAGCCAACCTGTCTATTTTGCTGATAAGGATCCTACATTCCAGAATGGTTAAGTCACTGACCCAGAGTCAAACAGGGAGTCAAGAGCTGGGCTGAGAGAGAGCCAGTCTTTTCTCACTTTGCATGAAGTTAGTTAATTTTGCAAGCAGCAGAATTTCTCACTGGATTCAGGAGAAGTAAATGTTTGGTGCCACAGAGTTTTTTGAATACCTGCTGAAGACAGTGCAGGGCTCTGCGGGGATCTGAGGAACGAGACCCTGTGCCCTCAGGGCTCTTACACTGTCTGCTTGAGCTCTTTGCTCCTTGCTTCCCAGCTCTCTTCCCCTGTTGCCACTCCCAATTCATCCTCCATCCTATTTTCACTTCTCTTTTCTTACAGCTTATGCCCCTCATTCCAACTCCCTGATTCCCCTCCTCCACCATTTCTCTGCTCCCATTCTACCAGGTTCTCTTCTGCTACTATATATTTCTCTTCTCTGCTACTATATCTTTCTTTTCCTCGTATTTATCTATCACCTCCCTTGAGCTGCCCCTTCCTAGGCCCCCTTGCTCTCCCCTCTGCCACCTTGGATCCTGGAAGCATACTTGGTTATCGTGGTCAGCGGCCTCTGCAATGGCCAATGGTCCCCACCTGCTGGTCTCCATGCCCTCGTGGAATCCCTTCCCTTTTGGTACAGGATGGACCTTGTAAGTCAATTCTAATGAATAAAATATGACCAAAATGATGGGACATCACTTCTACGCTTAGGTTAAAAAAAGCTTTGGCTTCCACCTTAGGTGCTCTTTGACTATAAGGAAGCTGGCTGCCATGTTGTAAACTGACCTACGGAGAGGCCCATGTAACAAGGAACTGAAATCTCCAGCCAACAGCCAGCAAGTACCTGAGGTCTGCTAACCACCACGTGAGTAATCCTCCCCCCGTGGAGCCTGGAAACAACTGCAGCCCCTCCGATATCTTGACTGTAGCCGGTGAGAGACCCCAAGTCTGAGGCACCCAGCTAAGATGCTCCTGGATTCCTGAACCACAGAAACTGTAAGATAACTTTTTTTTTTCAATTGGAGTACAGTTGATTTACAATATTGTGTTAGTTTCAGGTGTACCGCAAAGTGATTCAGTTATACATATATATTTTTTTCAGATTCTTTTCCCTTACAGGTTATTACAAAATATTGAGTGTAGTTCCCTGTGCTATAGAGTAGGTCCTTATTGGTTATTTTATATATAGTAGTGAAATGTTTGTGTTGTTTTCAGCTGCTAAGTTTGGGGGTAATTTTTTATGCAGCAATATTAAAAATGCAGAGTTGTCCTTTACAGACCCCCACCCAGAAATGTGTGTCTTCTATGACCTTGAGCAAATCGCTGCTACTGTTTGGGCTTCAGTCTCCTCATCTGGGAGGCTTTGGGCTTAGAGTCTAGTGTCTCAAGTCTTCTGTCCGTGAAGATGTAGCCTGTGAGGTTACAACAAGGCCCATCTCTTCTACTGTTTAGTGTATGAAGCCCGGTTAAACCCGCACATCTTTGTATGTTAAGCTCCACGTCTTTAAATTTGCCTCACGTTTTTCACTCCTATTATCTGAAGTCTGTTTCTAATTTCTGACAGAATTGCAGCGGCCCATTGTGTGCCTCGCTCTGCATGACATGCCAATTTCATTTTGGAGTCACAGCTATTGTCTTTTTCCCCACTAATCTCGTTTTGCAAAATTCCAATAGAACCTGTGAACAGAGAGAGTTGCCCTTGTGCTTGATCTGGGTGCTGTGTGGCCCCCAAACAGGGGTGGATGATAGACAGCCTGTCTGCCACCCGAGGCATCTTTTCTTGCTTAAAAATTTGTTCTCCAGATTGCAGACTCCCTTCCAACGCTAGCAAAGACTGGAACATATTAAATAAGAGCAGAGCTGAAATTGGATGGAATGTCTCAGCCACTTAGATTCAGACCTCTCTTTAGGGGGAGCACGTGGGGAAGAGGCCGGGAAGTGCCCACGTGGATAATGTGGAGGAAGACAGCTTCCATCCCTTTCTTATACCATTCAAGCCTTAAACAGGGGTAACATTTTTTCTTAAGCAGGGCCTATAACCCAGGATCCATCACTTATATATGGTGTCCATGGCAACCAGGCAATGGTATGGGATCCCTTCTCACTGGGGAATTCCTTTTATGGCTCATTTCCGAAACCAGCATGGCCAGTACAGGAGCCTGCAGTTTCCCAGTTGCTTAGCAACCAGCTCCTATGCTCTAGTCACTAGGAAAAGCAGACAGTTAAAAAAAAAAAAGTGTAGTCAGAATCATATGTTACATTCTTTCTACTTTGTCTCTTTAGAATAAAATAGTGTGCGATAAGGATGCGGGAAAGGGCAACCGCTCCCTGTTAATGCCTTCACTGCTCCTGGCGGGCTTGCAGGCAGAGAGAGGGAGGAAAATGTTAGCATGCTTTCGGCTGGAAATTAAGCAGCGTGAGCCATCTGCACGTTGAAAGCTCTACATTTTTCACGTCTTGTGGGGGCATCAAGTAAGTGCAGGGCCAGCAATCTGTGTGCTGCATTCCCTCCCCCAAACCAGAAAAGCCAGGCTCCACCCACAGGTGTCACTGGACCACTTCTCCTTGGCTGACATTCCTGGGAGGAGTGAATTGGTTTGTTGGGTTTTTGGTAGAAAGGCAAGGAGACCATGTAGCCCCCTTGAGTTACAGCTGTGGTTTTCAACCAGGGATGATTTTGCCCCCCAGGTGACATCTGGCAAGGTCTGTAGACATTTTGGGTTGTCATAGTGGTGGGGGAGGGGGATGTTGTTGCTAACCATCCTACGATGTTTAGGCAAAGGACAGCCCCCAACACCAAAGAAGTATCCTGCCCACAGTGCCAGTATGCCGAGCTTGAGAAACCCTGCGTTAGAGAGTCAGAAGAACCATCTGTCTTGTTAAAGACAAGCACTACAGCCATTTGGAAAAAACGGCACAGCCCCTGTCACCCTGGCCTCAAACAGAAGCCTGTCTAGTTTGGACCACTTCAAATGCCTTGTCACCTCCATTCTTTCTTTCTTATAATGCATCAACCGGAGCTATACGTTCCCTATAAAGGTAATATTTTCTGTGTGTTTTTGTTCCTCATTCTTCCTAATAATTTTGCAAAACTGGTAGGACTTTGGGGGCCAGAGTGTTTGCTGCACACTCTTGCACTGAACCCCAAGTCCTTTTTCTGGGTCACAACAGCTGGTTTGTAGTGGGCAGCGTCTCACCTTCTATAGTTCGTACTTTTCCTCCCTGTCATGCCCTTATTCTCAGCAAAGTTTATCTGCCAAGGTTTTGCCCACTCACCCAGCCTCATTTGATCTCACCCCCGTTGGCTTCTTGTTCAACACCCAGAAGGGCCGGATGAGCTCTAAACACTTAGAGGTTTCACTGCCCCTTCTAGATTGTCGGGGGATCCCACCTGACTCAAGCCTCTCAGGGTTGCAGCTCTAATGTGTCACTGCTAGAATTTTTCTCTTCCGCAGGGGATAATTAAATGATACACTTAGAGGTTGCTTGCTCATCCCTCCCAAGCAGAATGATGGAATCTCACCTGGAAGCAGTGACAACCAGGAAAGGCGGAAGAAGGATGTTTACCAGACACACATGAACTCAGCTCCCCCAGAAGGTAGCACACAGGTACCTCATTTCTGAACAGGTAGCAGAAGCCAGATCCACAGTCACCCCAGGGCTGTGACTGGCTGGAGACGGGATATCTCGAGGTTTACCAGGAGGACCGGAAGCACTCCAAGTATGTGGACGTCAGAGCAGTGGCTAAGAAAGAGTCCAGGCGGGCTGGGACATCAGGCAGCTGAGGGCAAGGCAGGCAGCACGTCTGGGCTCCAGGATGACAGGCGATTTAAAACAGGGCACCCTCAGAGCCCTGAAACAAGGCAAGGCTTTATCAGGAAGGGGATCTGAGCCTCAGGAGTGAGAGTAGTACAACTGAGCCTGGCTGAAGACAGATCCTTATGACAATAAAGCAGAAGGGATAACAGAGAGGGAGGGAGGGGGTTGATGCCTCCTCCGGGGCAAATAATTTTCTCTGTATCCCTGTAACACTAGTACAGGTTCCTAGAAGATCAGTCAGTTGGTCAATTAGCAGGTAATGTTGAATATGTACTCTGTGGGTATCATTCCTTGCATAAAGCTCCCGCAGAACCCTAACCTCATGAGGTGCTCCAAGAAAAACATTCTGTGATCACTATGATTTTTGCAAACTGCAAGTCCCTCTTGGAAATTCATAGTGTACAGTAGCATTTTAGAAGCTCAAACTCCTGTGATATAGAAACCTGTTTTTAATCCAGTAACAGTTGACAACAGGATCCTTTTATTACGTGAAAACTATGAACATCCTGTGGACACACCTTGAGAGATATTGTTCTAAAGCATTCCTAATCTGGTGTTCCCAGGCCCTTCGCAACCTGGGCCTGCCCTTGTTTCCCGACTTTACCTTCCTTTATTTTCCTACATTCCAGGCACACTGAATTCTTCCCTTGTACATGCCCCTATTTCACATTTCCTTCTTTTCTCTACAGCAGGTGATTCATCATCTGCCCAAAAAAGGGAAAAAACGCTGAGCCTTCCTCACTTCAGCCCCCGCCCATTGCTACCTATCCTGTAAGGCTCACCTCAAAGGGGGGGACACTTGATCCATCTCTGCCCCAGCCTCCCTGTTACTATAAACAATGCATTTTCTCCTCTGATCCCTTGTGTCACACTATCTATTGCTTTTAGAGCACTTAGTACCTTTTAATTTGTGTATGGCCATCTATGCCTTTCTTATTAGGAGACAATCCATGTCTGGTTCATTTTGATACTCCTAGCCCAGAACACAGCTTACTCGTAGGATTGTCCAAGGGAGCAGGAAGTAAGAAGCTATGACCTCCAAGGCGGAAGTAAGTTTCCCAACACTCAGGCCAGAGATGGCAGATCTCTGGCTCACAGGCTGTGAACTCACACTCACCTGTGGTGAACAGACTCATCTAGCACCACGCAATGCCCCTGGGGCCCAGATGCCGCGCCCCCTCCAAAGCTTCTCAACACAGTGCTCGCAGTAGTCATAATCAACGGGTTAGAGTTGGCATGACAGAGGAAATCTAGTTGTCATCCTTGATTTGGACTTTTCCACGAAGTGAAAGTTAGGAGAATTTAGCAAGCTGAATATTGGAGCTGTTAATACTTCAGATCAAGGACTGTCCATAACAGAAAAGAGCAATTAGCAAAACTGTTCATTATACTTTCATGTTCAAGTCTAGTCTCAAGGCTAATTATCTGTATAATTAACGTGTTACCAAATGCAAATAATTGATGAGCCTGATCTCTTGGAATGGAACACAAGTCTTGTGAAATGTAAATAGCTGTGAATTACTAACAGCTTTCCTTTACATGGCCTGTCTAAATAGGGCAGTGCCTGTAAAATTAAACAATTTAAGTATAATCCCAGGTATGCTGAAAGACTGACAAAACAATATGATGTGTGGTTCAATGCACAGAAAATGCACAGGTTTTTAAATTCTCACTCTACTACTTTCTAGCTGTGTGACCTTGGGCAAGTTAATCTCAGTTTACTCATTTATAAATCTATATTTATAATTTATATTAAATTATAACTTACAAATTGTTATTTATACATCTGTTTCCACATTTATAAAATGGGTGTAATAGCAGCCCCTAGTTCACAGGATTGTTGAGAATTAAATGAGGGTTGACTCATTTGGAAAGAGTACACAATAAATGTGAGCCATTGTTTTCATTATTACATTTTGTATTGCTTAGATTTTGTTCAGAAATAAACATTAGAGGGAAAGGGAACGTATACAGATGTCCCTGCTATAACACCACCTATGTGTTCCTGAAAAGCTCCATGGTCTACAAAATAGCCCACTGAAAAAAACTGGGCTGCTGGAAAAAAAATAGGGCTGGGCAGACCACTCAAAAAAACCTATGCAATTTTGTAACCCAAGCACTAACAAACAAAAACAATGTCAACATTAGCAAAATATTAGCCCCCACTAAACCTTAGCTTGAATATTTGCAGGCTGCATTCTGCCCTTGAGCCCTGGGGCTTCTTTTGAGATATAAGTCCTGGAGGACATTCATTTCTAATAGGGATCAGTTTCATCAAAATTAAACGTGATTTAAGGAGTAGTGTTCTTCACTAATCTCTCCTAGTTTAAAGGGAAATGTCTTCACAGACTCATCATCAGTACCCTCAGCTTCTCCAGAAAGCACAACATGAGGATAATAGTGATTCTGAAAGTCACTGAATCAGTTGCTTTCTGCAGCTAAAAAAGGCAGCTTTTCCTTAAGGCCTTCACAGAGTGCTAAGGTTTTCTCTTATTAAAGAGATAGTTACTGGGACTTCCTTGGTGGCGCAGTGGTTAAGAATCTGCCTGCCAATGCAGGGGACATGGGTTCGAGCCCTGGTCCAGGAAGATCCCACATGCTGTGGAGCAACTAAGCCCATGCACCGTAACTACTAAGCCTGTGCTCTACAGCCCGCGAGCCACAAGTACTGAGCCCACGTGCCACAACTACTGGGGCCTGCGTGCCTAGAGTCCATGCTCTGCAACAAGAGAAGCCACCCCAATGGGAAACCTGCACACTGCAACGAAGAGTAGCCCCCGCTCGCCACAACTAGAGAAAGCCTGCATGCAGCAACGAAGACCCAACACAGCCAAAAATTAAAAAAAAAAAAAAAGGTAATTATTATGAGAAAGCTTGCCTCTGGTTGCTTCAGAATATTAACATGCTAGAAAAAAAATTGCATAGGAACCAAAATGACTTCCATGTTATACCAATTCCCCATTTACCTACGGCATGTAAGGTCATTCGCATTTAAGAAGCACGTGCTGTAGCAATACAGTTATCTAAATGTGGTGGGTATCCTTATCTCTGATGAGGCTCAGGGACATTAACTTGCCTGAGATACAAGTTTTTAAGAAGCAAAGCCAGGACTCCTAGCTGGAATTGAACTGACTCCAAAACTCATGCTCTTTGAGACCACATTACCCCCTTAAGAGTGGTTGGAGGAAGGAAAGCAGACAGACATCCCTGGCTGTGGTGATGAGTGAAAGCCTGATTCCTAACCATAAGTCCCTAACGTTTAGTCTCATTTAATCCTCATGACACCTCTGCTACTTAGGTATTCTTACCACCACTTTATGGGTAAGAAAACTGAAGCTCAGAGGAGTTATAATTGGTTGGTAGTGGAGCTGGGATTCAAAATTAGGCCTACCCAGTTCCTAAAACTGAGGTGTTTCTCCCTATGTCCTTATGTCCTATGTATGTCTTTATGTTTAAGAACACGGTTCCTAAATATCTTAGTGTGTCTGTTTACTAGTTTTTTAAAAAGCTGTGTTATACATCCCCATTCTCTCAGGCAGTGGATTTCACTGTGCACCCATGTGCACACATATACAACTGGAAATCCTCACAGGTGCAGTTTATCAAGCATGTTTCATAGCACACACATAAAACACTAGCCTCTTCTTTCAGTGTTTTAGAATTTTTTCTTTGTGCTATTTAAATTTGCCTTTTAAACAGGTCAGAAGAGAGTTTATAACTAGAAAAATATTACCTACTGAGGATCCAAGAAAAGGAATTTGTTAGGTAGAACATCGTTTATTGATTCTGTTAATGTATTTTTCACTTTGTAATTATTAAAAATTAACCAAAAAGGAAATAGTAGTTTATTTTTAAAGAAGTGTATTTGGTCATTAACAAATTATGATTTATTTGCCATAATAATGCTGTTCTTCATATGGAAACGTGATACCAATCTACTGATTAGAAAACTACATAGAAAGAATGAAGTAATGCCATTTGGAGCGACGCAGATTGTCATACTGAGTGAAGAGGGTCAGACAGAGAAAGACAAATATCATACGATATCGCTTATATGTGAAACCTAAAAAAATGGTACAAATGAATCTGTTAACAAAACAGAAATTGAGTCACAAATGTAGAAAACAAACTTACAGTTACCAAGGGGGAAAAGGGGGGATAAATTGGGAGACTGGGATTGACATATACACACTACTATATATAAAATAGATAACTAATAAGAATCTACTGTATAGCACAGGGAACTCTATTCAATACTCTGTAATGACCTATATGGGAATAGAATCTAAAAAAGAGTGGATATATGTATATGTATAACTGACTCACTTTTTGCTCTACAGCAGAAACTAACACATTATAAATCAACTATGTTCCAATTAAAAAAAAATTAACTAAAAGAATCACCCAGACAGCAAAAAAACCCAAACTTTTGTTTTAACTGATTAGAAAACTAAATGAAATTAGGAAAACAATGCATGAACAAAATCAGAAGTTCAGAGAAATAGAAACCATCAAAAACCAAACAAATCCTAAAGCTGAAAAATACAATGACTGAAGAATTCAATAGAGTTTCAGAAGCAGACTCAACCACACAGAAAAAAGAAACAGTGATGTAGAAGACAGGACATTTGAAAGGTGCAAAAGGAAAACAAGAACAGTGAAGAAAGCCTACAGGACCTATGGGACACAACAGAAGCAATATTCACATTATAAGAATTCCAGAAAGAGGAGAGAAAAGGGAACAAAGTATATTTAAGACAATAGTGGCTGAAAACTTTCCAAACCTGGGGAAAGAAATGGACATCCAGACCCATGAGGGCCAAAGGACCTCAAATAGGTTGAGCCTGAATAGGGTTACACCGAGACACATTATCATTAAATTGTCAGAAGTGAAAGAAAGAATTTTGAAAGCTGCAAGAGAAAAGAGAGAAGTTACATACAAGGGTACCTCATAAGTTTATCAGTAGGTTTCTCAACAGAAACTTTTTAGGCCAGAAGAGAATGGAATGATATTTTCAAAATATTTTGAATGTGTTTTGATATCAGTATGCTTTGACTTCTTTATCTTATTCTTCTGTGTAATTACTACAGGTTTCCCTCTTGCGGGCACCATGAGGCTTACATAAAATATCTTAAAATTATAACACCCTATTATAAAGTGATAACTTCAATAGAATTCTCAAACTTTACACTTGTTATTCTCCTCCCCCTAACATTTTAAGTTATGTTATTACAGTTTATGTACAATTTACAGAGACAGAAAAAAAACCCCTCTCAACCAAGAATTCTATACTAGGCAAAGCTGTCCTTGAGAAATGAAAGAGAAATAGAGACTTTCTGAAACAAACAAAAGTTGAGGGAGTTCATCATCATTAGACCAGCCTTACTAGAAATGCTAAAGGGAGTGCTCTGAGCGGAAGTAAAAGGATACCACTTAACTTCATAAAAACGTAAGAAGGTAACGTATAACTCACTGGTAATGGTAAATACTCAAAGTTAGATTCTGTAAGATGGTGATGGCAGTGTGTAATTCACTTACAACTCTAGTTTAAAAGTTAAAAAACTGCCACTGCCTCCTCTGCCCCTGCTGGCCCCAGCGGGCTTGTGCGCCCTGCCCATCACTGCCTCAGTCTCCACCGACCTGGGCAGGCATGCATGTGTGCTCTGGGGCAGCCTCGGGGAGCAGATGCTGGTGGGAGGCCCACACGCAAAGGTGCGGCTGAAACCATAGCTGAGCCTCGGGGCCGTGCTACTGAGGAAGACGAGCTGAGATCTCTCCACGCAGCTGCAGGGACCACAGATTTCCACCCCCACCCCCCCACCACCACCCCCAGCTTTGTAAACTCAGCACCTGTAGAACATCCAAATGGATGAGTGCTCCTATAGCTGAGATGGGTCTAGCTTTAGCAGGTGTGGGCTTTGTGGGCATGTAAATGCAGGGATTGGAGCAGGCCAGAATCTGAGCTGCCTCCATAGCCCCCAGGGCGGGTCCAGGTGCATGACTACTGCAGTTCTGGGACCTGACATTGGTGGATCTGCACAGGTGGCCTGGTGAAAATAATGCCTGAGAGACACCAGAGCCAATTGCCCACATACCCATGGTTAAGGTGGGACTGAGAGCAGTTCCAACAGCAGAGTAATTTGTGAGCCAGTAAAACAGGTGAGACGTGACACAACAGAGTGCACCCACAGGTGAACAGCTCCAGTGGAGGAATACTCAGTGGCTTCTCTCCCAGTGGGAGTGCTCCAATCCTGCTCACCTCACACCGCAGATCAGAAACACAGCTCAGAAACAGATTTGGGGGCCTCTACTCCAAAAACTAGGGAGCAGACCCTGCCCCTGACAGGGCAGTAACAACCACAGAGCAAAGGCGAGGCCCCACTCAATATCCAGTGCAGGCTCAGGTCACCACAACATCAGTCACACCTCCTATCAAGGGGATAATGGCCAGCTTACACTGAGGAAAGAAGTGGCAGACATCCATACTAAAAACAGCCCTCGCACCAAAAATTATTAACCCACACAGGCTATGCAGGGACGTTCCCACATAAAAATAGCCCTCGAAGACAGTCTGAGGGTCAGGCATCAGGAGGAAGAACCCCCAGAGCATTTGGCTTTGATGGGCAGCAGAGCCTGAGTGCATGAGCTCCATAGGGCTGGGATAAGCAGAGACTCCACTCCTGGAGGGTGCACGCAAGACCTCTCACGCACTGGGACCCAGCACAAAGCAATACCTCCATAGGAACCAGGGCTAGGCCTAATTGGGGATCTTGGAGGGTCTCCTGGGGAGGCAGGGGTTGGCTATAGCTCACTGTGGGGGCAAGGACAGTGGTGGCAGAGGCCCCACGGAATACTGATCATCATGACCTCTTCTGGAGGTCCCCATTTTGGCACCAAGACCCAGCCCCACCCAACTGCCTACAGGCTCCAGAGCTGGAACACCTCAGGCCAAATAACCAGCAAGACAGGAACAGAGCCCCATCCATTAACAGACAGGCTGCCCAAAGTTGTACTGAGCTCACAGTTACCTCAAAACACACTCCTTGGCATGGCCCTGCCCACAAGAGGGACAAGCCCCAGCTCCATCCACCAGAGGACAGGCACCAGTCCCTCCCACCAGGGAGCATGCACAAGCCCCTGGACCAACCTCACCCACCAGGGGGCAGACACCAGAAGAGGAACTATGATCTTGCAGCCTGCAGAAAGGAGACCACAAACACAGAAAGTTAGACAAAATGAGATGGCAGAGAAATATGTTGGAAACGAAGGAACAAGATAAAAACCCACAAGAACAACTAAATGAAGAAGAGATAAGCAATCTACCTGAAAAAGAATTCAGAGTAAAGGTAAGTAAAGATGATCCAAAATCTCAGAAAAAGAATGGAGGCACAGGTTGAGAAGACACAAGAAATGTTTAACAAGGAGCTAGAAGATTTAAAGAACAAAGACATGAACAATACAATAACAATGAAAAATACACTAGAAGGCATCAATAGCAGAATAACTGAGGCAGAAGAACAAATAAGTGAGCTGGAAGACAGAGTGGTGGAAATCACTGCCACAGAACAGAATAAAGAAAAAAGAATGCAAAGAAATGAGGACAGTCTCAGAGATCTCTGAGACAACATTAAATGCACCAACATTAACATTACAGAGGTCACAGGAGAACAGAAAGCGCCTGAGAAAATATTTGAAGATACTATAGCTGAAAACTTCTCTAGCATGAGAAAGGAAACAATCAAGTCCAGGAAGTGCAGAGAGTCCCATACAGGATGAACTCAAGGAGTAACATGCCAAGACACATTAATCAAACTGACAAAAATTAAAGACAAGGAAAAAATATTAAAAGCAACAAGGGAAAAGCAACAAATAACATACAAGGGAATCCTCATAAGGTTATCAGCTGATTTTTCAGCAGAAACTGCAGGCCAGAAAGGAGTGGCAGGATATATTTAAAGTGATGAAAGGGAAAAACCTACAACCAAGAATACTCTACCCAGCAAGGCTCTCATTTAGATTTGATGCAGAAATCAAAAGCTTTACATACAAGCAAAAGCTAAGAGAATTCAGCACCACCAAACCAGATTTACAACAAATGCTAAAGGAAACTCTCTAGGCGTGAAAGAAACCATCAACTTAAAACAACCTTGTAAAAACAAACAAACAAAAAAACAACAAAACAACCTTGTGTGTGTGTGTCTATTGCTATATCAAAAACCTCATGGGAACAGCAACCCAAAAACTACAATAAATACACACAAAAAAAGAGGAAAAGCAAACCAAACACAACACTACAGATAGTGGTCAGATCACAAGAGAACAAAAGAGGAAGGGAAGAAAAAAGAACTACAAAAGCAAACCCAAAACAATGAAAAATGTCAGTAGGAATACACATATCAATAATTACCTTAAATGTAAATGGATTAAATGCACCAACCAAAAGACACAGACTGGCTGAATGGATACAAAAATGAGACCCATATATATGCTGTCTACAAGAGACCCATTTCAGATCTATGGACACATACAGACTGAAAGTGAGGGGATGGAAAAAGATATCCCATACAAATGGAAACCTAAAGAAAGCTGGAGTAGCAATACTCATATCAGACAAAATAGACTTTAAAACAAAGACTTTTACAAGAGACAAGGAAGGACACTATATAATGATCAAGGGATCAATCCAAGAAGAAGATATAACAATTGTAAATATATATTCACCCAACATAGGAGGACCTCAATATGTAAGCCAAATGCTAACAGCCATAAAAGGGGAAATCAACAGTAACACAATAATGGTGGGGGACTTTAACACCCAACTTACACCAATGGACAGATCTAGACAGAAAATTAATAAGGAAACACAAACCTTAAATGACACATTGGATGAGATGGACTTAATTGGTATTTATAGAATATTCCATCTGAAAGCAGAATACACTTTCTTCTCAAATGCACATGGAACATTCTCTACAATAGATCACATCTTGGGCCACAAATCAAACCTCAGTAAGTTTAAGAAAATTGAAATCATATCAAGCATCTTTTCTGACCACAATGCTATGAAATAAGAAATAAATTACAGGAAAAAAACTGTAAAAAACACAAACACATGGAGACTAAACAATATATTATTAAACAACCAATGGATCACCAAAGAAATCAAAGAGGAAATCAAAAAATACCTAGAGACAAATGACAACAAAAACACGATGATTCAAAACCTATGGGATGCAGCAAAAGCAGTTCTAAGAGGGAAGTTTATAGCAGTACAATTTTACCTCAGGAAACAAGAAAAATCTCCAATAAACAGCTTAACCAGGCTTCCCTGGTGGTGCAGTGGTTAAGAATCTGCCTGCCAATGCAGGGGACATGGGTTCAAGCCCTGGTCTGGGAAGATCCCACATGCCGCAGAGCAACTAAGCCTGTGTGTCACAACTACTGAGTCTGCGCTCCGCAACAAGAGAAGCCACCACAATGAGAAGCCCATGCACTGCAACAAAGAGTAGCCCCTGCTCGCTGCAACTAGAGAAAGCCTGTGTGTGGCAATAAAGACCCAACACAGCCATAAATTAATTAATTAAAAAAAGCCAAAAACAAAAAACAGCTTAAACTTACACCTAAAGCAACTAGAGAAAGAAGAACAAACAAAACCCAAAGTTAGTAGAAGGAAAGAAATCACAAAGATCAGAGCAGAAATAAATGAAACATAGATGAAGAAAACAGTAGAAAAGATCAATGAAACTAAAAGCTGGTTCTTTGAAAAGATAAACAAAATTGATAAACCTTTAGCCAGACTCATCAAGAAACAAAGGCGAGGACTCAAATCAATAATATTAGAAATGAAAAAGGAGGGAATTCCCTGGCAGTTAGGACTCTGCACTTCCACTGCAGAGGGCACAGGTTCGATCCTGGTCAGGGAACTAAGATTCCCACATGCCGTGCAGTGCGGCCAAATAAATAAATAAATCATAAAAGACTACTACAAGCAACTATATACCAATAAAATGGACAACTTAGAAGAAGTGGACAAATTCTTGGAAAGCTACAACATTCTAAGACTGAACCAAGAGGAAATAGGAAACAGGAACAGAATAATCACAAGTACTGAAATTGAAACTGTGATTTAAAAACTTCCAACAAACAAAAGTCCAGGACCAGATGGTTTCACAGAAGAATTCTATCAAATATTTAGAGAGGAGTTAACACCTATGCTTCTGAAAATCTTCCAAAAAATGGCAGAGGAAAAAACACTCCCAAGCTCATTCTACAAGGCCACCATCACCCTGATACTAAAACCAAAGATACCACATAGAAAAAACAGGCCATTATCACATATTACAGGCCATTATCACTGATGAACATACATGCAAAAATCCTCAACAAAATACTAGCAAACCAAATCCAACAGCACATACACCGTGATCAAGTGGGATTTATCCGAGGGATGCAAGGATTCTTCAATATTCGCAAATCAATCAATGTGATACACCACATTAACAAACTGAAGAAAAAAAGTATATGATCATCTCAATAGATGCAGAAAAAGCTTTTGACA
Source organism: Aethalodelphis obliquidens (assembly GCF_003676395.1). Lineage (NCBI taxonomy): Eukaryota > Metazoa > Chordata > Mammalia > Artiodactyla > Delphinidae > Aethalodelphis > Aethalodelphis obliquidens. The sequence goes on along the minus strand of NW_020837988.1, from coordinate 15,326,010 downwards.
AAATTTACCATTCATTTATGATATAAACTCTCCAGAAAGTGGGCATAGAGGGAATATACCTCAACATAATAAGGGCATATATGACAAACCCACAGCAAACATCATTCTCAATGGTGAAAAATTGAAAGCATTTCCTCTAAGATCAGGAACAAGACAAGGATGTCCAGTCTGGCCACTTTTATTCAACATAGTTTTGGAAGTCCTAGGCATGGCAATCAGAGAAGAAAAAGAAATAAAAGGAATCCAAACTGGAAAAGAAGTAAAACTGTCACTGTTTGCAGATGACATGATACTATACATAGAAAATTCTGAAGATGTTAACAGAAAACTACTAGAGCCCATCAATGAATTTGGTAAAGTTGCAGGATACAAAATTAATACATAGAAATATTTTGCATTCATACACACTAACAACTAAAGATCAGAAAGGGAAAGGAAACAATCCCATTTACCATCACATCAAAAAGAATAAAATACCTAGGAATAAACCTACCTAAGGAGGCAAAAGACCTGTACTCAGAAAACTATAAGATACTGATGAAAGAAATCAAAGATGATATAAACAAATGGCGAGATATACCAGTTCTTGGATTGGAAGAATCAATATTATCAAAATGACTATACTACCCACAGCAAGCTACAGATTCAATGTAATCCCTATTAAATTACCAATAGAATTTTCATAGAATTAAAAGATTTTACAATGTGTATGGAAACACAAAAGACCCTGAATAGCCAAAGCAATCTTGAGAAAGAAAAACACAGCTGGAGGAATCAGGCTCCCTGACTTCAGACTATACTACAAAGCTACAGTTATCAAAACAGTATGGTACTGGCACAAAGAAATATAGATCAATGGAACAGGACAAAATGTCCAGAGATAAACCCACACACCTGTCGTCACCTAATCTATGACAAAGGTGGCAAGAATATACAGTGGAGAAAAGACAGTCTCTTCAATAAGTGGTGCTGCAAAAACTGGACAGCTACATGTAAAAGAATGAATTAGAACACTCCCTAACACCATACACAAAAATAAAGTCAAAGTGGGTTAAAGACCTAAATTTAAGGCTGGATACTGTAAAACTCTTAGAAGAAAACATAAGTAGAACACTCTGACACAAATCGCAGCAAGATCTTTCTTGATCCACCTCCTAGAGTATGAAAATAAAAATAAATGGGACATAATTAAACTCAAAAGCTTTTGCACAGCAAAGGAACCATAGACAAAATGAAAAGACAATCCACAGAATGGGAGAAAATATTTGCAGATGAAGAGACCAAAAAGGGATTAATCTCCAAAATATACAAACAGCTCATGCAGCTCAATATATATAAAAAAAAAAAAAGATCAAAAAATGAGTGGAAGACCTAAATAGACATTTCTCCAAAGAAGACATACAGATGGCCAAAAAGTACATGAAAAGATGCTCAGCATCACTAGTTATTAGAGAAATGCAAATCAAAACTACAATGAGGTATCACGTCACACCAGTCAGAATGGGCATCACCAAAAAAATCTACCAACAATAAATGCTGGAGAGGGTGTGGAGAAAAGGGAACCCTCCTACACTGTTGTTGGGAATGTAAATTGGTACAGCGACTATGGAGAACAGTATGGAGGTTCCTTAATAACCTAAAAATAGAGCTATCATATGATCCAGCAATCCCACTCTTGGGCATAAATGTGGAGAAAACCATAATTCAAAGAGATACATGCACCCTGATGTTCATTGCAGCACTATTTACAATAGCTAGGACATGGAAGCAACATAAATGTCCATCAAAATAAGAATGGATAAAGAAGATGTGGTACATATATACAATGGAATATTACTAAGCCATAAAAAGAATGAAATCATGCCATTTGTAGCAACATGGATGGACCTAGAGATTGTCATGCTGAGTGAAGTAAGTCAGAAAGCAAAGGACAAATATCATATGATATCACTTATATGTGGAATCTTAAAAAATGGTACAAATGAACTTATTTACAAAACAGAAACAGACTCACAGATTAGAAAACAATCTTATGGTTACCAGGGGGAATGGGGAATAAATTGGGAGATTGGGATTGACATATACACAGTATTATATATAAAATAATTAATAAGGATCTATTGTATAGTACAAGGAACTCTACTCAATACTCTATAATGACCTATGTGAGAAAAGAATCTAAAAAAGAGAGAATATATATGTATCTATAACTGATTCACTTTGCTGTACAGCAGAAACACAATATTATAAATCAACTATACTCCAATAAAAATTTAAAAAGTAAAAGTAAAGTAAAAAAACATAGTAGGGCTTCCTTGGTGGCACAGTGGTTGAGAGTCCGCCTGCTGATGCAGGGGACACGGGTTCGTGCCCCAGTCCAGGAAGATCCCATATGCCGTGGAGCAGCTGGGCCCGTGAGCCATGGCCGCTGAGCCTGCGCGTCCGGAGCCTGTGCCTGGCAACGGGAGAGGCCACAGCAGTGAGAGGCCCGCATACCGCAAAACAAACAAAAAACCATAGTAAAAAAGCATAACTACAATAATCTTATTGGTTACATGATATAAAAGTATGTAAACTATAACATCATAATCTAAAACGTGAGGGGGAAGAGAAGGAAAAGTGTAAAGTTTAGGAATGCTATTGAAGCTGTTATCACTTTAAAATAGGGTGTTATAATTTTAAGATATTTTCTGTAAGTGTCAGGGTACCCACAAGGGAGATTTACCTGTAATAATTATGCAAAAGAACATGATAAAGAAGTCGAAGCATACTGAAACCAAAAAACATCAACACACACACACACACAAAGACAGCAGTATAAGAATAATGGATCTACAAAAGTCAGAAAACAACAAAATGGCAGTTGTAAGTCCTGACCTATCAAAAATTACTTTAATAATTAGATTCTCCTATCAAAAGACACAGAATGGCTGAATAATTATAAAAACAAGATCCAATGATATGCTGCCTACATGAGACTCACTTTAGCCTTAAAGCACACAGACTGAGAGTGAAAGGATGGAGATAGATACTTCAAGCAAATGGTAACAACAACAACAACAAAAGAGGTAGCTATCAGACTTATCAGACAATGGTATAGCAGTAGCTATCAGTTACTTAGACAAAACAGACTTGAAATAAAAAATGGTAAAAAGAGAAAAAGGTCATTAATGATAAAGCGATCAGTACAACAAGAGGATATAACAGTTGTAAATATTTGCACACCCAACACTGAAGCACCTAAATATGTAAAGCAAAAACTAACAGAGCTAACAGGAGAGGTAAACAGCAATACAATAGTAGTTGGGGACTTTAATACCCCACTCTCAACAATGGAGAGATCACCCACACAGAGACCCAATAAGGAAACAGTGGATTTGAACAACACAATAGAGCAAATGGACCTGACAGACATACAGAACACCATAGATAACAGCAGAATTCACATTCTTCTCAAGCACTCATGGAATACTTTCTAGGACAGACCATATTTTAGGCCACAAAAGAAGTCTTGGAAAATTTAAGAAGATTGAAATCATACCAAGTATCTTCTCTGACTACAATGATATGAAAGTAGAAATCAGTAACAGAAGGAAAACTGGAAAACTCACAAATACATGGAAATTAAGCACTCTCCTGAACAACCAATGGATCAAAGCATAAATTAAAAGGGAAGTAAAAAAATGTGTTGAGACAAGTGAAATTGGAAACACACATACTAAAACTTACGGGATGCAACAAAAGCCATTGTAAGAGGGAAGTTCATAGCAATAAATGCCTACATTAAGAAACAAGAAAGACTGTAAACAACCTAACTCTATGCCTTAAGCAACTAGAAAAAGCAAATTGAGCCAAAAGTTAGCAGAAGGAAGGAAATAATAAAGATTAGAGCATAAATAAATGAAATAGAGAACAGGAAAATAATAGAAATAATTAACAAAACTAGGAGTTATTTCTTTGAAAAGATAAAATTGATAAACTTTTAGCTAAATTAACCAAGGAAAGAAGAGGACACAAATCAACAAAATTATAACTGAAAAAGGAGATGTTACAATGGATACCACAGAAATACAAAGGATCATGAGGCTTCTATGTAAAACTATATGCCAACAAACTGGATAACCTAAGAGAAATGGACAAAATCTTAGAAACATACAACTTACCAAGACTGAATCAGAAAGAAACAGAAAATCTGAACAGGCCAGTTATTAGTAAAGAGATTGAATGAATAATGAAGAAAAAATCTCCCAATGAAGAAAAGGTCTGGATCAGATGACTTTACGGGTGAATTTTACCAAACATTTAAAGAAGAATTAACACCAATCCTTTTCAGACTCTTCCAAAAAACTGAAGAGGAGGGAACACTCCCAAACTCATTTTATGAGGCCAGCATTACCTGCTACCAAAGTCAGAAAAGGACACTACAAGAAAAGAAAACTACTGGCCATTATCTTCATGACAATAGATGCAAAAATTCTCAATAAAGTACTAGCAAATGAAATTCAGTAGCATTTTTTTTTAAATAAATTTATTTGTTTTAATTTTGGCCACATTGGGTCTTTGTTGCTGCACATGGGCTTTCTCTAGTTGTGGCGAGCGGGGGCTACTCTTTGTTGCAGTGCATGGGTTTCTCATTGTGGTGGCTTCTCTTGTTGCAGAGCACAGGCTCTAGGCACGCAGGCTTCAGTAGTTGTGGTACATGGGCTCAGTAGTTGTGGCTCGTGGGCTCTAGAGCACAGGCTCAGTAGTTGTGGCACATGGGCTTAGTTGCTCCATAGCATGTGGGATCTTCCCGGACCAGGGTTCAAACCCGTGTCCCCTGCATTGGCAGGCAGATTCTTAACCACTGCGCCACAAGGGAAGTCCCTCAGTAGCATTTTTAAAGGGATCATTCACCATGATCAAGTGGGAATCATCCCTGGGATACAGGGATGGCAAATCAATATGATACGTCATATTAATAGAATGAAAGAAAAATATGATGCAGGAAATGCAGGAAAACAATTGAAAAAATTCAACATCCATCCATGATTAAAAAAAAACTTTTAATAAATTAGGTTTAGAAGGAATGTAATTTGACATAATAAAGGCCATATATCACAAGCCTATAGCTAACATCATACTCAACAGTGAAAGGTTGAAAGTTTTTCCTCTATGGTCAGGAACAAGACAAGGGTGCCTATTCTCACTCCTATTCAACATAATACTGGAAATCCTAGCTAGGGAAGTTAGCGAGGAGGAAAAAAAAAGTGGAAAAGGCATCTGAATTGGAAAGGATGAAGTAAAGTTGTCTCTATCTGAAAATGACATGATTTTATATATAGAAAATCCTAAGGACTCCACCAAAAAACAGATCTAATCAACAAATTCAGTAAAGTTGCAAGATACAAAATTAACATACAAAAATCAGTAGTGTTTCTACATACTAACAATAAATTATCTGAAAAATAAATTATCCCATTTATAATAGCATCAAGAGCAATAAAATACATAGGAATAAATTTAACCAAGGAGGTGAAAGATCTCTACATTGAAAACCACAAGACATTTATGAGAGAAATTGAAGAAGCCAGAAATAAATGGAAAGGTATCCCAAGTTCATGGATTGGAAGAGTATTGTTAAAATGCCCATACTGCCCAAAGCCATCAATAAGTTAAATGTAATCCCTATCAAGAGTCCAACAGCATTTTTTTAAACAAAAGTAGAAAAAAGCATTCCTAAAATTTATATGGAACCACAAAAGACCCTGAAGAGCCAAAGCTATCCTGAGAAAAGAAGAACAAATTGGGAGGCATCACACTTCCTGATTTCAAGCTATATTATAAAGCTATAGTAATCAAAACAGTGTGGTATTGGTGTAAAAACAGATACATAGACCTATGGCACAGAATCAAGAGCCTAGAAATAAACCCATGCATATATTGGCAAATAATATTTGATGAGAGCTGAGAATACTCAATGGAGAAAATACAATTTCTTCAATAAATGGTGCTGGGGAAATAGGATATACCCATGTAAAAGAAAGAAACTAGACCCCTATCTTCCCCCACAAAATTAACTTGAAATGGGCTAAAGACTTAAATGTAAGACCAAAGACCATAAAACTCCTAGAAGAAAATATACTGAAAAAAATTCCTGACATGGGTCTTAGTAGTGATTTTTTTGGATATGACATCTAAACTACAAGCAACAAAATTAAAAACAAACAAGTGGGGCTTCATCAAACTGAAAAGCTTCTGCACAGCAAACCATCAACAAAATGAAAAGACAGTTTATGCGTTGGGAAAAAAAAATTTGCAAACCATGTATCTGATAAAGGGTTAATATTCAAAATATAAAAAGAATTCATACAACTCTGTAGCAAAATAACCCAAATAATCCAATTAAAAATGGGCAGGAATAGACAATCCAAAGAAGGCCAACAGTTACATGAAAGAGTCTCAACATCACTAATCATTAGAGGAATGAGTTATAATCTCATGCCTGTTAGAACGGCTATCATCAAAAAGACAAGCAGGACTTCCCTGGTGGCGCAGTGCTTGAGGGTCCGCCTGCCGGTGCAGGGGACGCGGGTTTGTGCCCCGGTCTGGGAAGATCCCACATGCCGCGGAGCTGCTGGGCCCATGAGCCATGGCCGCTGAGCCTGCGCGTCTGGAGCCTGTGCTCCGCAACGGGAGAGGCCACAACAGTGAGAGGCCCGCGTACAACCAAAAAAAAAAAAAGACAAGCAATAGGGTTTCCCTGGTGGCGCAGTGGTTGAGAGTCTGCCTGTCGATGCAGGGGACATGGGTTCGTGCCCTGGTCCGGGAAGATCCCACATGCCGTGGAGCCATGGCCGCTGAGCCTGCCCATCCGGAGCCTGTGCTCCGCAGCAGGATAGGCCACAACAGCAAGAGGCCCGCATAGCGCAAAAAAAAAAAAAAAAAAACAAGCAATAAATGCTGGCTTGGTTGGGGAGAAAAATAAATCCCTGTGCATTACTGATGGGACTGTAAACTGGTACAGCCACTATGGAAAAGAGTATGAAGTCTCCTCTAAAAAAGTTAAAAATAGAGTTACCGTAGGATCCAGCAATTCCACTTCTGGGAATATACCCAAAGGGAAAAAACCACTGTCAAAAAGATATCAGCACCTCCATGTTCATAGCAGCATTATTTACAATAACCAAGACATGGAAACAACCTAAGTGTCCACTGATGGATCAATGGACAAAGAAGATGTGATCTCTCTCTCTCTCACTCACACACACACACACACACACACAGGAATATTATTCAGCCATAAAAAAGAAGAAAATCCTGCCATTTGCAACAACATGGATGGATCTTGAGGGCATAATGCTAAGTAAAAAAAAATCAGACGGAGAAAGTCAAATACTGTATGATGATGACATCACTTAGAATCTTTTTTAAAATGGGGAGGAGAAAAAAACTTATAGAAAAAGAGATCAGATTTGTGGTTACCAATAGGTAGGGGTTAGGGGGATGGGGAACTGGATAAATGTGGTCAGAAGGTGCATACTTACAGTTATAAGAGAAGTAAGTCCTGGGGATGTAATGTACAGTATTGTAACTATAGTTAACAAAAGTATATTGTATATTTGAAAGTTGCTAAGAGTGGATTTTAAAAGTTTTCATCTTTTATTTTTTCAAGAAAAAACTTATAACTGTGGCGATGAATGTTAACTAAACTCATGGTAATCATTTCTCAATATATACATATATCAGGTTATTATGTTGTACCCCTAAAATTAATACAATGTTACATGTTAATTATATCTCAATAAAGAAAAAGAGTTGGTTTGGAATTCGAGATATGAGTATTAACTTATGATTTTGTGTGTGTGTGTGTGTGTGTGTGCGTGTGTGTGTGAGAGAGAGAGAGAGAGACTGCTTGCTGTGAGAGCCCAGAAACAACATCACACCAGTAGCAATGAGCACATTAAGAGCTAAGATCTTGATTTCAAAATACTGAAAGCAACCACTGGAAAAAGGAGTAATTCCACGTCCGAAATGGGAAAAGTATAAGATGAGCCTAGAAGATCTTGTTGTACTAGAGACGGCTTGAAGACACCCCTGGTTGCCAAATATGAGACAATTTGAGCATCATAAGAAATAATGATAGTGATAGATTATAACCTGTTTAGCAAAATAGGAATCTATGAGCCCAAACAGACATAAATAAATTAAAAAATTAATGCGGGAGAGGAGAAAGCTCTTCTTTATAGTAGCAAGGCAATAAGAATATAGAAGAAATGATGAAGTTTGGTAGTCATCAATGGATGCTAAAACCAGTGGGTAAATTTTTTATGGGGAACAGCATATTTACCTAGTCTCAAAGTATTTCCCAATAAACTACTAATTACAGAGGGAAAAGGAATAACTTTACAGTAGAAGAATTGGGCAGACATTATCTAACCTAAGGATCAAATTTAACATCACCAACATTGGGACAAACCTCCACCCTGTGGCAAGATGTTTTCAACTTATTGTCAAGTTGCTCAGAAAATGCATGTGTGCACTCATGCACACACACAGATTGATAAAGCAAATGTGACAACATGTAATTAGCAAACAGTGGTATAAGGGGCTTTCCTTGAACTATTCTTGCTTGCAACTTAAGTTTGAAATTGTATCAAAATAAAAAGTTGCCGAAAAGATGCTGGGAGAAAATTTTCCACGGGTCTTGCATGTTTCTCTCTATCTTGTGAGCAGAGGCACTGATAGCTTTTGTCCCAGTCTAACTTTTCAAGGATATTTGTAAAGTTAAAGAGCCTTAGAAGATAGAGATTGTATCCCCTTCTGGTGCAAAGGACAAGTTTGTTTACTGTCAAGTATAATAATATAACGTCTCCCTCCAGGGCAAAGTTTGGGCAGGATTGCTTGCAGTCCATTTAAAGATTCAGATCCCCTAAACTTAAGGTTCCTCAGCTTTGAGGCACATCCACTGCGTGCACAGCACCCACCTAGACCCCTTTGTGTCACTCTTTGAGACTTTGGGGGCAAGAGGAACCAATGGAATCATGAAGCTCCATGCTGCCAGATGTCCCATGAATAATAAAATCCTTTGTCTCTGACCTTGGAGTGTTACATCTTCTGCCAGCAACCAGGAAACTGTGACAGGCTAACTTCTTGATTTGCAAGTGGGCGGAAATCTCAGAACCATCACAGTTCTTAGCAAAAAGAAATGTAAAAATAAGAACTGTCAACCAATTTGACAAATGTTGATACGTGTTGTTCTATATTAGCAGACACTTAATGGAAGGCATGGGGGAAAAATATCAATATATGTGGGGGAAGTGTGGCTAGAGAGGAGTCTGGAAGAAGTAGAGAACTGGTGTCAATCAACAGGGAAAGGAGGAGGGAACAAAGGGGGCAGAACAGTCAGCAGGGAGCAATGATTAAGATCAGAATTCTGAGATTCACAGTAATAGAAGTGTCCTGAATCAGTAAGAGTAGTGAAAATTCGTGTCTTGAATCAGTAACATCAGTGAAAATTCGTTTTGGGGGTTATTTTTGGGCACTGTTTGCTTGTTTATTTCTCGTCACATATGTACACATAAAATACAGACTGGAGAGAATGTCTCCATTTGGGATTTTAAGATAACTGAGGCCAGAGAAAGTGACTATTTCTTTATTTTGCCCCTAGTAGCATATAACTCAGTGGTTGGTCCAATAAATATCTTTTAATTGATTGATTCTATAAGAAATAGCCCTCTTTTTGCACTGGTAGTAATGGTAAAAAATGAGTTTTCATGAATCCCCTTCTTACTATTTTACTAAAAAGTACTTTTTAAAATCCACATTATCAAAGTAATAAATGTTTATTGTTAAAGAGAAAATAATAGAGAAAATTTAGATCACCCTCATTATACTATTCAGAGAAAAATCACCTTTAATATTTTAGCTTATTTTCACTTTGTACAAAATTTAAATTCTATGGTATATAACTTTCTATCTTGCCTTTTTTAACCCAACATTATATTAAGCTATTTTTACATCATTAAATTTTCTTTGAAAGCATGACTTTGATGGCTGCATAATATTACAGCTAATGAATCTACTATCATGTATCTATAATTATTTTTCTGAGTTTTGTCATTTAAACTGTTTTTAATTTTTTGCTTTTATGGGATAAACTCTGATTATTTGGTTAGGATTTCCATGGGTGGGATTACTGGATGAAGTCATTATCAACTAGCTTTCTAGAAAATTTCTGCTACTTTGCCATTCCATATAGAAACTTTCTGGTATGTATGTGTTACCTGGCAAAATCTTAACCAAATTTAAATAACCAAATTTAAGTAAAAACATGTGATTTAATTTGTGTTTATTATTAGTGGTTTATATTTTAGAATATAATTATTAATCAAAACAGTATGGTATTGTCACAAAAACAGACACATAGATCAATGGAGCAGAATAGAGAGCCCAGAAATAAACCCATGCATATATTATCAATTAATTTATGACAAAGGAGCCAAGAATATACAATGGAAAAAGGACAGTCTCTTCAATAAATGGTGTTGCAAAAACTGGACAGCCACATGCAAAAGAATGAAACTGGACCCCTATCTTACACCATACAAAAGAATTAACTTCAAAATGGATTAAAGACTTGAATGAAAGACCTGAAACCATAAAACTTTTAGAAGAAAACATAGGCGATAAGCTCCTTGACATTGGTCTTGGTGATGAAAAATTTTTGGGTTTGACACCAAAAGCAAAGGCAACAAAGGCAAAAATCAAGTGGGACTACATCAAACTAAAAAGTTCCTGGTACAACAAGGGAAACCATCAGCAAAATGAAAAGGCAACCTACCAAACGGGAGAAAATATTTGCAAGTCATATATCTGGTAAGAGATTAATATCCAAACTGTATAAAGAACTCATACAACTCAAAAGCAAACAAGCAACCTGATTAAAAAATGGGCAGAAGATCTGTACAGACCTTTTTCCAAAGAAGACATACAGGTGGACAACAGGTACATGAAAAGGTGTTCAGCATCACTAATCATCAAGGAAATGCAAATCAAAACCACAGTGAGATACCACCTCATCATTGTTAGAATGGCTGTTACAAGAAAAAAAAAGATAAATGACAAGTGTTGGCGAGGATGTGGAGAAAAGGGAACCCTTGGTGCACTGTTGGTAGAAATGCAAATTGGTGTAGTCCCTGTGGAAAACAGTATAGAGGTTCCTCACAAAATTAAGCATAGAACTAGTGTACGATCCAGCAATTTCACTTCTGGGCATTTATCCAAAGAAAAGGAAAACACTGACTTGAAAAGATACATGCACCCCCTCCATATTCACTGCAGCATTATTTACAATAGCCAAGATATGGAAGCAACCTAAGTGTCCATCGATGGATGGATGGATAAAGAAAATGTGATATATATACGGTAGGATATATTCAGCTATAAAAAAAGAAGGAAATTTTGCCATTTGCAACAAAATGGATAGACCTTGAGGGCATTATGCTAAGTGAAATAAACTGGACAGAGAAAGACAAATACTGTATGATCTCACTTATACATGGAATCTAAAACAAAACAAAATAAAACAAAAAGTGAACTCATAGATACAGAGAAGAGATTGGTGGTTGCCAGATGTGGAGGGTGGGAATGGGAGAAATGAGTGAAGGAGGTCAAAAGGTATAAACTTCCCGTTATAAAATAAATTAGTACTGAGGATGTAATGTATAGCATGATGATTATGTTTAATAATACTCTATTGTATATTTGCAAGTTGCTAAGAAAATAGATCTTAACGGTTCTCATCACAAGAAAAAAATTGTAACTATGTATAGTGTTAACAAGACTTATTGTGGTGATTGTTTTACAATATATAAAACTATCAAATCATTGTGTTGCATACCTTAAGTTAATATATATTATATAATGTTATGTCAGTTATATGGCAATGAAAACAAATATTTAAATATGACATAGTAAGGAATACAATTCACATTGAGCATTTTTCTGTGAAAAGAAATTTTTAAGGGAAACATGACATCCTTCTTTCTAATCTTTGTTATCAAAACAGCTTACTCTAACCCTGTTCTTATTTTTAAAAATTACAATTATTGACATTTGTATTCTTTCACAACTTATCTGTTCGTGTTCTTTGCCTCTAACTTTTTTTTTTACTGAGACATTGATTATGTCATTGATTTGTAAGAATGCTTTAAATATTAAGATTGTTGACCTTTTCTCCATAATTGTCACAAACTGTGTTATTACTGCCTTTTAAATTTTTTGTGGCTTTTTTTTGATATGCAGAAGTTTGAATTTTTATGTAACCAAATCTATCTTTTATGTTGTGTGTTTTTAAACTATTTTAAAACCTGGAATATATGTGGTACAAATTCTGATGGGAAGCTCTTATTTTTTTCCCCCAATAATTAACCATTTCCCTCAGTATGAATTATTGAATAGACTTTCCCCTGTTAATTTGAGATACACTTTTAATCATATATAAAATTCTTATTATGGAGAAGTGGCTCTTAGTATTTTTTCTGTCTCCACAAAATTCAAACTCACAACATGCAGTGATTTACAAGGAGGGTTGTAAATGGAGGCATACTAGAATTTCCAATGAATGGCACGCATTGTTGGAAAAAGCCCCGCTTTTTGGAAATCACTACATTGGGAGTCACATAAACTATTTCATTGATCTAGTTATAAATTCTTGTGTTTTATTTATTGTAGCCTTATAGCATGCTTTCATTTCTGCTAGAACTAGTCTTTTTCTTCCAAAAATTTATTGGTTATTTTTGCTTGTTTATTCTTTTATATGAAGTTTAAAATTCCTTTGTTAAGCATCTTCTTACTAGGATAGTAATTCTAATTATATTAAATGGGAATGTTAATCTGTAAAGCATTGGCATTTCCTCCATATTTAGACTTAAAACTTTTTATGTTTTCCAGTAATATTTTATGCTTTTCTTCATATAGGTTATTACTTGAAACTTTATCCTACCAGGTCTTAGTTTATTTTTGGATCCTACTCACCATCCAAGTTTCACTCACTTTTGCCTTTTACTCACTCTCCTAACTAGACAGGTTCCGTGATTTTCAGTAATTTAATATGAGGCAGCGTGGTATCAACCGGTGGCTCTCAAACTTTAGTGTGCATCAAATCACCTAAAGAGCTTGTCAAAACACAGATGCTCTGATTTAATAGTTCTAGAATTGGGTCCAAGAATTTGCATCTCTACCAAGTCCTCACGTGATACTGATGCTGCTGGTCCAGAGATTACACTTTGAGAACCACTGGTAGAGACCAATGCTTCTCAAAGCATTTGTATGCTTTAATGTGCATACAAACTTCCCAAGCACCTTGTCAAATGCAGATTCTGATTTAGTAGGTCTTCACCAGGACCTGCGATTCACTTCTAACAAGCTCCCAGATAATTCTGCTGCTGGTTCACACCCCATATTTTGAGTATCAAGGGAATAGAATGAAGAGTCTGGACTCTGAATTCTGGCAGAACTGAGTCTGAATCCTGGTCTATGCTTGTTAATTGATGACCTTGAACACAGAAGTTCTTTTTCTTAGCTCAACTTTCTTATTAGTAAAATACTTTATATTAAACCAAGAACAATAAAACTTATTTTATGCAATGATACTGCCTGGCACATAACAAGCACTTAATACAAAGTTGTTCTCTGCCCCATATCTCAGAATTATATCTGCCCTACAGAATACTGATTCAGTACCAGAGTCAAACCAAAGCCCTAAAGCTTTTGTTTACAGTCTAATCACAGACACCTTAACTTGAATGTCTAAGGTAGTAGTATTCAAACTGTGTTCTATTGTGTTCTTTACAGTTCTGTGATGAAATTTGGGAAACAGTTCCATAGTTCATTTCCCTCATGATGCACATGAACACATTTTTAAAATGTGTATTAAAGAAATCTGTGTCATTTTAAGATATATTTTTCAGTTCTAGAATTTCTATTTTTCTGCTGAGATTTCATACCTTTTCATTCATTGTGAGCTTACTTTCTTTTATAATCCTTGGACATCGAGAATAATACACTGTAGATACTCTGAATTCTATCATGTTCCTTTAAAGAGTTTTCAGTTTTTGTTTTAGCAGAAAGATAACGTGGCTGAAATCAAATTGCAAACTATCTTCCTTGAGAAGGGCATCAACTAAAATCTCAGTTTATTTATTTTAGTCTTAGCTGGGCTGCTTGGAGTCTGCCCCATGCATGCATGGTACAAATATCAGACAGAGATTTGGGCAGAGTTTATATAAAGAATGTGGGCCTCCCCCTTTCTGGTTCTCTCCTTTCTGAAATGCCTTCCGTTTTCTAGCTGCTGTGGTCACCCAGAACTCTGTCTTCTAGTTCTTCAACTCAGTAATACTGAGTTTCTATTTGAATCTTAGCCACTCTGCTTGGCACAGCTGTCTATAGGGGCCTGCTGTACACCAAGACCAACAGCTATAAAAATGGGAAGTTCATCCCATGCCATCCCCTTCTTCATAGTGTTGGCCACGTTCAGTATCTGCTTGCATTCAGTTTTTCCAGTTTTTGTTTATAGTTTTCAAGAATTATATTTTCTCAAGAATTTAGCTTTTCTCTGCGGAAGCGTTGTTCTAACATGAGCTCCTGGGCCATCACTGGAAGTGGAACCTGTATAATTTTCTTTAATCTAGGATTCCCGAAAGAGATTCCTCATTTGGTAGAACCTTATGACTATATCACAGGCCTTAGTATTTCACAGAACTCATTTTGGGAGATGCTATTCTAAGATTTTTATCCTGGGAGACTTAAAAAGTGATGATAAAATTAACAGATTAGATAGTTAAGAAGCAAAATGGGTTTTGAGGGAAAGATGATGGAAATTAACTTGAGAAATGCATTAAAAATGCAATCTTTCTCTTAATATTCTCTGAGGGAAGAGTGGTGGTTTTCCATGATAATGCTCTCAGAAATTAAGGATGTACCCCCAAATTACTTAATTCCTCTTAATCTATTAGGCAGCTGAGATCCACAAATTTTTCTCAACTCTTCTTGAACCTGTTTATATTTTCGACTATTATTTAAGGTCATAGTGAACTCGAAAACAAAACATTTGTTTGGGAGAATTAAGGCCCGTAATATTGTTTTGCTTAAAGTTCTTATGGCCAAATGTTGAGAGCAGGCCATAATGGATCTACACAAAAAGGTATATAATAGCAACTACTATATGGAATCCACACAACCAAAATTCTCAAATAACTACCTTTTTTTCTTTCTGGCCTCTCATTTTATTAGAAAAAGCAATTAAATAATTTGATATTAGAATATGACATAGAATAGTATAGTTGCAGCCTTACCTACTCCTGTTTTATTTTTAACTATGATGTATGTGAAAGTAATAAGATAAAGCTGGGCTTCCCTGGTGGCACAGTGGTTGGGGGTCCGCCTGCCGGTGCAGGGGACACGGGTTCGTGCCCCGGGCCGGGAGGATCCCACATGCCGCGGAGCGGCTGGGCCCGTGAGCAATGGCCGCTGGGCCTGTGCGTCCGGAGCCTGTGCTCCGCAACGGGAGAGGCCACGGCAGTGAGAGGCCCACGTACCGCCAAAAAAAAAAAAATAATAATAATAAAAAAAAGATAAAGCTAAGCCATGATAGTTGCTGTTTAGAGAAATCAAACTTGAGATAAAGTGCCTTTTTGATCACAATAGAAGATCAAGTTTTTTTCATTATGATTTTACTGTCAAGTAAATTTTGTTATATTCTCTTTCTCTGAAAATTGGCAAACCGTGTGCCATATGGAATACAGAGGGAGGATCTCAAGCGTAGGAACCAGACACTCTGGGGTTTAATAATTCTTCAGTGTTGTAAAAATTAAATTAGATAACATTTATGAAATATATACTGTATGTAAAGTACCTAAATAATGCCTGACATTCAGTAAATGTTGGTTTTCTTCTCCTATCTGGTTTTCTGGGACTGCAAAAAGGAAATTCTTTGATACCAAACATGGATAGGAACATTTTACTATTATTTATTTTAACTTTGGACATGGAAAGGAATGAAAGAAATGTGCCTTTCTATTGATAGATCGACAGCCCAGATCCTAAACTGAACCAAAAGTTCCAAAAGGTGAACCTGATCTTGTAATATTTTTAATCCAAATTTTAATGTACTTCATGAGAATTGTTTCCCATCATTTATACCTTTATTCCCAAACTGTCAAAATAGCAACTTCCGACTTAAGTTATATTTATACAAACACATAAAGGGCTTCTTATTAAATTTGCTTTTGGTTGAATTAGATGGAATCTTTTAGAGGAAATAAATCATTCTTATAATAGTGAGGAAGTTGACCTTATGGGCACCTTCCTGAGTATAATGTTTCATTAGTCTTGGATCAGCTTTTGGTGACTGCAAGACAAATCTGAGGTCTGCAAACTCTAAGCAGTTTCTCTCACATGCATACTCCACAGGCTCTCTACCTGGGTCCTAATTTACCTTGATAGTAGCTTACTTTTGTCTACAGTCTTTGTCCCTGTAACATAGACTGGTGTATTTGAGACAAAACAATTAAGAAGGCAGGAGCTGGGAGCTGTCTCCAATCTGAGCATCCTACACAGGTTGAACCTTTAAAGATGAAGATGAAAAAGAAGCTGTCCACTATGGTCCACTGTGAAAGAGGTCCTTTGGCTCTCATCTCACAAATGGAGCAGAATAAAAAATGGGAGGAATGGAGTGAGATGGGGGAGGGTAGGCAGAAATTATGAGACAGGAGGTTAGGCCCTTGGTTTCTCAGCCCACAAATCCTGGCTATGATTAGATATGGGTGCATGAACTTTCCAAAGATGGCTGGAGAAGAAATCACCTGCGAACTGCATTCTGCTGGTTGGATTTGGAAGGAGTAGGTTTTACCCAAGACCTCAATTTTTTACTGCAGATACATGTGCCAGCACCAGAGGAGACTGATGGTAACCAATTGTCTATGTGCTGTTGTTAGTGCCTCTTTCCTGCTGTGCTGGGCTATGTAATTACTGGAGCCCTTGAGAATGCTGATTGTCAATGTAATTTCACATCCCATCCATTTAGTGAAAAGATGTGAAAGTTGATCTTGCTTCTGCGGTAAGACTGGAACCAGAACGCAGGCTACAAATGCCTTGGAAATAAATATGTGCCCATCATTGTTTTCATTAGGTGTTGCCCAGCCTCCAGGGAAATGAACTCTAGTCCGGCTGTCTTTCTGGGGAAGTCCAGATGTATTCTCAATCTTGTGAAGTAGGCCGTCAGTTTCACTTACTGTTAAATTTTTGTAGTGGTTGTCAAGTTAGATGTTGGCAGCCTCCAAGAGCACAGTTCTCCCTTTTATCCTCAGACAGGGGACATTGTAATTTGACACTTACTGCCAAAGAGGAACTCACCCTTCCAATTCAGCTTATTGTTTTGTTTTCCCTTACAGGCTTTTTATGGTTTCAAAATTCTTCTTAAAAGGGCAGCAAAATTAACCTTAAATAGTATTTCTTGGATTGCTTTTTAACAATGGCAAGAAGGCCAAAACTTCTAGTCTTGACGGAAGTGGTTTCTTTACAACTTGTTTTTATCTTGCCAGAATAAGAAACTTAAAAATGTGTTTTCATTATAAAAACATTTTAGCTGTTTCAGCTTATATCTCCTGCAAGGAGAGAACAACCTGCAAACCTCGAGGATTATGTCTCTCTTTAGCTTTCTGCTCCTAAGGCAAAAAGTAGGTTTGTTTGTGTTTTATAGAGGACTTCTGCTTCAATTAGCACATTTAACATATCAAAAAGAATTTGTATGGCCATAAGTTCTGCATTTCACTGCAAGGAATCAGACTTTTAAAATGACATCTATTTACCAAGAGCTGTAATCAAGATGAAAATCTTTATCTTAAAATTTAACTTTGGAGGGACTTCCCTGGTGCGCTCTAGAGCCCTTGAGCCACAACTACTGAGCCTGTGCACCTAGAGCCTGAGCTCCACAAGAGAAGCCACCGCAATGAGAAGCCCACTCACCACAACGAAGAGTAGCCCCCCACTCACCGCAACTAGAGAAAGCCCGCGCACAGCAATGAAGACCCAAAGCGGCCAAAAAAAATAAGTTAAATAAAATACTTTAACTTTGGAAATAGAAGGCAAAAAAACAAAACAAAACAAAAAACCCCACCCATAACAGAAACTATTTTTCAACTCTTCTCCTTGCAGGTGACACTAGCCCGACTTTGATCTACAGACATGATATCATCTACAGGGTGCGCCCAGTGCCAAACTACTGAATTCTTTTGACCAAAACAGTGGTTTTGTGCAGCCTTACAGATGCGGGCTAAATAGCTGCAGAGTTGGCCTGCCTCTTCACAAACAGGTCAGAGCAGATTTGAGTTACACAACCCCTGCAGAAAGAGCCTCTTCCCCTGTGGCCAGCTGGAGAGTTTACATTTGTCAATTACTTCCTTCAAGGCCTGGCTCAAGATTCATTTCCTCCAAGACTCCCTCTTTCAGGAACTTCCAGGCCCTCAGCCATTCCCTTATACCACATATGCTGATCACGAGTCTGACGCTCTCTGTTCTGCTCCCCGCGCACTGTGATGTTTTACCTCGTGACCATTCTCTAAATTTTACTTTATCCTTCAGCTAAATTAAAACTGCCTTGAAATTAGGACCTGTCTACTACCTCTTTTGTGTACTTCTGTAGCATTTAAGTATAGTGCTATAGGTACCTAGTTTCTTTCTTTCTTTTCTTTTTTTTTTTTTTTTTTTTTGCATTACGCAGGCCTCTCACTGTTGTGGTCTCTCCCGCTGCGGAGCACAGGCTCCGGACACGTAGGCCCAGCGGCCACGGCTCACGGGCCCAGCCACTCTGCAGCATGTGGGATCTTCCCGGACCGGGCCACGAACCCGCGTCCCCTGCATCGGCAGGCGGACTCTCAACCACTGCGCCACCAGGGAAGCCCCTAGTTTCTTAATAAAAGAGGAAGGTTTCATGGTGGTTGTGTTGGAGTTGGGATCCTGCCTTTGCTTTCTGTTCCTGAAAACCAGACTCACCGCTTCCACTTCATGGGATTTTCCCAGACTGCTCTGGTGACGGCATGCCACCCTGGCATATTCCTCTCTGCTCTGACCCCAGAAATCTGTCACAAGTTTCTCTCCTAACATCTCATGAATTTGATTTTTCCAAAGGTTAGACTGTCCATAATCAAGATGGCAAGGGTAGGGAGGCAGGGAAGAGTGAGATCTGCAAAGAGTGATATTAAGTAGATAGCAGAGGACCCAAGAAGGCATGGGAGCAAACCTGTAAGTGTTGGGAGAATCGTGGGGGGAACAGGTAGTTGGGATATGACATGGCAAAGAGCTTAAACTCTTCACAGGCAGCTCAGGTTGAGGAGGGGCTGGGGGAAATTTAGAGCAAAAGTGTTCCAAATCAATGCCGATTTGAAGAATAGTTAGAGATGCAGTTAAAGCATCTCTGAAATAAAGATTATAAGGCCTCACACATTCCTAAGGGATACATGACAATGTGCCGGGGGAAATATGAAGCCACTGGATAAACAAGGCACTTTTTCTGGAATGTCTATTTTACTAAACAATTTTGGAATCTTTCAGTTAGTTGCACATGAACTAGCTTAAGCAAACCCATCGCCCTTTTCTTGGAGGGGCTCACTTGTCTGGGAAGCCCATGAAGCTTCAGATATGGCTGGATATACAGGGGCTCCAATGATGTCAGAACTCTAGCTCTCTTGCCATCTTTTTGCTCTGCTTGGCCTCGTTCTATATGCAGGCTCTCTCCAGCTTACACTTAAGCTGATTGCTGGCAACTCGGGATCCTTATTTACCTTACTTAGCCAACCACAAGAAGGAAAAGAACTTCCTTCTCCTTATATCCACACACCCATGAAAAGACACTGCAGTTGTGCCTTGCTTGAGGTATGTGCCAGTGGGGTGCCATGACTGGTAGGAAGTTGGTGCCTTCCCTAGTCCATGTCAGCATCTTAGCCCTGTGACAAGGGATCAAAGCCATTATGAATAACAGCCCCCTGGCAATGATGCAATAGGTGGACAGTGATTTCCCCCAAGGAAAGGATGCTGGCACAGAAAGCCATCAGGTCCACTACACTCAGTGTCCAATAATTTAAAACATTTTATATTCAAATAAACCCATTTTGGTCTACCAGCAGGGTTAGGGGTACGCAGTTTAACGTCTTCTGCTGGTACTGGAACTTTCATGAAAACGTGTGGGGGGCACTGATCAATACACATTGCTTTTTCAAGCCACAGCTACTGTGTTAGTTGTGACTGTCCTTATCACACAGACATTATACTTTTCAGATGGAAGTCTTGACACTGTAGATGTTGTAAAATTGCAGGGCCTGTGTTTCCAATTTCATAGACAGCATCCATCTCCTTGCCCCCCAGACCAAACAGACCTGAACTGTCAGACTTGTGGGCAGCTACAATAAAAGCCAGTCATCGGTGTTGCCACCTGTCTTCACCCCAGTGGAATGGACACCCTAGAAAGTGACAGAAGGGATGAGAAAGGACTGGAAAAGCCACAGGAAAATGTACATAAGTATTAAAAAAAAATACTGGCATGGAGGAGAACATGGGGTCCCTGTGCTCCAATCTGACCAGCACATGCTTGACCTGCCTAGCACTCAACCTACCGTGGTTTCACGCTCCCCAAATTGAGGCAGAACCCGAACGGAGGAGCAGCTGACACATCAGTGCCCCCCACCCTTATCCCTTTGCCTATCACTTCCAGTAGACGACGACCAGACTTCTGATCGCCAGCATCTGCATTTCCTTGTCTGAGGGTGTTCTCTGGCTGCTAGTGTGGCTGGCTGGAAGTACCCAGATATTATTCCCCCAGTGATTGGCCAGAGCTGAAGCAGCACCCCACCTCCCCATCCCTTGGATGGGATTGCTCCGAGGCATGGTCTGCACTGGCTCTCAGCTCTCCCGATGGGATTAAGCTCCAGTTGCTCGTAGTAGCTGGCTTAGTAACACATCCTTTATTGTCAAGTTTTCCTCCCTTGCATTACCCACTCCCACACTTACACCACTTAAACTACTTGCACTTGAGTCCTTATCTCAATGTCAACTTGTGGAGGTCCCCAAGGCAAGATGAAGATTTCAGGTAAAGATTCAGGAGTTTTCTTTAGGCTAAGGAAGGCTTTCTGTGGTTCTGGATAGGAATGGTGGGCCTATTATGCAACTATCCTTTACTGTCTCTGTTGATTCATTTGGTTATTAACCCTTATGATATTAGGGCTATTCTGAGGTTATAGAACTACCTGGGGGGCCAATATGACCCCATAACACCTCTATTGGTTAGTTGCTGTTGCATAACAATAGTAACCGACCATAGTAATAATAATCCTTTATTATTACAGTTCATGCATCTAGGGATTGGTTGGGGTTGGCTGATCTAGACTGGGCTTGCTCATTCATGGGCAGTCAGCTAGGGGCTCTCTTGCAGGCTGAGTTTAGCAGGGCAACTCTGCTCCATGTGTCTTTCCATCCCCCCTCCTGGGACCAGCCAGCCAGCCTGGGCACATTCTTCTCTTGGCAATGGCAGAGGTAGAAGAGTAACATGTCCAATGGAGCAAGTGCTTTTTTAAGCCTCTATTTGTACCATCTATGTGACTATTCCTTTGGCCCAAGTAAATTAGATGACAAAACTCAAAGGGTAGGAAAATCTCTTCCCCTCTTGGGGAGGATCTGCAAAATCCCATGGCAAGGGGCATGGAGAGAGTGAGGGATGAGGAACTGAGGCCAAATCTACTCAACACCTATACATTTGTCCTCATATGTCTTTAACCTTTCTACTTGTCTGTCTCCTGGGAGAGTCCTGCAGGAAACACTTGGCTGTCATCAATTTTTGTAACTTTTGTAAATTACATTCTGACTTGCTTAGGAAGGACTTTTATCTTTTCTCTTATACAGTAAACAACCTGTTTTTACACTTTAAAATGGATCCAATAAAGGTGTCCATCTGAACTTGTCGTAGTACTGAACTAATGAATTTGAAGTGAAGTGTCTAGTTCAATAGCTGAAGCATGATAGAAAAACCAATTAGCAACCAGAGACACTGCTTCAAGACAACACACAAACTTCCAGAAGTGTTTAATTGGAGGATTCCTTCTCATGATGATTCAGAGGCATTATTTCTTAACCTTGACATAGATGGTCCTCATGCCTTCCCCAGACATGCTGAAATAGCAGTGAAATGGAAACACACATCATCAGTATTCACTGCTGCCCTTTTTTGTATTCTCTGCCCATCAGAGGAGTTAAAAAAAAAAAGAAAAAAAGATTTATGACTCATTGTTTTCAAGGATGCTGCTCCCTCTGCAGTTTTCCAAGTTGTTTCTGGATAAGATTTTCTCCTTGTTTATTTTCTCCTTGTTTAAAAGCCCAGTGTTTTTACACTGTCCACTGAAGTTCTTTTTATATCCTAGGTTTGTATGTTTATGGGCCCATTAGCAAACTTCATAATACTCTTTTCTGCCCCTCAGTTGTGTTTGGTGCTTTGAAAGAGACCATACACAAAAGAGAAAGAAAATGTACCTAGGTTCAGCCAGTGCCATTAAAAACAATCATATTGTTTGACTCTCTGATGATAACCTTTTATAATAGTTCTGTTTCCTCAGATCTGCCTTTTGGGATTGCCTTTGGGCCATTTCTGAAGTGGTAGGCTCCCGGGGGTTCTCTAGGGAATTGTCCCATTATCTGTGGGAGCACAGGAAGGAATTTTACAGTAATTCTGCTACAGTGAAACATTTGCCTTGAGGCCAGAATCGAAAATAGCAGCTGGAAGGACATTTGGAAAAGGCGGGGGAGAAGAGGGTGTGGGAGTGCAAGAGAGGTGGAGAGGCAGAGTTTTTCACATTTGGATTAAAAAAACTAGCTCCAAGGCAAAACTGAGACAGGGCTGGCATCTCCCACCCTTGAAACTATCCCAAACTCAATTTCTCCTCGGGCTTGGCTCTCAAAGCCAGTGATTTCAGTGTCGAGTCGAGCGTGCTGGCTGGGGTCAGCACACTGCTCTTGGCGATGAACAGTGAGCACCAAGATTCCTGGATGTCAACCAGCAGCACCGGCCTCTCTTCCACCCGCACCAAGAGGTGCAGAAAGACTGTTGCTCCTCCCACAGCAAGTTAGCCTCCAAAACGTACAGCAGTTTCCTGGAGTAACTTGAAATTGAAGGACTAGTGTCAGTCCTCTGAAAACTTGCAGAAGAGATGCTCAACCTTTACCAATAAGTGTCCTTGCAATAAAGGACACAAATTACAGAAGGTGAGGGCAAGGGCCTAAGAGAAATAAACAAAGGAAAGTAAACTAGGAACAGAGGCACCTACATAATCATGACAGAAGAGATCGTAGCAGCTACTCTGCCAAGATGGCCCCCAGTGAACCATACTTCTCAGCACCAGCCCTTTATGCCATTGTAAAATTTCCTCCCTTGAATCTGGGTTGCCTTGGGACTTACTCACCACTACTAGAATACGGCTTAAATGACACTGTGGGTCTTCTGAAGCTAGGTCATAAGCAGCCTTGCAGCTTCTGCTTTGGTCTCCTAGACAAAAGGAGACACTCCCTTGGGACCTTCCTTCTTGAACCCAGCCACCAAGCTGTGAGCAGCCCAAGCCACATGGGGAATCCAGGTGTAGACATTCTAGTTGACAACCCAGCTTTGCTCCTTGTTGACAGCCTGTATTGACTGTCACTTCAGATGACTCCAGCAGCAGCTGCCACTGGACTGCAACCACATGAGATACAAGAAAAACCGCCCAGTTGAGACCACTGAACACACGGAACATGAGATAAGAAGTTGTTGTGTTAAGCCATTAAATTCAGTGGTGTGTAATCCAGCAATAGGTAACCAGAAGTTATACATTTACACGCATGGACAGATACACTTATGGATGGATCCATCCATTGATGGATCAACTGAATGGCTTTTAATTTACTGACATTAATTTCTCAACAAGTATCTATGGAGCATGCATGTGCCAGGCACTGTGCTAGTCTCTGGGAATACAGTGGTGAATAAATTAATTATGGTGCCTGCCTCCAAGGAGCTTACAGTCTACTGGGCGGGAGTGGGGGGCGCGGAGATGACCATAAATAAGCAAACATATAAATCATTGTAAAATTATAAATTATGTCAAGTTTTATGATTTTAAAAAAAAAAAGACCATAGTGCAATGCTAGATAGAATAAGAGAGGGAGGCCTGGGTGGTCAGGAAAAGTCCCTCTGAGGTGTGATTTTTCTTTTTTTTTTTTTTTGGCCTTGCCACGTGGCATGCAGGGATCTCAGTTCCCCAACCAGGGATCGAACCCATGCCCCCTGCAGTAGAAGCGTGGAGTCTTAACCACTGGACCACCAGGGAAGGCCTGAGGTGTGATTTTTAAGTGGATATCTGAAATATGAGAAGGAGCCAGCCACATTAGGGTGGGGGTGGGTACAAAGAACTTTCTAGAATAAGGGAATATAAGGACCCTAAAGTGGGAAGAACCTTGGGGTATTGGAAGAACCGAGAGAAAGCCAGTGTAGTTGAGTTGGAGGAATTCTAAGGGAGAAACCCTGGAGAGGGGACCTGGGCTGCACTGGGCAGACTTGCAGGCCATGATGAAGAGTCTGGATTGTCTCCTAAATGCAATGGGAAAGCGTTAAAGGTTTTTAAACAGAGGAGTGACAAGATCCAATTTACATTTTAAAAAGGTCACTCAGGCAGCCTGATTGGAAGAGGGCAAGAGGGGAACCAGGGAGGCCGTCATCCAGGTGAGATGATGGAGGCCTACAACACTCCAGCTGGAGCCCCGAGAGACATCCCACAGCACCTGCTTCCCACTGTGTCATCTGGGTCACCGCTCCTCAAAGAGCCCCAGCAGCATTCGTTCTAAGGCAGGTGTTCTATGCATGTGCTTCTGATTGATGACAAATGCCACAGGTCCATCAATTCACATCCAGAGAACCTCTAAATTGTTTCAGTGATGAAAATGCTACCCTTGTTCTGGCCTGATGAGCAAGGCTTACAGCTAACCCACCCTGGTGAGAGTATGTGTCAGGAGTGCTCAGCAAGCCTGTTTCCCTCACCCACCTCTCCCCATGCACCTTCATTTCACACAGGACACCACCCCAGGCTGGCTGTGCGCCAGGGACTGTAGCAATGCCACCACCCCCCCCCACACACACAAGCCAGCAGCAAATCCTGCATCTTGAGGCACTTGATGTTCCAAGTGCCAATCCATCTGGTTGACCAGATTTACTGCCTGGGTGAAGCTGTCTTTCCTGACCAAGTTGGCTATTGTTACTAGCAGATACTGGGGTCCTTGTGCTGTTGTTAAATTAGCTGTGAATAAAGGGAACCAAAGTAACTAAAGCCTACAATCCTCATAGGCTAGAGAAAAACCTGTCAATAGTAATTATTCCCCAGGATTGTCATTACAAAGGTATTTAGCTCTGCAGGCTCAGCTTCTCTCCGATTTTCGCAGGATTTATAGATTGTATTTTCATAGAAACTGCCAGCCACATTTCTGACAAAAAAACTGTGTGTGTGTGTGTGTGTGTGTGTGTGTGTGTGTGTGTGTGTGTATGGCAAGCACTAAACTGAGCCCTCAGGGGAATAGATCCCATCACCTATCCCCAACTCACCCCTCAAATCTGCTTCCCCCAGGTCTCCCACTTCCCCCCAGCATTATCCACCCACTGCCTGTCTGGGAGTCGGCCTTGACCCTCCCTCTCCCTATGACCACTCAATGAATCTCTCCCTAAACCATTCACTTTTCTCCCTCCGTCCACTACTACCCTAGTCCAGGATGCCTAGGCAGCAACCTCTCTGGTCTCTGCATCCAGACTCCACCCATCCACTTTCTGCAGCTTTGTTTTTAACTCCCCAGACTCCTCCCTCCCTGCTTCCCCGTCATCCCCTCTGCAGCAGCCATACTGATGGACTGTCAGTGCCTCAAATAAGCTTTTTCTGAACACTGGGCCTTCCCATATACTAAGGAGATGGCAAACTAGGATCTGCGGGCCTGCTGCCTGTTTTGTAAATAAAGTTCTACTGGAACATATCCACACCCATTCATTTATGTTTTGTCTACAATACACATAACAACGTATTATTACATACAACAGTGGAAGTGAGTCGTTGCAACAGAGACTTTGTGGCTTGCAAAGCCTCAAATATTTACTATCTGGTCCTTTATAGAAAAACTTTGCTGTCCCTGCCATACACGATTCCTTCTGCCTGGAACTCTCCTCATCTTATGTCCCTTTTCCACTTCTAATCCTTCCCTCCCTTCACTTGGTTACATCTAATTATCCTTCAGCTCTTAGCCTAGAAAAACTTCCTCCAGGAAGTCCTCCCTGACTACATCCCATCCTCTGTATATGTTTCCCTAGCACTCTATTGTTGTATCACAACAATAATTACAAGGGCCTACTAGTCTCTCCCTTTAGACTGTAAGCTCCTTAAGGACAAAGACTGAGTCTGCCTTGCAGACCTGCTTCTCCATTATAGAGGGCCCTGGGGCAAGAGTATAAAGTCCTGCGTATCATTTGTCTAAATTTTTAAGCATTATAAACTACAAGCTAGCAAACCATTAAATAACTTTATACTCTTACCCTGACAAGTATTCCTTCATATATGGTGAAAAATACATATCAAACTATTATTTTGATATGATTAAAAGCTGGCAAAATATTAAAGACAATTTAATTATTATTGTGAATGTCTGAGTATTCCACTGATAGACCAATGTTTAGATGAGTAACAAAAATGACACAAAACTTAAGAACTATTGTATTATTTATTTTGTAAAATTTATTTTTGTTTTCGTTTTGGCAAAACCACCAATCGTGTTATAATCTAGATTTTCACATAATATGTGTTCAATTGCTTGTAATAATCTAAAGGATTAAAAATAAAATTGTATTAAAAGTAACAAAAAATTTGGATTACTTACATCAAAAAAGTAAATTAACAAATACCGTATGCTAACACATATATATGGAATCTAAGGGAAAAAAAATGTCATGAAGAACCTAGGGGTAAGATGGGAATAAAGACACAGACCTACTAGAGAATGGACTTGAGGATATGGGGAGGGGGAAGGGTAAGCTGTGACAAAGTGAGAGAGTGGCATGGATATATATACACTACCAAATGTAAAATAGATAGCTAGTGGGAAGCAGCTGCATAGCACAGGGAGTTCAGCTCGGTGTTTTGTGACCACCTAGAGGGGTGGGATACGGAGGGTGGGAGGGTGGGAGATGCAAGAGGGAAGAGATACAGGAACATATGTATACGTATAACTGATTCACTTTGTTATAAAGCAGAAACTAACACATCATTGTAAAGCAATTATACTCCAATAAAGATGTTAAAAAAAAGTAAATTAAAGTAAAAATAAGGAAAACGTGATTTTATGTTATTTTTCTTCTAAGTTATTCAAAACCCATGCATTAAAAAGGCAAAATCAGGGACTTCCCTTGTGGTCCAGTGGTTAAGACACTGCACTTCCAATGCAGGGGGTTGGGTTTGATTCCTGGTCGGGGAACTAAGATCCCACATGCCTCGTGGTACAGCCAAAACATTAAAAAAAAAAAAAAAAAAAAGCTAAATTTAAAATTTAATTTTGTGAAAAATTAATGAAATCTTATTATATACATAAAGGATTTCAATTCTAGTGTGCAATGCCTATTAGTTGACAATGTGAAGAATTGGTATCACTCTTCATATAGTATATCTAGACCTACAAATGCACAAATATAATGTAAATTATTTAACATAGTTAATATCATGCTATTTCATAAGTACTCTGAGAACTGTAAATTGGAAGAATACTAAAAAGAAAATGGACTCTCAGCCCCCCTGGGAAATCATACATCACTCTGCACCAATCTATTGCATTCATGCTGAAAGGAGGATTTGAGAACATATTTGTCTTGTCTCTTACTTAAGACCTTCCACTGCTCAAATCCTCCTTGCGTGCCAAAGAAGTGTGTCGCTCCAACATTAGCAGTGGCACAACACACAAACCTCTGTGGTCCTGACACAGTCATCTATAGTTTTGAGGACATACTGCCAGGGATGTAATGAAGCATCTTCCTGGGACCTGAATGAGCTGCAAAGGGTAGTTGCTTAGAGTTACAGCAACTGCCAATGCTGAGCACAAGGGCTCTGCCAATGCTGAGCACAAGGGCTCAAGTGACAGAAGCAACATGTATTCTTTAATAAATTTGTGTCTGTGTGTATTTGTAATATGCATAGCCTTCTAAAGTGAGGACTCCCTGGTAGGGCTCCCTCTTGCTGGAGTATAAGGGCAATGGCAATATGGGTCTCTTGTCCACGGTTGTATCCCTACTTCTTACCATAGAGTCTGGCACATCGTAGGCGCTCAGTAAATGCCAAACTGGGTACATTGTGAAGGATTTTTATTCTTTTGGATCAGTGAGACACTAATATAGAAATGACTGGTCTCTGGCCTAACCACCATTAGGGTGTAGTCACCTACTAAAGCAGGGGTTGGTAAACCTTTTCTGTAAAGGGCCAGAGAGTAAATAGTTTAGGCTTTGCAGGCTACTATGGTCTTTGTTGCAAATACTCTGTTGTAGTGCAAACGCAGCCATAGACAATACATAAACAAGTGTGACTGTCCTCCAAAAAGACTTTATAAAAACAGGTGGCTGACCATCACCCTGATACCAAAACCAGACAAAGACACCACCAAAAAAGAAAATTACAGGCCAATATCTTTGATGAATATAGATGCAAAAATTCTCAAAATATTAGCAAACCAAATCCAACAACACATAAAAAAGATCATACACCACAACCAAGTTGGATTCATCCCAGGGTTATAAGGATGGTTCAACATGTGCAAAATCAATATGATACACCACCACAACAAAAGAAAAGACAAAAACCACATGATCATCTCAATAGATGCAGAAAAAGCATTTGATAAAATTTAACATCCATTCATGATAAAAACTCTCATGAAAGTGGGTGTAAAGGGAACATATGTCAACATAATAAAAACTATCTACGACAAACCCACAGCCAATATAATATTCAACAGTGAAAAGCTGAAAGACTTCCCACTAAAAACTGGAACAAGACAAGGATGCCCACTCTCACCACTTCTCTTCAACATAGTATTGGAACTCCTAGCCATAGCAATCGGACAAGAATTAAAAGGTATTCAAATTAGTAGGGAAGAGGTAAAATTGCCATTATATGTAGATGACATAGTATACATAGAAAACCCTAAAGACTTCACACAAAAACTACTAGAAATGATAAACAAATTCAGCAAGGTGGCAGGATACAAGATTAACATACAGAAATGGTTTCATTTCTTTACACTAACAATGAAATATCAGAAAGGCAATGTAAACAAACAATCCCTTTTAAAATCACATCAAGAAAAATAAAATACTTAGGAATAAACCTCACTGAGGAGGTGAAAGACATATGCTGAAAACTACAAAACATTAATAAAGGAAATTAAAGATGATTCAAAGACATGGAAAGATATCCCATGCTCTTGGATTGGAAGAATATTATTAAAATGGCCATACTACCCAAAGCAATCTACAGATTTAATGTGATCCCTATGAAAATACCCATGACATTTTTTTTTTTAACAGAACTAGAACAAATAATCCTAAAGTTTATATGGCACCATAAAGGATCCAAAATTGCCAAAGCAGTCCTGAGGAAAAAGTACAAAGCAGGAGGCATAACCTTCCCAGACTTCAGACAATACTACAAAGCTACAGTAATCAAAATATCAATAGCATGGTATTGGCACAAAACAGACGTATGGATCAATGGAACAGAATAGAGAGCCCAGAAATAAACCCACACACCTTTGGACAATTAATCTCCTCAAGGAGGCAAGAATATATACAATGGAGAAAAGACAGTCCTTCAGCAACTGGTGTTGGGACAGTTGGACAGCCACATGTAAATCAATGAAGTTAGAACACACCCTCACACCATACACAAAAATAAACTAAAAATGGCTTAAAGACTTAAATATAAGACATCATAAAACTCCTAGAACATAGGCAAAACATCCTCTGACATAAATCATACCAATGTTTTCTTAGGTCAGTCTCCCAAGGCAATAGACATAAAAGCAAAAATAAACAAATGGGACTTAATCAAGCTTATAAGCTTTTGCACAACAAAGGAAACTGTAAACAAAATGAGAAGACAAACTGTGAACCAGGAGAAAATTTGCAAATGATGTGACTGATAAGGGCTTGATTTTCAAAATATACAAACAGCTCATACAATTCAAAAAAAACCAAACACACATACACCCCAGTCGAAAATGGGCAGAAGACTGAAATAGACATTTCTCCAAAGAAGACATACAGATGGCAAATAGGCACATGAAAAGATGCTCATCATTGCTAATTATTAGAGAAATGCAAATCAAAACTACAATGAGGTACCACCTCACACCAGTCAGAATGGCAACCATTAAAAAGTCTACAAATAATAAATGCTGGAACAGGTGTGGGGAAAAAGGAACCCTCTTACACTGTTGTTGGGAATGTAAATTGGTACAGCCACTATGGAAGACAGTATGGAGGTTCCTCAAAAAACTAAAAATAGAGTTGCCATATGATCCAGCAATTCCACTCCTGGGCATATACCCAGACAAAAACTGTAATTTGAAGATACATGCACTCCTATGTTAACAGCAGCACTATTTACAATAGCCAAGACATGGAAACAACCTAAATGTCCATTGACAGACGGATGGATAAAGAAGATGTGGTGTGTGGTGTGTGGTATGTGTGTGTATAAATACACACACATACCACACACACACACACAATGGAATATTACTCAGCCATTAAAAAGAATGAAATAATGCCATTTGCAGCAACATGGATGGACATAGACATTATCATACTAAGTGAAGTCAGAAAGAGAAAGACAAATACCATATGATATCCCTTATATGTGGAATCTAAAATATGACACAAATGAACATATCTATGAAACAGACTCACAGACATAGGGAACAGACTTGTGGTTGCTGAGGGGGAATGGGGGAGGGAAGTACTGGTAGTTTGGAATTAGCAGATACAAACTATTATATATAGAATGGATAAACAACAAGGTCCTACTGTATAGCACAGGGAACTATATTCAATATCTTGTGATAAACCATAAGGTAAAGAATATGAAAAAGAATATATACATGTATAACTGAGTCACTGCTGTACAGCAGAAACTAACACAACATTGTTAATCAGGTATACTTCAATAAAATTTAAAAAATCTAAAACAGGGCTTCGCTGGTGGCACAGTGGTTGAGAGTCCGCCTGCCGACGCAGGGGACGTGGGTTCGTGCCCTGGTCCGGGAAGATCCCACATGCCGCGGAGCGGCTGGGCCCATGAGCCATGGCCGCTGAGCCTGCGCGTCCGGAGCCTGTGCTCCGCAACGGGAGAGGCCACAACAGTGAGAGGCCCGCGTACCGCAAAAAAAAAAAAAAAAAAAAAAAAAATTAAAACAAAAACCAAAAAACAGTTGGCTGGCCAGATTTGGCCCATGGGTCATAGTTTGCCAACCCCCATACTAGAGGATAGGAGGAAAGGGACAGTGCTGATGGAGAGAGGGAGGCAGAATTGGGAAATAGGAGGTGGAATTATCAGGAGCTGATGACTGCTAAGGGCATGGCCACCCTACTTGGATCCCCTTAATTACCGTGAGGTGCCAGTGGAAGCCCGAGCTGAAACTGTGCTGAGATGTTAAAGGCATCCTGGAGGCTGGCTTTCCTTTAACTGGGCTGCTCCTCCTCCTTGGCTTCCCTGGTTAGTCACGGTGTTTGTCTTTTTATAGATATCTCGTTTTCTGTCTGGCTCAATGCTTCTCCAACCTGGCTGTACATTAGAATCACCCGGGGAGTTTATGAGAAAGATCCCTGTCTGGACTTTCTACCAGGTGTATTAGTTTGCTTGGGCTGCCAAACAAAATACCACAGACTGGGTGGCTTAAACAAAAATTTAATTTACTCGGTTCTGGAAGCTCGAAGTCCAAAATCAAGGTGCTGTCAGGGTTAGTTTCTGGTGCAGCCTCTCCCAGGTTTTCCAATGGCCCCCTTCTTGCCATGTCCTCACTTGGCCTCTCCTCTGCGCATGCACCAGGAGAGAGCTTGAGGGAGTTCTGGCATCTCTTTTTCTCATAAGGACACCAGTCCTATCAGACTGGGGCTCTACTCTTGTGACCTCATTTAACCTTAATCCCTCCTTAAAGGCTTTATCTCCAAATACAGTCACATCGCAGGTTAGGGCTTCAACATATGAATTTGGCAAGGGGGTGGGGGGAGACACAGTTCAGTCCTGTGATACTGTGATTTATAATAAGAAATATATATTAGGTCTTCGTCCTAGCACATAGTTCCTAAAAGCCTTGTGAAGAACCATAGGGGCATCTTTTGTTACAATATTTCATTCTGTCCTCCTCAGTTCTTGAGATAGCTTCAGAGCATAAAGGTGAAATGCGTGTCTTTTGTTATTCATGACAAGCACCTTTCAACCACACTAAGTTTATGCTAACGAGGTAATTTTTGGAAAGCTCCGAAGGACAGGGCAGACTGCCAGGGGAACCAACCACATTTAGAGGGTTGCAACCTATAGTCCCACATCCCAGGCCCCCACCCCCATTTCTGGGGAGGGGAGAGCCGCTGGAGATTTGAGTCCAGTTGTTAGAGGAAACACTGACCAACACCGCCTGCCCTGGCCAGGCCTGATAGTAATCACTTGCATGAATTATCTTACAACAGGAGGTCTTGGTAAGGAATGCGGAACTAACAAGCTACTACCAACCAGAAGAATTCGGGAAAGGTCAAAAGGAGAGAGAAGACACCAGTCCATATGTCCTAACCAACCTCCCAGAATCCTTCTCGCTGGAATCCATCTTGGCTTAGAGATGTATGCGACACCAGGAAGGACCCTGAGTCAGAATGATTGGCCAGAGACAACCTGGAAAATTAACCCAATTACCATAAAACCTGGGACTGGGAGCCGCGTGGCAGAACAGTTCTTCTGAGTTCCCTCACCCTGCTGCTCTCCACCCGGGCGCCCCTTCCCAATAAAGTCTCCTGCTTTGTCAGCACATGTGTCTCCTCAGACAATTCATTTCCGAGTGTTTGACAAGAGCCCACTCTCGGGCCCTGGAAGGGGTCCCCCTTCCTGCAAGATGAGCACCAATGACCTATAATCTAATTATAGCTATGTTATGAGCCTCCTATAAAACCCCGGTCCGGGAGGACAGGATTTGGAGAGCTTCCAGGCTGATGAATGTTAGAGTTGGGTTAAATTGTAGGACACTCAGCTGGTGTCACAGAATTGCTTGCAGTGTGGAAAACCTACACATCTGGTTTCAGAAGTGAGGTACTGGAGTATCAAAAATAGAGGAGACACACAGGAGGTGTGCTTTTCCTTTCTAAGTCCATAACACCAGATTCTTGGATTCATTGGTTTTAGGTGGGTTCCAGGTACCCAGAAAGATCTAATGCTCAGCACAGTCAAGAAGCCACTTAGATTGGACATCCTGGCTCTGGTCTTACTTTCCCAGCTCTGTCACCTCTCCAGGACAAATCCAGTTAATAGCTCACCATTTCTGTGCTTGAGCTCTCCTTTGACCAGTCCCCATTTCAAGGGAAAGAGAAGTAGACAGTATGTGGAAGGTAAGGAATTAGAGGAAGATTTCAGGGTAGTGGCAGGGCCATTCACATGGTGGGAACCATAAGGAAAGGAGCAGGTTTATCGGGGAAGTTGATGTGTTTGGCTTTGCTATGCTGACTTTGAGAAGCCAGTGAGACAGTCCCATGTTGCTATCAATAAGTAAGTCTGGAATTGAGATGAGAGGTCTTGGCTAGAAATAAAGAATTTGGTCTTTATCAGCAAAGAGTTGGGAGTTACATGCATGGGAGTGACTGAATGAGGAAAGAGGATCAGAAATGGAAACCTGGAGAATTCTAACACTTAAGAGAGGGGCAGTCTTGTTTCCAGTGAACAAGACTAGCAAGGAGCCATTTGAGTTAGCTGGAAAACTAGAGGAGGGAGTATAAAGGAGGAGAAAAGTCAATTGTAAATTATAACCAAGAAGCTAAGTTTAAAAACATCCGAAGCATCTCCTGGATTTGACATTTAGCCGGAATTGGCAAACTTTGTGAGACACGGTGAAGCCTATGGATACTTTCAGTTTGTCCCTGCTCTGAGTCCTGGGAAGCTGACCTGTATGGGCAGGATTTCTTGGCCCAATGGTTTCGGGCTGGGCTTGGTCAAAGGAGGATATTGACAGGAAATCAGAGGGAGGGAGGACAGGAAAGTGGAGGTACCCATTCTCTCCAGTTCCCTTGAGGAGGGTCACCATAGGCTGGCTGCATTCCTTGATAAAGGCCACTACTCCTGTTGGGTGGTTCTTTCCGCATAGCACTCTCTCAGGCTTTGCTCCTTCCCCTTTTCCTGCAGGCCCCCCGGACAGTGACAGCTTCCTGCTGTTACCAGCCCCTGGGGTGCCACACTTTTCTGTTGGCTTCCCTGTATCCTGTCAGTATCTTTGTAAATAGTGCTTGTATTAAACTCCCCTAAAGTTAGCCAGTTTGAGAGTGCCCTTTGTTTCCTGCTGGGATCCTGAGTGATGCAGGACACAGTCCAGACTGTAGCGGGTGGGGGAATGAGTGGGAGATTAGGGAATAGAAAGTATTATTTTGAGAAGTACCATAGAAAAGTACAGATAATATAAAACTGTATATCTACTACCAGAATGAAAAAAAGAGGATATTGGATCATTTTGCTTCATATTTTTAAAAAAGAAATAAAATAAAAATGAAGTTTCTTTTGTTTTCCATCCCAACCCCTATCTCTTCTCTTAATGGAGACCATTGCTCTCATGAATTAGGTATGAACCCTTATAGCCCCCCCCTTTTTATTCTTTTAGTATGTATTTTAGAATTTACCTAAATGCTGCCATACTCTATATGTCACTCAGCAGTTCCTTTATTTTCTCAAGAATACACTTTTGAGAACTATCCATGTTGACATTTATAGGGCTAGGCCATTTAATTGTTCCACAGCATTTTTTTTTTAATTGGGGCATAGTTGATTTACAATGTTGTGTTAGTTTCAGGTATACAACAAAGTGAATCCGTTATACATATACATATATCCACTCTTTTTTAGATTCTTTTCCCATATAGGCCATCACAGAGTACTGAGTAGAGTTCCCTGTACTATACAGTAGGTCCCCATTAGTTATCTATTTTATACATAGTAGTGTGTATGTGTCAATCCCAATCTTCCAGTTTATTCCTCCTCCTCCCCCTTAGCCCCTGCAAAGTTTTTTTTTTTTTAAACAACAATTTAATTAGCTTATGATACTGTGTGTAGCCTGGGTGGTCCCTTTGGGGGTTTTTTGGTTTGTTTTTTTAAGTATAGTTGATTTACAATGTTGTGTTAGTTTCTGGTGTACAGCAAAGTGATTCGGTTATACATATATATTCTTTTTCATATTCTTTTCCATTATGGTTTATTACAGGATATTGACTATAGTTCCCTGTGATATATAACAGGACCTTGTTATTCATCTATCCTATATATGATAGTTTGCATCTGCTAATCCCAAACTCCCAATCCTTCCCTTCCCCACCCGCCCTCCGCCTTGGCAACCAAGTCTGTTCTCTATGTCTGTGAGTCTGTTTGTTTCGTAAATAAGTTCATTTGTGTCATATTTTAGATTCCACAAAATGGTATTTTATTTTTTATATCAATTTATTTATTTCCTAATAATGGACATTTTTATGATTCCAGTTCTTCTACTATTATAAACAATACCGTAATGAACATCTTTGTACCTTTCTCCTGATGTATGAGCCTTTCTCCAGGGTAGGTACATAAAAGAGGAATTGATGATGATCGGGTTTGTGCATTTTTGATCTTACTAGACATTACCGCATTGACATCCTTAGGAAGTAGTTCTATAAACTTCCATAAACAGTGGATACAAGCTCTCATTTTTTCATTTCATGGTCAACATTTTATGTTGTTAGAGTTTACGATTTTTAAAAAATCTGATGATTGTAAAATCAGTATATAAAAAACAATATACAACTATTGCTATTAAAGATAAATGTATGTTTTTGGAATAGATAATATATGCACATGGCATAAAATTCAGAAGGTACAAGAGCATATGCAGTAGAAAATAAGTCTTCCCCCAACCCCTGTCTCTTAGCCACCTAGCTCTCTGCCCTGTAATCTGTTTCTTGTGTGTTCTACAGATACATGTAACTGCATATGATGTATGTAGTAAAACACTAAGACAATTCATTCTATTGCACTTCTTTTGTCTCAGTAGGTTCTATACAGTTTTATAGACTCAGTGTTAATTATTTCATTTTACCATAAACCCTGTTTCTGTAGATCCCACAAGCATAGGTTTGGGTGACAACTTGAAGAACTCCTAATTCCAAAGTCAAGGACCCATCAATTCTAAAAGTCCCATCACTACTGCTCTGAGGGGCTTAAGGAACATCTATATCAAGTTCTACTCTCCTAGACTTTCCAATGGAAGATTGTGGACTAGGTCCTATTATCTGTCATGGTACCATCAGGAAAACAGTCAGCACTGTAGGTATTTCAAATAGGAAGGGATTTAACACAGGGAATTAGAGACTTTCACAACTCTGGGGAACTGGCAGGAAGGATGGCAGTTAAGATCTGTTTCAGGAAATCTGGAAGTGCAGGGATCACAAGGAAGCTACTGCCATTGATCTCAGCTGCCTGTAAAAGCAACGGGAAGATTCTCAGACCACCCACCCAAAAGCTGTAGGCAAAAATCCCACGTCAGCCATCCTACCTGCTGCTGCCTATACTTCTGCCCATAACTGCCTCTAGAAGACAATGGCTTCTCTTTCTCTTCCCTACCAGATCTCATGCAAGTGCCTCTCATTAGTGGAGTCTAAGAGAACATGTTCTCCTGTGGAAAAATACAGATATGATACTGAATATCCACATATGGCAACTAGAAGGATTCTCAATAAACCCTCCTTCCCTTATACATAGGTGACTTTATTACTCAAATTTGTAGTATTACATTCTGCTCCTATTAGAGACAGACAGCATGAGAATTGGTAGAATACGTATGATTTATTTCATAAATTTTATATAAAGCAACAGTAATTAAGCACCTATTTTATCCTCCAAAATCACCCAGTAGGTGAGAAAGACTTTGGGAAGAGTAACAGAAAAGGAAGGAAAAGATCCATTTCCTATTCAAGCAAGCAAGCATTATTCATTTAACAAACTTTGAGATCCTACTATGTGTTCACATCAGAAACTGGAGGAAAGCAGAACTTGATATGGACTCATACATATTCAATCAAGGGAAAAAAATCTGCATAGGAAACAAGCTTATGGTTACCAAAGGGGAAAGGTGGGGAGCAGGGATAAATTGGGAGTTTGGGATTGACATATACACACTACTATATTTGAAATAGATAACCAACAAGGATCTAATGTATAGCACAGGAAACTCTGCTCAATATTCTGTAATAACCTAAATGGGAAAAGAATTAGAAAAAGAATAGATATATGTATAACTGAATCACTTTGCTGTATACCTGAAACTAACACGACACTGTAAATCAACTACAGTCCAGGCTTCCCTGGTGGCGCAGTGATTAAGAATCTGCCTGCCAGTACAGGGGACACAGGTTTGAGCCCTGGTCCAGGAAAAATCCCACATGCTGCAGAGCAACTAAGCCCATGTGCCACAACTACTGAACCGATGCTCTAGAGCCTGCGAGCCACAACTACTGAGCCGTGCACCACAACTACTGAAGCCCGTGCACCTTAGAGCCCGTGCTCCGCAACAAGAGAAGCCACCACAATGAGAAGCCCGCATACTGCAGTGAAGGGTAGCCCCCACTCTCCGTAACTAGAGAAAGCCCGCACGCAACAATGAAGACCCAATGCAGCCAAAAGTAAAAAAAAAAATTAAAAAAATCAAATTCTTAAAAAAAAAATCAACTACAGTCCAATATAAAATAAAAATTTTTTTAAAAAGAAAAAACATACTATCTCAAAAAAAAGAAAAACAACGATAAGTACAAACCAATCTTTGTGGAGCTAATCAACTAGATCAAGAAGAGAAATTACATATGAACTCTGCAACAAAAGATAAATTCAGTGGTGGTATAAAATTTCTTTTTTTTTTTAAACTTTCATTTTTAAATCAAGGTGTTCAACTTAAAATCCTTCTTGTTTTGGGAGGGAAGACAGAATAAAGCTAAAGTCCCACCTCATGTTTTCTGTGATTCTACATCCAACAGAACACTCTATAGATCAAAAATGCAAGTATAAAGAGATACGAGGTAAGGTGGTGAGCAGCACGAGATGGGGTTTCGCACAGCAGAAGGAGAGGGAAAGAAAAGGAGGGGAAAAAAAGGCAAGCATTCAAAATTCACTTATACTTAGGGCTATATGTTAGATGCCATGGAAAATTAAAAGATAAGACATGTTCCCTGGCCTCAAGGGACTTAAGGCAGGATTTGCCCAAAGGCTCTAAGGTGCCTAGAAGAAGGCTGTTTGCCGTGTGCCTTACAAGCATGGTCTCATTTAATTCACATACTAACCCCACGAGGCAAGCACTTCTGAGCCTATGTTTCAGGTAAGGAAACTGAGGCACAAATAAGTTCCATAACTTGCTCCCCTCCAGCAAGAAGTGGAGCCAGGAGTTTATGTCAGCACGATTCATAACCGCTACCCTCTCCAGGGCAGAAAGACTCTAGTGGACAATGGAACTGATGTCTCCTAGAAAAAATTGTCTCTAGGAGGTAGAAGCATAACTCATTCATTCCTCAGCCCCCCTCCCCAGGTCCCATAGATATATTTTCTAACTCTGCACTATTTTAAAAATATTTCTTTCTTCTCTTGCCTTCCCTAATTCCCATTTCTCCAATGCTTATCTTCTCTTTCTGTCCCACTTCTCTCCCAAAGCCTGCAACACATACATAACGAATGTAAGCTGTGCTTTTAGTTTTTCCAAATTGTCATCTTTCTTTGGGTCTACGCTTGGAGGAGATGGAATAGGTAACCCCTCAGACTAATTTTTCCCCCTGTCCTGCATCATTCCCATCAGCTTACATAGTTTAGTACTCTCATCTTAAAAAAGTATATAGTAACTATTTTAAAGAAAATAGTCCTTGGCCCCTCATGCTCCTGCAACTGTATTTCTCTATGCCCCGTTTGCAGCGTCAGCTTATAAAAAGTTGTTTGTAGCTACTGTCTTCATTTCTTACCTTTTCATTCTCTCTTCAGCCCACTTCACGGGCTTTTGTCCTACTCTCTACGCTGACATCTCCCAAATTTGTATTTCCAGCCCCAACCTTCTTAACCAGCTGTCTCCTTCACTCTGATGTGGATGTTTAATTTCGAAATTAACGTGCTGCCAAGGCAAACCCTTGTTTCCCCAGCCTGATCTATGCCTCTCCCAGCTTTCCTTATCTGGCAAATAGCTCCAACAGGAGCCCAGAGAGTCTGAGGATCATCCATTGCCTCATTCCCCCACCTTGAACCCACCAACAAGAGCTATCTACTCTACCTCAGACACATCCAAAATCTGTCTGCTTCTCTCCATCTTGATCCTCATCCAAGCCACCATTATCTCTTACTGAGATTGTTATAGACACTTTATGTAACCCATGCTCCATGTGGTAGCCAGAGTAATATTTTAAAATGCAGATCAGGTAATATCACTCCTCTGCTCAAAACCCTTCGATGTCATTCCATCACATTTAGCATAAATTCTGGCTTTCAAGGCTCTGCATTCTTAGGTTTCTGGTCCTCTCTCTGACTGGATCACCCCCTCCCCTCCTCTCCAAGCCCCAGCCGTACCTGCTCTCTTTCTGCTCCTCGTGCAGGTTAAGGTTTGGAGCTTCTGCATTATTTACCTCCTCCCTAGATTATCAACTCCTTTGATCTTCATTGCTGGCTTCTTCCCAATATTTGGGTCTCAATTCAAATGTCACCTTCTCAGAATGGCCTTCCTGCATCACCCAATTTAAAACAATCACTCATCTACTCTCTATCACCCTGTCCTGTTTTATTTGATATTAGCACTTATTACTACCTAGTGTTCCATTGCTTTGTGTGAGTCTATCCACATTAGAATGCAAGCTCTGTGAGGACCAGAACCTTGTCTTTCTTGTGTTTTGCCACGTGCCCAGCACCTAGAATGGTGCCTAGCACATAGCAGGGGCTCAAATATTTAATAAATTAGCGAAAGATAAGATCCTTGAACTCTAGGACCATTATGACTCATAAATTGCTACATAATTTTCCCAATTGTCTAATGACATTGCTATATAACTTATGAGCTCTCAAAATGTGATTCATGATGATGAAAGCACAGAAAATAACTTTCCCTTAAAAATTCTGGAGAGACAAAGGAAAAGAGAAGATCTTAATGTATGCTTTCATCTTAATGAATATTTGGTTTTTTTTTTTTTTTAGTTTTTAGTTTTTTTTTTTTTAAGGGGGGGATGAGGCACTTCCAAATTAAGTTTCACATTGCATTAATTATTTCTATCACTCAATGAAAATTTCTGATGAAAATTTGTTATGATATACTAACTGCAATCCCCCAAATATGGGAATCTTTTCTAGGTTTGGGGTTCAAACCTTTGAACCAATAAGTGGTTGACAAGTTCCAAGGGCAAAGCATTCCTCATGCCGTCTGTCACACTTACCCTCCTTTCCCCTTCTACCCTGTGAACTATAGGAGCAGCGAGTATTTAATTGAGAATTCTTCTCTTCCATCAAGAAACAGTGTCAAGAATTCCATGCCCTGAAGAATTTTCTAAGGTTTTCAAGTCTATATTATGAAACACTTTTAAATAACTGGGTTATAGGCACTTTTCTATCCACTCTGTATAACTCGAATAGATTGTGTAATGCCTCATGAAGGGCCTGGATACTCACCACCCACATCTCCAGTCTAAAACTAGGTTATGAGTAAAATGAAAACTCTGCAAAAAAAAAAAATCCTTCTGCTTCTCATAAAGTCCTCGGCTCAATTCATATCTCACAGGCATGAAAATCCAGATCGTGTAAAGAGGTCAGGAACCTAAATAATGATTCAGCTCATAATGAACAGTAACAGACACTCCTTTAAAACTGTGGAAATTCTCATTTCCACACTATAGCCAAGGGAACACAGGCATGCCGTCAGCAAGCAAGAAACTGAAAGGGTACTTTCCTTATTTACCTGATAGCTCTTGCCCTACTTCATCCTGAACAAAAGCAAGCCTGCCACACCTAGGGTTCAGGGCATTTTAGGGTGGAGGAGGGGTAGGATGGAATGGGGAGGCTTTATCTAGTCTGGGAAGGTGCCCAAGTGAAAACAATTGAATACCAAATCATTTTCCCACGAGGCTGACAGAGTTCTCCATAGACTGTTAAGCTTCAACCACTCTGCAAACTCTATGAAGACATCTTTAAGGCCCTACTTTTTTCCCCTCTGGGGAAACGTCTTCACTCCAAGAGGTTAGTCTGGGAAGATAACATTATCTTCAAACCACAACAACAAAGCCCTTAGTCCCCCCATAGTGAAATTCCTGTGCTCCACCCTAATTGAGTTTAGGAAACTGATAAGACAGCTGTGAAAATAAAGCGGAAAACCATTCCCTCTCATTCAAATCAGCTGGCACAGTTTGCACTTTTTAAGAAGAAACCAGGAGGTTGTTTTTTTCCATTTTTTAAAATGGTTATGGACCAACACACAACTAAGCAACCACACATATTGCAAAGTGAATCTGTCCACCCATTAGCTCATATGTGTATATTCATTTAAAACTCTGTATCATCAATATTTTGAAATATCCACAAAGGTAGAGAGAATAATACAATGAACCCCAAGTACTCGATACCCAACTTCAATGATTATCTACATAAATCCATTCCGTTTTAATGTTCTTGCAATAAAACACACCATTCTGCTGTGAGAAATATGCCCATGTGTCTTATAGGCTATAACATGTGTTATGATACATAATAACTGCTTTAGAGTTTTTGGGGCAAAAGAATAAAACTTCACCAATTCTGACTAGCTGGCTACAACTCTGCCCAAACTATTGAAAAAGCTGCCCTATGCTATTTTTTAAAGGGCACTTTTATCACTTCCAAGTTAAAGAGTATCATAAAAGCGTTGCCATGGAGAGGTCCTATCTCTCCTCTAATGAACGTACACACAAATGGTAACTGTAAAATTATTATCTTTGCATGCACCTATTTAGAAGCAAATAGGTGCTTCTAAAGTAATGACTGATGTATTTATCAGCTCAGGCTACCAAAACAAAACACCATAAACTGGGCGGCTTAACCAACAGAAATTAATTTTCTCACGGTTCTGGAGGCTGGAAGTCCAAAATCAGGGAGCCAACATGGTCAGGTTCTCTTCCTGGTTTGCAGACGACCCCGTCTAGCTGGGTGCTCAAGGCAGAGTGAGAGCACGCAAGTTCTCTGGCGCCCATTAATCCCTTCATGGATCCCACCCTCATGACCTCACCTAAACCTAATTATCTCTTAAAGGCCCTACTTCCAAATACGTCACGCTGGGCGTTAGAGCTTCAACATACAAATTTTGGGGAAACACAATACAGTTCATAGCAAAAGACATGTTTATTTCCCTTCAGTTTAAGATCTTTTCTTTACAAGTTACAATTATGTAGACATTATTTATTTGCCTAGCAAATCCTTTCAATTCAGGTGCAGATACAAACTTTGGACAAGTTCGTAACAAACATCACAAATTCCACAATAGATAAATTTTATGGAAGAGGTTTTATAGCATAGGAGATAACTATCTAGTCAGTACCTGCCAGACTGTTACTGTTCTCTTTGGGATACATCTTCCCCTAAATAAACTGATAAGGGGCAAGAAATAATAAGGAGTAGGTAGGCTTTCTGAGTCTGCCCCTGAGCCTGAAGTTGGGGGCAGGGTGGGGGGGAGGGTACAGCCGATTTTACAACAAACAGGCTAGTTTAGGGTTTATAGAGTTAATTATCAAAGCTTACCTAATAATACTTACAATAAATACTAAGATCTTCAAAAAGTAACCTGAATTTAAACCTTGTTTGTGTTTTTCTAAAGATCAGTAATTTTTTATTAACTGAAATTAGGTTGCTTACCAAGAACCTGGAAAAAATCCACGCCCTCAAAATTCCCCTTGAATCTTCAAGTAGGCAATTCATTATTCTGCTCCTGTCCCGTGGATGCCCAGCTGTTGGTAGCTGAACTCTCCTGCAAAGGCGACCCCCACTTGGAGAAGTGAAGTCCTGATTGCAGAGCACTGTTGAGAGCTCACCTTAGGATGAAAAGGGGAATCAATTCTCTTCATAAAAGGGCTCTCTGACTACAGATGAAAGTGCTTTGGGGATTTGGGGCCGAACCTCGTGAACCGAGCAGGAAAAAAAAAGGTACTTTGTGAAGGGTATTTGAGTTGCCAATACCCTGAGATACCCTTAAGAATGATCTGCAACTGACTGTAGTGAAACTTATTTTGACATTTTCCCGAAAATGGGAAGTAAATATTGGAAATCAGAATGCTTCGGTTGAGGAGTAACAACAAATTAACTCAAATATGGCTCATTATTACATAAAGCCTTATTATATTGTATTATTGTTTGTGACGCTAAGAGTGTGGGCTTGGCAACACCTCTAAAGCTTCAGAGAGGACCCCAAGTTCCAGATGAGAATGCAACTGCCAACGCTTTGATTGTAACCTTGTGAGACTCTGACCAGAAAACCCAGCCACTCCATGCCAGACTTCTAAACCACAGAAAGCTAATAAATGTGTATTGTTTTAAGATAAAAAAAAAAAATAGTGTGGGCTTGGGATTTCAGGAAGTTCTGAATTCAAATCTTGATGCCAACATTTAGTACC
This sequence comes from Aethalodelphis obliquidens, assembly GCF_003676395.1. NCBI lineage: Eukaryota > Metazoa > Chordata > Mammalia > Artiodactyla > Delphinidae > Aethalodelphis > Aethalodelphis obliquidens. The sequence continues at coordinate 15,282,038 of NW_020837988.1, read as the reverse complement.
TATGTGACCTCAGACTAATATCTAACTTCCCCGTTTCTTGTTTGGTTTTTTAAATCTATAAAATAGAGGTAATACTACTTACCTTCACTAAGTAAGGAATAAATAAGATAATATATGTAAATAGCTTGGCAGCATATCTGGTACAGAGTAAGAACCAAATAAATGGTGACTACTATCATTAGCTTAGCATAATTGAACGTCAACAATTGTAATTAACTACACTTGCAAAAATCTGAGGACAAGATGGCTTTACTTACTTAACAACCAGAAACACCTTCCCAAGGGGAGGGAAGTGGATTTTTAAAACTCTTCTCAGCGTTAGTTTGCATGTCTTTGGGGTATATTCAAAGGTGGTAAGCAGCACTTTGAAGTATCCTTCTGGTTCATGGGTTTGGGGAGCTTATTTGCCACTTACATAAGAAGCTGTGTCTTCTTTTCTCACTTTGCAGAAAATAGTGGGAATATTTACCAAGCATTTTTCAGAAATGAGAGGTAAGAAATTCAGTCAAGGTTCTGGGGATACATAAACAGTGCAACAACATAAATAAGGGGTCTCAATGTAATATACAATACTACTAAAAAGAATAGTTTACTTCCCCAGTGATGAAGAAGTTGCCTGAATGGGCTTCTCTGACTATTGCAATCACAGTGAAAAGACCAGCTTGAGCTGACCGTAGCCCTGGGGTGCACCCAGTGAGATAGCTCGGCCTAGATAACGCCTGTTTCTCATTTATGGCAAGAAAAGCAGTGTTTGCCTCAGACAGTGTGAAATTCATCTGCAGATTTCAAGGGGAAAGCTGGAGGCCAAGGATTAAGTGAGAAGACACGAAATCTTTCAGTAAAACATTGGGAAGTGGTAATATGAAAATGACGCTCTTGAGTCCTATTTCCCATCAGTGAGATGCCTGAGAATAGTTGGTCTGATTAAGACAGGGAAAAAAATATTCATGAGCCAGAAAATGAGAAGTGGAAGTCTTGCTTTGTGGTCTTCCTCACTACAAACATCTTCTGCATATTAAGAGCTAGGAAGGGGTGGTGGTGGTGGAAATTTTGGTATTTATGAAGAGTGTAAATCAAGTTTTACTAACGGGATTCTAAAACAGGGGAGTGATTAGAAAATCGTGGAGTAAAATGCTTCATCAGTGTGAAGTTTTGCCAGCTGCTGCAGTTATAGCCTAATATATCCCTGGGTAGAATTATGGCATACTGGTGCCAAAAGGGCTCTAGTTCATCTGGATTTGATAGGATACTGACAATCACACAGCTCTGTGGGCCTGGGACTGTGTGTTACAGGTAAAGTGTTCGGGTTCCTTCACCCTAAAGGCTTTCATAGTGTTTCTCAATCTTGGGTAATATAACGAACTCTTCTAAGAGGAATGAAAATTCTCCAGGGATCCTTACATTTACTTAAATTATCCTTAGTATAATGTTATCTTAAAATGTACACAAATAAAACTAGGTGCAAACTCCTAATAGTTATAGTTCTTATAAACCAAAGGCTTTTTTTTTTCCAGACTAAATTTAAGTAAAACTATGGAGCCAATGATATTTAAATTGACAATACTAATTTAATGAGATGAATAATGTTATTTTGCTGCAACTACATAACTGATTACAAAGTAAACATGCTACTGATTGCCACAGGGCAGGCTCTTTTGATGTTGGTGCATTTATAAAATGATCTCTCAAGTTTTCTTTATTTGAACTATTAGGTTACCTTCATTAATACAGTGGTAGTGTATCATTCACATACTAAGGCCAGCTCTAGTCTTTTCTTATTTGCCCGGGGCCAATTGGAGAATGCTAGATCGTGTCAATATGATCACAAACACAAAGCAAACAAGAACAAAATCATGAGGCTGTACTCAGTGATAAAGTATTTATCTTATTCTTAGTGAAAATGTTCTATATCTGCCCTGTCCAATATGGTAGTCCCTGGCCACATGTGGCTATTCAGCAAAGGGGACTAGTGTAACCCAGGAACAGAATTTTTAATTAATTTCCATTTAAAAAGCCGTATGTGGCTAGCGGCTACTGTGTTGGACAGTGCAGAATTCTAGTTCATGCATTTATTATAGTTTTTTAGATTATCATTAAAATGAAATCACTAGCTGTTTGAGTAGGGCAATGTACTTAACCTCTCTAAATCTCACTGCCTGCATCTATAAATTGGAGATAATGAGATATAATGCATGTAATCACTTAGCACAGTGTCTGGAACAGAAACAACACTCAATCACTAGGAATGTGAATGGGTGACAGGCCAGGAGGAGGGTTTGCCCCTTTTCATAGTCTCCATCACTGCCCCTTCAAGCCACCCCTGGGTGTGCTTATTCTTTGAAATGTGCAATTGACATTTTCTCCATTTTATGTGAACTGCCAGTGAAGGCATCTTTAGACAACATTGCTATCTTTATTAGTCTCTAACAGGCAAACTAAGTAAAACTAATAAAACTAATGTGTTTATCATGCGAAGGTAGCTTTGATAAGTCACCCACCTTCCAATTAGATTATCTCCCTGTGCCCCTCCTACACTGAAAAAATTTTTTTGTATATCTTTACTGTAGTATAATGGCTTTACAATGTTGTGTTAGTTTCTGTTGTACAACAAAGTGTATATTGAAATTTTGAAGCTGCCTGAATAACTGGCACAGGGGCATCACTAGCCAAAGTGTTTAGACCTCATTTTTATTTCTCTGGAAAACAGGAAGCCTAAGCCCCTTCCGAGTTGTAGTGGAACACTGTGAAACTGGTTATGTCACACTCCTTACTGACTGCTGCTGCTCGGACAGGGGATGCTCTTTCATTCCCCAGGCCCAACTCACACCCCATTTGCACCTGGCAAGCGTTCAACATCATTTTCCAAAATCTGCTCAAGCTTCACCTCATCCATACAAACTTTTTTTTTTTTTTTTTTTTTGCGGTACGCGGGCCTCTCACTGTTGTGGCCTCTCCCGTTGCGGAGCACAGGCTCTGGAAGCGCAGGCTCAGCGGCCATGGCTCACGGGCCCAGCCGCTCCGCGGCACGAACCCGCGTCTCCTGCATCGGCAGGCGGACTCTCAACCACTGCGCCACCAGGGAAGCCCATACAACCTTTTCTGACTCTCCCAGGTAAAACTCATCCCCTCTCTCCCTGGCCTCACCATGTACTTGACACAGACTTCCATCATAGCAACTGTTAAGTTTTCACATTTATTTCACATTTATTCTTGCCTTGTGTTATGGACTGAATTGTGTCTCCCTTAAAAAGATAGGTTGAAGTCCTAACTCCCGGTACCTCAGAATATGACCTTATTTGGAAATAGGGTTGTTGCAGATATAATTAGTTCAAAGAAGATGAGGTCATACTGGAGTAGGGTGCGCTCTGAATCTATTATGACAGGGGTCCTTAATGGAAGAGGAAGGAGACAGAGACACAGACACACAAGGGGAGAATGCCATGTGATGACAGAGGCAGAAATTGAAGAGCTGTAGTTATAAGGATTGCAGGCAAACCACCAGGTGCTAAGAAAAGGCTAGCAAGGACTGTCCCCTACAGGTTTCAGAGGGAGCGTGGCTCAGCTAACACCTCGATTTCAGACTTCTAGCCTCCAGAACTCTGAGACATTAAATTTCTGTTTTTTTAAAGCCACTTAGTTTGCGGTACTTTGTTATGGCAGTCCTAGCAAACACCTTACTAAACCACAAGCTCCTTGAGGACAAGGACCTTGTTTGATATATTTATTGGCAGTTGTCACAGTGTCTGAACTAATACGTGGGACGGATAAATGAATGAACACACTACCTATTCCTTTGCCTTAATCTGGTCTCAGATTGCAACAGCAGAAAAATCACTTTAAATACATTCAATGCTGCTGCATTTGGCCACACAGGCTAGGCACTGCATGACTCCAGAGTTGTGTGATGTGGTGACCTTCAATTATTTATTATTGAATAACTTAATCAACGTAAGGAAAGTCAATAGAACAGTGAACCTCCAGGCCATGTGTTAGAAAAACCACTACTATTGGGAGGTTCAGCTCTTACCCAGCCAAACAGAAGAAACCATAAATAATTCTCCTCTAGACTGGGAATTGGTAAACTACAGCTTTGGGCCAAGTCCAGCCTGCTGTCTGCTTTTGTAAATAAAGTTTTACTGGAACACAGCCATACTCATTGATTTACATATTGTCTACAGCTGCTTTAGTCCTACAATGAGAGAGTTGAGTGGTTGTGATGGATAGTGTTTGTGATATAAAACCTAAAATAGTTACTATCTGGTCCTTTACAGAAAGAGTTTGCAGAACCCTGCTCTAGAGAGTATAAATTGAGAGACATTGCCAAAATGTTTTATATTAAGTGGTAAAAAAAAATCTCACCTTGAAACTGAAACCATTCGTTTTATCATACTTTGGAAGATTCTACGTTACTATTGTTAACGTCAGCATGCCAGGAAGACAACTATGTGTAGAAAATAATTTATTGCTATCTCAAAAATGGGAGCCAGGGGTGTTTTATATATATATATATATATGTATGTATGTATTTTATATTATATATGTATTTTATATATATATATATATATATATATGAGCTAATTTATGTGTGTGTGAATACGGGGTGTGGGTGGAGTAAATTCCAAGCAGATACAACATACGCAACTTACAAAATGAGGTGCTCTATATAGGGAATTTTTTGAACTGTGTCCAGCTCCCCAAATTGGAGAGAAGAAATGGATGGAGATCTGTCATGAAGTCCAGGAGGCGAAATGCTATTCCAATGTTTATGAGAACAGTTCTGCCTGCAGTTTTATTCCTTCTGGAAAGTATTGTGGAAAGTCTTTGACCTTTCTGAGAGGTCCCTTATGCATCAAGTACAGGCCTGCCATGTGACCGCATCACCCTGGCCTCAGCTGACTGGGTCAAGGCTGGATACCTGATCCAAAGGTCAAAGGCCTATATAATGGCCTGGTACAAGGGCTCTGCCCAATAGGGGTGAATGAGGGCCACACCAACCTCATGCTCACTCTTGGGGAGCTTAAAGACTTCTGGAGACAGTGAATCTATGTGTCAAGATTAGCAAAAGCAAAAACAGAGCGTACTTGTCACCACAATGACAGGGCAGTTGTTACCTAAGGGATAGGAAGAAAACCTGTTCACAGGAGCAACACTGCATCCTGAGTGATGCTTCCATTTCTAGAGTTCTCACTGTGCCACTGGGGCACTGTCACTAATCATGGTCCAGTGTGTTCCATTTTCGTGTTATCATTTGAGGATGGGTTTAGTTCATGGTCAGCTCAACTTCTGTATTTCATCACTTCATCCACTTGCTTCCCATCCTCTGTACCCTTCCCTGATCGTTCTTTATTTGTAACTGCCTTGCAAACTCTAACCCTCTACCAACCCAACCGTGTACTTCTCTACTCCTATACATGGGCAGTTTAGGGTTTAACCAGCCCTAAATACGTTACCTAGCCACTGTATTGGTGGCATTATAAATGCACGGTTTCCAACCTCAGTGTGTCTATTGAGAATTCCACTGTATATACATATTTGACTCACTCTCCTACTCCTCACAGCTGATACTGCGAAGCTTCAATGCTCCCCAGGCTTCCATCTCCATTGCTCACCTTATATCCAACCTCAGAGAAAGGAGAGGTATCTGGCCCCAATTTCCAGACTCTCTCCAAGCACGTAAATAAACCTGCACCCTTTGTTTCCTGCTTTCCTGTTCCTAAGGAAGAGGTGAAGCTACTCTTGTTCAAAGCTAATCCCTCTGCCTGTGGTCCAAATCCTAAGATCTTCCATTCTTGATTCTAGCCTTGTTCCTACACAATTATTCCCTCTCATTCCCATATCTTCCATTTCTCCCTTGTCCGTGGTCTCTTTCCTTGTGCACATGTATATATGCTCATGTCTCTCCTCTTTAAAAAAATCTTTCTTGACTCTTCATAACCTACTAGCTGTCATCTTATTGAACTCATTCATTTAAAGGCTATTCATCTTAAAAGGTATAGGAAATTCTGCTCAATATGGAGAATGGAGGTAATTTACAAGAGCCCCAGGGACTTCCCTGGCAGTCCAGTGGTTGGGTCTCTGCGCTTCCACTGCAGGGGGCATGGGTTCAATCCCTGGTCAGGGAACTAAGATCGTGCCAGCCGCGAGGTGTGGCCACAAAAATAAAATAAAATAAAATAGCCCCATTCCCAAGTCCCTGCACATAGAAATGCTGCTTAAAATATAATAAACTACATTTTTCTTAAAAGAATAACTAAGCTCAGATTGTGTAAGAGGTCAGGGGTGAGGTCATACTGAAGTAGAGTGGGCCTCTAATCCAGTTTGTTGTGTGTCCTTCTAAAACACAACACCATGTGAAGAGACACAGGGAGACCTCTACACGATAATGCTGGATTGGAGTGATATATCTGCAAGCCAAGGAATACCAAGGATTGCAGGCAAACCACCAGAAGCTAAGACCAGGCAAGGAAGGATTCGCCAACAGGTTTCAGAGGAAGTAGGATTTTGGACTTCCAGCCTCCAGAACTGTGAGAGAATAAATTTCTGTTGTTCTAAGTTACCCAGTTTGTGTTTTTTTGTTATGGCAACTAACTAGGAAACTAATGCAAACAGCAAAGCCATCTTTCCTCTCTGCCACACCATTTTAATATATTTAGGACAGGATTGGCTTATATGGGATGAGCAGAGAAAGAATGTGTGCGTAAAGGGTCTGGAGACTTCATGTGAAATCCCTAGGTTCGGAAAGTACCTCAACCATTTGACTTGCATTATGATATTCATGAATGTGAAGAAGTAAGTCCCCCAGTTGACCAAGTACAAGTTATTTCACCAGGAAGAGTACACCAGGGAAAATTAAATGCCCCCCTGGGCACCCTCCCCAACATGTGTTTCTCATTGCCCACCTCTCCACCCCCAAATTCAGGGTGATACCTAGGGACCTCCCTAATTATACCCAAGATGCTTCTCTTTTCTGTTCTTTGTTTTTTCTCCCCAATCTCTACCCCCAGCAACCTTTTTCTTCTTTAGCTTATCCTGATTTTGCTTTAAAGCTGTCAGTGGCATCCAAAGTAATTTCTTTAATCCCTGTGGAACAAAACAGACTACCAAAATATCTAATCCCTACTCTAGCACTTTAACCCACATATATTCCTTCGAATAATATTATAACTCTCCCTGATGCTGCTGTCAAGACAGGGAGTTGGGGGTGGGGAAGGCAGAGAGAGACAGGATCTGTGTTGCCAGGAGAAGAATAGAGAGGGTAAAAAGGAACATGAAAGTAGACATGGAGGTGGGTGACTAAAGGTCACCAGCCTTTCCTCCTGGAATGGATGTTCTGAAACCTCCTGACCCTTGGGAAAGAAGTGTTTTCCAATGCTTCCTTGCCTTCTGCTCTGAATCTCTGGTATTCTGATTTTTAGAAGTGAAAAAAATATTTTGATTTAAGCCATATGGCCTTTTTCTCCTTACGCTGGAGCTGTAGAAAACTCAGAGGGGCAGGTGTGGAAAGCAGTGGCAGCAGAGTGGGTGGGTACACAGGGTCTGCGTGTCTATAGCTTGTGCAGCTCTGTAGCTATGGCAACCATGTGCAATGCCACTTGCATAGCATCGTAACATGGCCCTAGAGTTACCCCTGGCTATTCAACTATTCCTTTTCACTGCACTATCTGTGCTGCTGTTTCCTAACTACTATAGCTCTATCATAATTTTTTGAAGTCATGCTTAAGTATTGTTTCTGTTGGTTATGCTTGTTGTCAGAACACCTTAGTTCATCTGGTAGAAAAACTAGATAGCAAAACCAAAAACCTATTTCTTACAGATATTGTTAATAGTTAAAAATTGTCTGTACTAGATATAGAAAACAAACTTATGGTTACCAAAGGGGTAAGGTGGAGGGAGAAAGGGATAAATTAGATGTTTGGGATGAACAGATAGATACTACTATATATAAAATAGATAAACAACAAGGGCCTACTGTATAGCACAGGGAACTATATTCAATATCTTGTAATAACCTGTAATGGAAAAGAATATGAAAAAGAATATATATAAAACTGAATCACTTTGCTGTACACCTGAAAATAACACAACATTGTAAATCAACTATACTTCAATAAAAAAAAAATTGTTTGTACTTAAACATGTTGCGTTGGAAAGATTCTTGAGGCTGTGGTCTGGACAAGATGACCACTTGGGACTTTTTTTAGTTCTAAAGGTCCATATGCTAGATTCTGTTTAGAGCTAATGATAGTATTGATTGACTGCCTGCCTACTGAAAATCAATTTTTTTTGCCAGTTGTTACAATTTCCTGACTACGAGAGTAATAAAATTTAAATAAAATTCACAACAATATATGCAAATATATTATTTCCTATGGAGCTTTTATGCAAGTTATTTATGCATATGTACCCCACAAAAGAAAGCTGTATTGTGTTAATTCTGAGTATATATACACAAATGGTTTCTTTTATTTGTTGTTAAAAGCAACCCCCAAATCCTCAGAAATATTTCTGCTGTAATTAAATATAAATGTTGTGTTTTTGTTTTTTTTTTTAAATTCATGTGAGTTGGCAATTTACTATGTTCATATCTTTAGCTTCCTTATGTTTGGTCATTAATTGTGGTATCATAAACAGCTAAGATTTAAAGCCCTTAACCTTCCCAGACCCAAGTAGAAGCAAAATGTCAACACCCATAAGTTATGAGCAGTCTCCCACAGGAACTGTAATACAAAATACACTTATAATTGAATTAACTCAGGAGAGGATTCTGGGAAGATGACAGCTGTTATAGCATAGATTTTCATTCTCTCTGAATCCTTACATAGAAACAGAGAGAACAAATGGATAGCAAAACCTAAAACCCATGAACAACATTTACAACAAAACCAAGAACAAAGTATCCTCACGAACTCCAAAATACAAGTAGGAGGGTACAAACCATCAATAGCCCCAAGATCTGCATGGTATCAGTGTCTGTGTGAGAGAAAGGATAAGGAAGTTGCACCTAGATCTGAGAACAGGACTCCAAAATAGCCAATAGGTATCGACTGAGAAGAGGCCAAGGCAATTTGAGAACATCAGCTGAAACTGGGAGAGGTTTGACCAAAACCAGTATAAAGCCCATGGGAAAAAAGATCTGATGAAGCTGGAGCAGCCTAGCTCCTATGAACTCTGAAAAACAACTGCTTTGCAGGACAGAACCCCAAACCAAAGAGAAACTACTTGGAGTAGAATAAAAGTTGAATGGGACATGGACAAGAGAGAAGGGAAAGAAAAGCTCCAGACCAAAGTGGTATAATATTATAAAGCAAGTTGCCTTATCTTTTGACAGTCCTCAAAATCAAGAGAGGAAGTTCTGTGAAGTAAGGAAAGGTTTCTTGTAAATAAAAAAAAAAATTATTATTTATTTTTGGCTACGTTGGGTCTTTGTTACTGTGTGGGGCTTTCTCCAGCTGTGGCAAGCAGGGGCTACTCTTTGTTGCTGTGAACAGGCTTCTCATTGCAGTGGCTTCTCTTGTTGCAGAGCACGGGCTCTAGGCCCACAGGCTTCAGTAGTTGTGGCATGCAGGCTCAGTAGTTGTGGCGCATGGGCTTAGTTGCCCCACGGCACGTGGGATCTTAATTCCCTGACCAGGGGTTGAACCCAAGTCCCCTGCATTGGCAGGCAGATTCTTAACCACTGTGCCACCAGGGATGTCCCCAAGGAAAGCTTTCTTGAACACCACCTTATAACAAAAATTCAGGAAAACTAATTTCACATTAAAGAAGCAACAGAAAAAAATCAAGGCTGCATAGTTTTTATAAAGAAAAAGAAGGGGAGACAAAGCTGAGTAACATCCCTACAGACAATGAAAGCACTCCAGAAAGACATACCCACAAAACAGATAACGAGAGTTAACCTAGTAGTTCCAAATGAGCTAAAAGACATTAAGAAAATAATAAAAGATATGAAATAACAGAAATAAGAATTTGAAACTCAGAGAAGAAGTGATTGGATTCAGGAAATAATAAGAGATAAAGAAACAATAATTTAAGAAATAAAGAGTATTCTAGAAAGGAAATAAGAGCAAATAAATCGAACAGTAGTGCCTGAAGAGAAATCAGTGAAATAGAAGAAAATATTTAAAAAAAATTTTAGATGAAGAGACAAAAAAGGATTTGAAAGAAAGTGACAGATATTGAAGAGTAACCAAGAAGATCCAAAATATAGATGATAAGAAGATCCAAAATACAGATGACATAAGTCCCTAAAGAAGAAAACAAAAGTAAGGGACCAGAACTAATACTAAAACTATATTTAGAAAATCTTTCTGGAAAAAAAAATTTGAAATGATACACTGATAGAATATACCACAAACACAGAATGACAAATTCTAGTAAAATTACTGGATATTTATGAACTCAACATCTATGAACTCAAGAAATATTATTCCCATGAGCCTTTGCTGAGACATATACTGGCAAATGAGCTTCAGACAAACAAAATGACTGGGGAGACATCAACATAAGGATTGGCGGCGAGCATTAAATACAGTTTCTGGTATAACTAAGACCAAGTGAGGGTTAAAGGAGAGAGAGTATGATATATAATGGCTATATGCTCCGACAATGTAGATGTAGTCCAACTATAAAACAGGGAAGCAGAACATTAGTAAAAAATGTTTAAATGTTTTTATTATCCATAACGGTGGTAGTATTAGTACTAGTAGTATTATTTTAAGATTGTCCTGGGAGACAAAGGTTGGAGTTCATAGTCTGTAGTAGTCAGGGTTCTCCAGAGAAACAGAACCAATAGGATGGATGAATAGATAGATAGATAGATAGATAGATAAAAGAACAGATTTATTATAGCAATTCCTTTTTTTTTCTTTTTGGCTGTGTGGCTTGTGGGATCTTAGTTTCCCAACCAGGGATCAAACCTGTGCCCTCTGCAGTGGAAGTGCAGAGTCCTAACCACTGCACTGCCAGGGAATTCCCAAGATTTATTATAGAAATTGGCTCAAGGAGTTATGGAGGCCAAGAAGTCCCATAATCTTCCATCTGCAAGCTGGAGACCCAGGAAAGATGGTGGTATAGTTCAAGTCTGAAGGCCTGACAACCAGAGGAACCGATGATTAACTCCTAGTCCAAGGCTGAAGGCCTGAGAGTGGGGATCCACTGGTATAAGCCTTGGAATCTGAAGGCCAAAGAACCTGAAGCACCAATGTCGGAGGGCAGGAGAAGATGAACCTTCTAGCTCAAGAGGGGAGAGAGAGAGAGAGAGAGAGAGAGAGAGAGAGAATTCACCCCTCCTCCACTTTTTTATTCTATTCAGACCCTCAACAGATTGGATGATGCCTGCCCATTTTGGTGAGGGCAATCTTCATTACCCAGTCTACTGATTCAAATGCTAACGTCTCCAGGAAACACCCTTACAGACACCCCCAGAAATAATGTTTTATCAGCTATTTGGGCACCCCTTAGCCCAGTCAAATTGCCACATAAAATTAACCATTACAGGGTCTGTCAAGGAGAAAGGACTCTGATAAACAAAGAAGGTTTTTAAGTAAAGGTCCTGAAAGGGCTATGCCCTTGAATTAGGGCAAGCCAGTCTTACCTGGATAAAGGCGATATGCCTGAAGTGTATCTCACTGCCAGAAGGTGAATTCTTCTTTGGAGGAGAGTACCATCATCCAGAGTCTTAAAATTTTATAAAGTCTAGCATTCAAAAAAAAAAAAAAAAGAAAAATCAATAATGCCAGGAAACAGGACCAAATGACTGAAAATCAAGAGACAAAACAGACCATGGAAGTAAACCTATAGGGGACAAACATACTTGTATTATTTATTTAGTCACAGTTGTAAAAAAAAAAAAAAAGTAGTTAGTATGTTTAAGGAATTAGATGAAAATATGGAGAATTTCAGTAGAGAACTGGTATTAATAAAAAAGAATTAATTGTGAATCCTAGAATTAAAAAGTATAAAAACTAAATTAAGAATCCAATGGATGGGTTTAACAGTATTAGACCTAGCAGCAGAGATTACTGAACAGGAAAATAGAGCAGTACAAAATATCCAGGTTGAAGCACAGAGAAAAAAAGTATGGAATATAGAGAAAAGAATGTAAGAGACATATGGGACACGATGAAAGATATTATTATGATTATCACTGGAGTCTCAGAAGGAACACAGACAAGGAATGCAGCAAGAGCCACATTTGAAGAGATATTAGCCAAGAATTTCCCCAAACTAACAGAAGACATTAAGGTACAGAATCAAAAAACTCTATGAATCTGAAGCAGGATTAATACAAGGAAAACCACACTTAGTCAAACCACTGAAAACTAAATGCTAATATAAAAATGTTAAAATTAGCCAGAGTGAAAAAAGGTACATTATCTTCAAATGAGCTACAGTAAAACAGACAGCTAACTTTTCCAAAATAAATGATGGAAACCAGAAGACAGTGATATTACATCTTTAGAGTGGAAAGGATTACAGCAAACGTAGAATCCTAACAAAAAATATTCATCAAAAATTAAGGTAAAACAGTGACATCTTCATAAAAATAAGAACCTACAGAGTTCACAGTCAGCGGATATACACTAAAAGAAATAGTATAAAGAATTCTTCAAGTAGAAGTCCAAAGAATCTGAGCTAGAAGCCCAGAAATGCAGGAAGGAACAAACAGCACCAGAAAGAAGATATCTAAATTAGTTATTTATTGTTCAAAACAATAATAATAAAGATGTCTTGTGATGTTCATTTTCGATTTTTATTTTTTTAACATCTTTATTGGAGTATAATTGCTTTACAATTGTATGTTAGTTTCTGCTTTATAACAAAGTGAATCAGCTATACATATACATATATCCCCATATCCCCTCCCTCTTGCATCTCCTTCCCACCCTCCCTATCCCAGCCCTCTAGCTGGTCACAAAGCACCGAGCTGATCTCCCTGTGCTATGCGGCTGCTTCCCACTAGCTATCTATTTTACATTTGGTAGTGTATATATGTCCATGCCACTCTCTGACTTCATCCCAGCTTACCCTTCCCCCTTCCCGTGTCCTCAAGCCCATTCTCTACGTCTGTATTCCTAACCTGCCCCTAGGTTCTTCAGAACCATTTTTTTTTTTTTTAGATTCCATATATATGTGTTAGCATACGGTATTTGTTTTTCTCTTTCTGACTTACTTCACTCTGTATGACAGACTCTAGGTCCATCCACCTCACTACAAATAACTCAATTTCGTTCCTTTTTATGGCTGAGTAATATTTCATTGTATATATGTGCCACATCTTCTTTATCCATTCATCTGTTGATGGACACTTAGGTTGCTTCCACGTCCTGGCTATTGTAAATAGAGCTGCAATGAACATTGTGGTACATGACTCCTTTATTTATTTTTTTTATTTATTATTTTTTTTTTGGTACACGGGCCTCTCACTGTTGTGGCCTCTCCCGTTGCAGAGAACAGGCTCCAGAAGCGCAGGCTCAACGGCCATGGCTCACGGGCCCAGCCACTCCGCAGCATGTGGGATCTTCCAGGTCTGGGGCACAAACCCGTGTCCCCTGCATTGGCAGGCAGATTCTCAACCACTGCGCCACCAGGGAAGCCCACATGACTCTTTTTGAATTATGGTTTTCTCAGGGTATATGCCCAGTAGTGGGATTGCTGGGTCGTATGGTAGTTCTATTTTTAGTTTTTTAAGGAACCTCCATACTGTTCTCCATTGTGGCTGTATCAGTTTACATTCCCATCAACAGTGCAAGAGGGTTCCCTTTTCTCCACACCCTCTCCCGCAGTTATTGTTTGTAGATTTTTTGATGGTGGCCATTCTGACTGGTGTGAGGTGATACCTCATTGTAGTTTTGATTTGCATTTCTCTAATGATTAGTGATGTTGAGCATCCTTCCATGTGCTTGTTGGCAGTCTGTATCTCTTCTTTGGAGAGATGTCTGTTTGGGTCTCTCCCCATGTCTGGATTGGGTTGTTTGTTTTTTGGATATTGAGCTGCATGAGCTACTTGTAAATTTTGCAGAATAATTCTGTCAGTTGCTTCATTTGCAAATATTTTCTCCCATTCTAAGGGTTGTCTTTTCGTCCTGTTTATGGTTTCCTTTGCTGTGCAAAAGCTTTTAAGTTTCATTAGGTCCTATTTGTTTGTTTTTATTTCCATTTCTCTAGGAGGTGGGTCAAAAAGGATCTTGCTGTGATTTATGTCATAGAGTGTTCTGCCTATGTTTTCCTCTAAGAGTTTGATGGTGTCTGGCCTTACATTTAGGTCTTTAATCCATTTTGAGTTTATTTTTGTGTATGGTGTTAGGGAGTGTTCTAATTTCATTCTTTCACATGTAGCCGTCCAGTTTTCCCAGCACCACTTATTGAAGAGGCTGTCTTTTCTCCATTGTATATTCTTGCCTCCTTTATCAAAGATAAGGTGACCATATGTGCGTGGGTTTACCTCTGGGCTTTCTACCCTGTTCCATGGATCTATATTTCTGTTTTTCTGCCAGTACCATACTGTCTTGATGACTGTAGCTTTGTAGTATAGTCTAAAGTCCAGGAGCCTGATTCCCCCAGCTCCATTTTTCTTTCTCAAGATTGCTTTAGCTCTTCGGGGTCTTTTGTGTTTCCATACAAATTGTGAAATTTTTTGTTCTAGTTCTGTGAAAAATGCCATTGGTAGTTTGATAGGGACTGCATTGAATCTGTAGATTGCTTTGGGTAGTATAGTCATTTTCACAATGTTGATTCTTCCAATCCAAGAACATGGTATATCTCTCCATCTGTTTGTGTCATCTTTAATTTCTTTCATCAGTGCCTTATAGTTTCCTGCATACAGGTCTTTTGTCTCCTTAGGTAGGTTTATTCCTAGGTATTTTATTCTTTTTGTTGCAATGGTAAATGGGAGTGTTTCCTTAATTTCTCTTTCAGATTTCTCATCATAGTGTATAGGAATGCAAGAGATTTCTGTGCATTAATTTTGTATCCTGCTACTTTACCAAATGCATTGATTAGCTCTAGTAGTTTTCTGGTAGCATCTTTAGGATTCTCTATATATAGTATCATGTCATCTGCAAAGAGTGACAGCTTTACTTCTTTTCCGATTTGGATTCCTTTTATTTCTTTTTCTTCTCTGATTTCTGTGGCTAAAACTTCCAAAACTATGTTGAATAATAGTGTCTTGTGATGTTTAAGAAGGTTTTCTATACCCTTTCATAGAGATAGACCAAACACCATCAATCAAACATGGCATTTACTTTCTTGTCTCTGGGCCTATTGTCTCTCCCTTGCCCATCCTTTGAGGCTAAATTTATATTATAACATCTTCAGAAGAGTTCGCTGACTATTCATTTATATCTCTTCTCCCACCCCTCTAACTCATCACCACGTTGTATGGCTCACTTATTCAGAACTTAAACTGACAACTTTTTGTGTTATTTTTTGTTTTTATTTTGCTTTGTGGTTCTTGGTTTCTCAAACAGAGTGCAAATTTAATGTCCTTTCTAAGTGTCTCCTATATGTTATCTATATAGTATGTGCTCAATAAATGTTGAATAAATTTGTTGAAGAATCAATTGGTAATGAGTGAGATGACCTTGCTGTTTTCTAGAACAGAACCTGCCATCTATTAGCTAATAAATTGTTACACTGAGATTTGATAAAGGCAATTACTATAAACATACATAAGAAATGTTTTAATAACTTCTTAGATGAAACAATCACGAGGGACAGATTAGATGTTCATATTACATCTTTAATCTTTTGAAATTGATTTGATACCTGTTTAATAAAATCTTTCTTGTTATCACTGTCAAACGTATAAGGCTGGTTCGAGTGTATCACAGGTATGGTATTTATTTTATGTTAATGTGAGTCTTTGTACTATTCCTGGATGTTAAGAAATAAAAGGCACAGCTCTTGAACTCTCCAAAAAATGTAAAATCGAACTGGAGGCTAAAGCATACACACAATTTGAGATGAAATCCAAAGAAATATTTTAATAACTGCAAGAAAATATGGTATAGTGTAGAGTAAAGCTGCAATAGATAAGGAAACTAGAAATAATAAATGATCACACTTGCTATGTGATTATTAGGGAAGACATGAAAAGAGGTATCTTCTGGTTTTGAAGGTTAGATGGGAATACATGGAAGAGAAAGGGCATAGATTTTTCTAAGGAGGGAGAAGAACACGCAAAGCACAGAGTGAAAATAGTAAGTCATGTTCAGGCAACTATGTACAGACAGGCTTGAGAAATGGAGGGAATATGTGAGGCTAAAGAGAGGCAGGGGGTAGTTGATAGAAGACATCAAATATGTTTATTTTTGAAATAGTGTGGAATTCTCCTCTTTTCAACAGAAATAATCTTCACTGTCAACAGCCCAGTCAGACCCCATAGCTGATACAGTGAGGATCTCAGTTCCTAGGCTATTATTTTCAATAATTTCTGCCATATGAGTGTAATGGGGAAAACACACTGCAAAGTAAATTACTTTTATTTATTTATTTATTTATGTCTGTGCTGGGTCTTCATTGCTGCGCACGAGCTTTCTCTAGTTGCCGTGAGTGGGGGCTAGTCTTTGTTGTGGTGCGCAGGCTTCTCATTGCAGTGGCTTATCTTGTGGAGCACGGGCTCTAGGCGCACGGGTTTCAGTAATTGTGGCACATGGGCTCAGTAGTTGTGGCTCACGGGCTCTAGAGCACAGGCTCAGTAGTTGTGGCGAACGGGCTTAGTTGCTTCGTGGCATGTGGGATCTTCCTGGACCAGGGCTCGAACCCGTGTCCCCTGCATTGGCAGGCAGATTCTTAACCCCTGTGCCACCAGGGTAGTCCCAAGTGAATTACTTTTGAAATGAATAGCATGCTGACATTTGGGAAATTAGATTCTGAACACAATGCATCCTGATTATTTGAAGTGCCGTGCCATTATGAAAAGATAATTTCAGTCCAATAATTTAAAAAAATCTGCATGTTAAATTAATTTCAAGTTCTATCATTTGGCGAGGTTCTTCTCAAAACTTTCGGTCACTATTCAAATGAATAACCGTGGACAGGGATTGTTCCTTGCCTAAACAATCTACATGGGTCTGAGGAGTCCAGAAATGCCCTCATTCAAACATACTTTAGGCTAGCCCCTGGCAGTGACTGCCAGCCTAGCTCCATTTGCGAAGAATTCTCTTGTGCCCATTCTCTATGTCCCCAAATGTGTCACTGCTAGAGATGACCCTGCTCAGCTTTTTTTGGAAAAAGCACAGCCACGCTCTCTTATGAAGAACAAACAGCTCTTCACTTCTCCATCCCCACTCAGCAAATTCCTCTGGCACCACTGGTCCATCTTGTCATGAATATACATTTGCTTTGGCCCTTCCTCCTCCTCCAATAAGTTTCTGTGTTGATGGGCTTCCAGGCTGAGCCACAGTAAGTCCTGAATCCAGGAGCACAGCTAGGGAATGAGTTTCACAAAGGGCCTTCTGAGAACTGCCATAAATGTTGCTATTTCAAGGCAGAAGCCTTCCTTGTTTACTGAACATTTCCAATTTGTGTGCTGAATAGAACAATGTGATTAGAGTATGGGAAGATGGACAGAGAGAAAATGAGACCTCCCATGAAGATTAGAGAGTAAATCTGGAAATTAACTAGGAATGCTGAAGAGGAATAAGGATATGAATGCAATAGTGGAGGGTCAATAATTTCCACATAAGTGAGATTAGATTGTTATTTTGATCATTAAATTGATCTAAGCATGGATATAACCATGACTTTACATATAAAATAACTGCTCTTGGTCATGAACCTGTGCTTTGGAGTCGAGAGACCTGAGTTTGAATCCTGGCTTTATTGCTTACTAGGTTAATGACCTTGGTTCTATTATTTAATCTCTCTAAACCTTCGTTTATTTCTTTATAAAATGAGAATGCTAATAGTATCTACCTCAGTAGGGTTATTGTGAGGACAAAAAAGTTAATACTTATAAAGAGCTTAGCACTTTGCCTAGCATGCAGCAAGCACAAAGTAAATGTTAGCTTTTATTATTTTTGAAATTTACGTAAGTCTAATTTCTCTAAGGCAAATTGGTTTATACTCACTAGGAGGAATGCCTAATTAAAAGAATCTTATATTGAGTCTTTGGGGGCGGCAAATTATCAATCTCTGACTGATCTTTTTGTATTTTCATTGAGTTGACTTAAAAGAAGTTGCACCTGTAAATATAAACATGCCTCTGATACCACTGAGCAAGGTTTTTTGTTTTTTTTAGAAAGCTAGGCAAATATTTAATAGTTAATAGAGTTTGCAGTTTCCCCAAAGCAGATTTGGTGAATATCCCTAATACCAAATTCTGATATATATATCATATACGGATATGTGATATATATATCATATATATGGTTAGTTCATTTTTATTACTATACTGCCATTTTATAGATCAGGAAACTGCATCAGAGAGAGATTAAAGTTATTGCCTGCTGGACACATTTGCTCGACCATTTTCCAGGTGTCTTCTACCTAAGTATTGTCCAAAACTAAACTTATAATTTAAGCCTACAAATTTCCTCTTTTTATATTTCTTTTCTCAGTTAATGGTACCATCATCCACCCAGTGACCCAAGTCAGAAATCTGTGAGTTATCCCAGACTTCTCCCTCCCCATCATTTATCATCACACCAAGCTTTATAGAGTTTTACCTATTAAACATTAGTTTGAATCTGACCTCCTCTTCTCCATTCTTACCACCACTGTTTTCATTCACGCTTCCACCACTTCTCACTCAAACTACTTCAACTGTCTCCTAACTGACCTCTCTGATGCTAGCCATGCTGCCTTCATATCAGTCTTCTACACAGCTGCCAGGATGATAAATCTAAAACACAAAACTGATCATGTCAATCCCCAGCCTAAAAACTTTCAATGGTTCTCTACTGCCTCTGGAACAAAGCCCAGGTTTCTTGGTTTGGCCTTCATGATCCCAAAGCACACCTCTATCTTAGTCCTAACCAAGTTCAATTAAAGTGAAGTATGTATATGATGTTCTCCCCTTTTTAGACTCTGGGCTCTTTAAAGGTAGAGACAAAGTCTTTTCATCTTTGTATCTGAGCATCTAGCAGCACCAGTAAAAAACTGTTAAACTCAAATGAAATGGTGATGTTAGGTTTGAAGTCAGGTGGATCAGCTGATACTTTTAAAAGCGATTTTTATACTTAAAAAATTAAGATATAATTCAGGTACCATGAAATCCACCATTTTAATGTATTATATATATACTATAACATTACTAATATATAATACATATTACTACATTCACAGTTGTACAGCCATCATAACTAATTCCATAATACTTTTGTCACCTGAAAAAGAAACTCTTTACCCATTAATGGCCTCTTTCTACTATTCCCTCTTCTTCATCATCAAGAAAGTGAAAAGAATGGGAGAAAATATTTGCAAACCATATATCTGGTAAAGGGCTATTATCCAGAATATATAAAGAACCCTTACAATTTAACAATAAAAAGATAAATAACCCAATTAAAGAACAGGGAAAGGATTTGAACAGCTATTTCTCCAAAGGAAATATACAAATGGCCAATAAGCACATGAAAATATGTTCAACATCATTAGTCATTGGGGAAATGCAAATCAAAACCACAATGAAATACCACTTTATACCCACCAAAATAGCTATAATCAAAAGAATGGACAACATCAAGTGTTGGAAAGGATATGAATAAATTGGAACCTACATACATTGCTGGTGGGAATGTAAAATGGTGCAGTTGCTTTGGAAAACAGTTTGGCAGTTTCTCAAAAAGTTAAAAATGTTACATATATACAATGGGATATTACTCAGCCATTAAAAAGAATGAAATAGTGCCACTTGCAGCAACATGGATGGACCTGGAGATTAGCATACTAAGTGAAGTAAGTCAGACAAAGACAAATATATGATATCGCTTATATGCGGAATCTAAAAAAAATGATACAAATGAACTTATTTACAAAACAGAAACAGACTCAGAGAATGAACTGATGGTTACTGGGGGGAGGGATAGGTTGGGAGTCTGGGATTGACATGTACACACTGCTATATTTAAAATAGATAACCAATAAGGACCTACTGTATAGCACAGGGAACTCTGCTCAATATTCTGTAATAACCTAAATGGGAAAAGAACTTGAAAAAGAATTGATACTTGTATAACTGAGTCACTTTGCTGTATACCTGAAAGTAACACAACACTGTTAATCAACTATATTCCAATATAAAATAAAAATTCAAAAAAAAAAAAAAGAAATGAAAACCAGAGAACATTTTCTTCCCCCCAAAAAAAGTTAAAAATGGAGTTACCGTATGACCCAGCAATTCTACTCCTAGGTATATACCTAAGAAAACTGAAAATGTATATCCACACAAAAACAGGTACATGAATATTCATAGCAGCATTATTCATAATAGCCCCAAAGTGGAAACAACTCAAATATGCATAAAATGATGAATTGATAAATAAAATGTGATAGAGCCAAACAATGGAATATTGTTCAGCCTCCAAAAGGAATGGAGGGCTTCCCTGGTGGTGCAATGGTTAAGAATTCACCTGCCAATGCAGGGGACACGGGTTCGATCCCTGATCCGGGAAGATCCCACATGCCACAGAGCAACTAAGCCCGTGCGCCACAACTGCTGAGCCTGCGCTCTAGAGCCTGTGAGCCACAACTTCTGAGCCCACGAGCCAGAACTACTGAAGCCCGCACACCTAGAGCCCATGCTCTGCAACAAGAGAAGCCACTGCAATGAGAAGCCCACGCACCACAACGAAGAGCAGCCCCCACTCGCCGCAACTAGAGAAAGCCTATGCGCAGCAACCAACACCCAACACAGCCAAAAAAAAAAAAAAAAGGAATGGAATATTGACATATGCTATGACATAGATGACCCTCAAAAACATTACGCTGTGTAAAAGAAGCCACACACAAAAGACCACATATTGAATGATTTCATTCATATGAAATGTCCAGAATAAGCAAATCTATAGATAAAGAAATGGATTAGTGGTTGCCTAGAGATGGAAGGATTGAGAGGAAATGGGAAGTGACGGCTAACGGGTAAAAGGTTTCTTTTTGGGGTGATGAAATATTCTAAAATCTATGGTGGTGATGGTTGCTCAACTCTGTGAATATACTAAAAACCACTGAATTATCCACTTTGAATGATGAATCTGGTGGTATGTGAATTACAACTCAATAAAACACTGTATATGAAGAAGAGCTCCCCCC
Organism: Aethalodelphis obliquidens; assembly: GCF_003676395.1. NCBI lineage: Eukaryota > Metazoa > Chordata > Mammalia > Artiodactyla > Delphinidae > Aethalodelphis > Aethalodelphis obliquidens. The sequence goes on along the minus strand of NW_020837988.1, from coordinate 15,260,786 downwards.
CCCACAAAAAAAAGCAACTTAAATACAAAACTGGCCATTTACACTTAAAAAAGAAAAAGAAAAATGAAAAAGATGGCTAGTCTGTCTTTCCTGGTTAAGAATTGCAGAATCTGATCAGGTTGGCAGGAATTATCACTATGATAAATTGCTTGGAGCAAGAGAAAAGAAAGGGAATTTAAATATCCTTTAAATAAGAGATAATAGGGGTTAAGGAGGCAGAGGAGGAATTTTACATTTTCAAGTTCACCCCCAAACTCTGGTTTGAACAGTTGTTTCCAATTTGAGCTGCTAAGCCACTCTTGAAAATAGCTATCTAGTCCTGCATATTCTGACTGAGGTCTTGAAAGCGTAACTGAAAAGCACTGGCACAGTTTATCCCGGTCCAGGGCTTGGCTTGCATGCCAAATTTAGCCTTTGGCAACTTCTTTCTGTTGAGAGTCCCTGGGGACTTGTTTGACCTCCTTTTGGAGAGCTGCAAGGGAATTCACTTCTGGACGGTGGCCTGGCAAGCAGGGAGTGGCTCAGCCGGCTGCCTAATCCTCTATTAAATTAATGATAAAGTGTTCCTGGGCACAGTCCACTGGAAGGTCAATTCCCTATATGCAGCCTTTGGACTAGGAGTTTTCCAGATAACCCAAGGTAATTCCCAGCAGTAAATATTATAATCACCTTGAGAGGAAATCTTTCAGAATGTATCGTATACATTCCTGCCTTTTTGTACTTAGGCTTTTTTTCAACTGATAATAAAGTATTACATGCCACTATGGAAAACCTGGAAAGTATACTACTATTCTCCTTCCCTAGAGTTAACTATTGTTAATGGCTTGGTGTGTATCCTTTCAGACCATTTTTAAAATTTGTTTATAAACATAGCTATGCACAGATACACACAACTCACACCCAAAGCAGATTTTTTAAAAACTTTTTAAAAAAAACACAAATGGGATCATACTCTACCTCTTGGTCTGTCACTTGCTTTTCCATTTAACACAACCTGGAGCACACAACCTGAGTTGTCAGTGCATTGTCAGTACATACAGATCTACCTTATTCTTTTCTATGCCTGCACACCGTTCCATGGATGGATATACTATAATTTATTTAACCATATACTATAATTTATTTAACCATTCCCTATTGATGCATATGTCCTACATTTTTAATTATTATTTCTAAATATGAACTCGTACATATACATCTTTGTGTATATGTGAGAAATTTGGGGGATAGATTCCAGGAAGTAGAATTATTTAGATTTTTGATACATCTGGAAATTATTTTTACGACTTTTTATTCTGAAATAATTTCAAACTCACTGAAAAGTTGCAAGAGTAGCATAATGAACTCCCATAACCTATGTGCCTTGATTCCCCAATTATTATCATTTCATTACATTTGCTTCATCTCTTCTCTCTTCTCCCCACCTTACATATATGTTATATACATGTAGTATTTTTTTTCTGAACCATTTGAGACATCTGATCCATTGTGGACATGAAGCCCTTACCTCTAAATACTTCACTGTATATTTCTGAAAAACAAGGGCATGCTCCTATATAACCTTAGCACAAGCATCCAAATTAGAACACAGATATATAAAACGTTGAGTTCACACCAATTCCTCCAATCCAAAATTATACAGTTCATTTTAGGCTTCTCACTTTCCATACTTGCAACTCCCTTCTCCAAAAGAGAAACCTGCTCTCACCATCTTCCTTTATTTCCCCGTTTGCCCAAGAGCCCTGGACATAACAGATCTCCCTGCCATGTCGTTTCCTCTGCCCCACCCTGTGGCCTGCTGTCTGCTTGGCTTCAGCTCTGCCCATCCCAGCCATGCTGGTCTTCAACCTTGCTCTTCAGGCCTTGACCCTGACCAGGCCAGTTTCTGGGAAGGGGAAGTTAATTAATTTATTTTTGAATGGTGTGATGTAAGAGATATATCTTTTTTTTTTTAATGGATAACCAATAGATGTACTAACATCTATTTTCAATTATTTGAAATGCTCCCACATATATTTGTGTCAGTAGTTGATGATCTATTCTCTTTCATTAATCTATTTTTTTAATTTGTGACCCAATATCACACTTTAATCACTGTGATTATATATTTTGATATCTGGTAGGAAGAGGCCCCTCATTATACTTCAAAAAATACCTAGCTATTCTTAAGTATGTACTCTTCCAGATGAATTTTAGAATTAGCATGTCAATTTTGTTAAAAATCCTATTATAATTTTGATTGGAATTACATTGAATTTGTAAATTATTTGGGCAAAATGGCTTCTTTACAATATCGTGAGTCTTCCCATCAGGGAACATGGTATGCATTTTTGTTTATGCAGTTTTTATTTTCCTTCAGTGAATATTTGTAGTTTTCTTTGTGTGGGTATTGCATATATAGTTTTTTCCTAGGTTTAAAATTTTTTTTGGTGGCCATGATTAATGAGAGCTTTTCATCTTCTATGTATTCTGTACATTGTAGAGATTATGTTGCATATACAATTCTGTATCCTGTATTTTTTTAAATAAATTTATTAATTTTATTTATTTATTTTTGGCTGCGTTGGGTCTTCGTTGCTGCACGTGGGCTTTCTCTAGTTGCGGTGAGCAGGACTACTCTTCGTTGTGGTGCGCAGGCTTCTCATTGTGGTGGCTTCTCTTGTTGCAGAGCACTGGCTCTAGAGCACAGGCTCAGTAGCTGTGGACAGGCTTAGTTGCTCCATGGCATGTGGGATCTTCCCCGATCAGGGCTCGAACCCATGTCCCCTGCATTAGCAGGAGGATTCTTAACCACTGCGCCACCAGGGAAGCCCTGTATCCTGTTTTTTTTTTTTGCTGTACGCAGGCCTCTCACCGTTGTGGCCTCTGCCATTGCGGAGCACAGGCTCCGGATGCGCAGGCTCAGCGGCCATGGCTCACGGGCCCAGTCGCTCCGCGGCATGTGGGATCTTCCCGGACCGGGGCACGAACCCGTGTCCCCTGCATCACCAGGCGGACTCTCAACCACTGCGCCACCAGGGAAGCCCTGTATCCTGTTTTTTAACTTAAAATTATGTCATACAAATTTCCTGACTACCAAAATATAATTTTTATGGTTGCGTAATTGTCCATCAAATTTTTATGTACCATATTTTACTTAACCATTCTTTAAGGTTGGTAAATTGGATTGCTTCCAATTTTTAAAATGCTAAATACTGCCATAATGAACATCTTTGTGCATAAATCTTTGTTCTATTTTGGATTGTTCCTTAAAATATATTCCTATTAGTGATATTTTCTATCTTATGCATAATACAGATATCCCCTGAAAGGTTCTGGATAACACAAAATCAGGGTAGGGTGAAAATATCTTCAGACTTGTTTAAAGTTTTAATATTTTGCTCTCATTCATTTTACCTACTCTTATAAACCGGTCCTGCCTTCTTCCCATCACTTAGCCACTTTTTGGACATGATTAGAAAGTAACAAAATGGGGAACAAACAAACAGTAGTGTCATAACATGAGCTAATGCAGCGAGAATCTGCATGGGGACAAAAGCCATGCAAGACTGACCATGGAAGGCCATTATCTCCTTGAACCGGCAACCTCTGGCCTTGTACACTTATTTTGCAGTGTTCATTTACACACTTGACTTCTTTGCATTTCTCAATGTGATATGAAATCTCTCATATATTGGGGACTTGGTGGTCCAGTGGTTAAGGCTCTGCACTTTCAATGCAGAGGGCACGGGTTCGATCCCTGATTGGGGAACTAAGCTCCCACATGCCGTGTGGCCAAAAAAAATAAAATAAAATCTCTCGTATCTTCAAAATTTCATTATGTGCCTTATGGAACTACTTACATAACGTTGAGTGCTGCAAAACTCTGAGAATGTCTGTATATTGAATATAATTTTCTTGATTTACTCAGGGTTAATATAGACTCAGACTTAAAAATTTCTTCCCCAAGCTCTATGGAGGTACGTAGAACTGTTTTTCCCTTGCTAAAGGCACTAAATTCCTGTGCTTTTTTGATCATTAAGTCAATTTTTATGCCTCTTTTCCTCTCTGCCCTGCTTACAGACTTGCAGTGTTCTCTTCTCACTGCTATCTGCATGCCTATATGGGATAGTTTCTCCTTCTTCTTCTAGTTTACCGCTTCTGATTTTTTATGAGTTTGGAAGCCAGGTTGCCAGGTCTTTTAAAATCGAATCCAAGTAAAAATTAATAGCCTCTGAGAAAGGGCTTCGATAAATCTCTAGGAGTAATGGGCGTGATCTTTAGGGCATGGACTTTGGTGAGCTCTATTTTGTTTCTGCAGCGGTCTTTTTCCATCTCCTTTGTTTCCTTGGTTCCTTGCCATACTTCAGATAGATGAGAGTGTCAGATAGCAGAGTTTCACACAAATGAAGTTTTATTACAATTATCAGGTTGATAATGTAATATTAAAATGCCTCCTTTCCTTTTCCTCTACTGAATTCTGATTCTTTACTTCCTTTTGTTCCTTTCACATTGTGTGTCAGGTTGACTAAATCTAGAGAAATTGTTACTTGGGCTTCGGAACCAATCGAAACCTTCATTTCCCTTAACTTTTCTTTCTCCCACCTCTTTTTAATAACTATAACATCTCTACATTTCACATCAACAAAGCTATAATTCCCTTATATTAAAAAATCATTTCCTTGGTACAAATGAACTTATTTACAAAACAGAAATAGAGTCACAGATGTAGAAAACAAAGTTATGGTTACCAAGGGGGAAAGGCAGGGGAGGGATAAACTGGGAGATTGGGATTGACATATACACACTACTATATATAAAATAGATAACTAATAAGAACCTACTGTATAGCACAGGAAACTCTACTCAATACTCTGTAATGGCCTATATGGGAAAAGAACCTAAAAAAAGAGTGGATATATGTATATGTATAACTTATTCACTTTGCTGTACAGCAGAAACTAACACAACATTGTAAATCAGCTATACTCCAATAAAAATTAATTAAAAAATTATCTAAGGCCTCTTTTTATTAAAAAGAAATTAATTAATAATTCCATTATGTGAAGAAAACAAAGACAATTTACACAACTCTACTGCATTCTTACCTTTACTCTTACTCATGGCTAATTGATAAGGGCTGTGGTACTAAACCATGATTGTGTGGTCATTCTCTGTGAAGGCCAATCATTCTCCCTTTGCTGCTGATTGCCTCTCTTAATAGTTAACTACATTGCAACTACTTAGGTGCTTTGAGTGAGGGGATATGGCAGGTTCAATAAAACCCACACAATGCTGGAGAGTCAACTCAATCTTCATGTCTTATTAGTGGTGGGTCAGTGGCATCATCTTTGTATTAGGGCACAATAAATACCCTTGATGATGACAGTGTTGTGATTCCTTTAGTATGTTGTCCTTGAAGAAAAAATGTATCAAGTACGAGTGCAAAATAGGTGGTCATCAATGTTTATAGTTTCAACTTTGGAACAACTCAAACTTTCTTATACAATGCCACTCCTCAGTTATTTTAAAATACATTGAATTATAATATTCATGCATTTGCAGATGAATGAACGTTTTATGCTCTTACACAGTGGTGTAGCCTTAATTCTTAGGATAGGTAGTATGCTCTATTAATTGTAATGAAAATCTTCCTCTTCATTTTCTATTCAAATATTCTGTATTTTAATTTGGATTTTGTCTCTTACTGTGGGATCTGGGGCAAGTTATTTTGAGCCACAATGTTTTCATCTAGTAAAATGGGAATAATTCCAATCCTGTAAAGTTTTTATGAGGATTAGATTAAATAATATAACATGTGAAATACCTAGGTACAGGCCTGTTACATTGAATGATAATAGTCCATAGAGACTTGCTATGGACCAGGTACTTGCACCTGTACCAACCTAAGCCTCACATCCACCCTATAAGGTAGGTATAGTTTTTAATCCCCAATCCACAGATGAGTATCCTGAAATCTAGGAATGTAGAGTAACTTGCTTGTGGTCACGCATTTAGTAAACAGTTAAGTTAGGATTTGAGTGCAGTCTGGGTCCAGGGTCCTTGCTCTTATACACCTGTGCTATATTCCCTCTCCTTGAGTATTCACTATGTTCCCTTTCTCACCTAAATCCCATCTTTCTACTAGCTATTTCCAAGTTACTTTAAATTAGGAGTTCTTACCTGGAGCCCATGGGTGGGTTTCAATTGATACCTTTAACCTGCGAATCAACCAGACCTCTCACATAAATGGCAGAAATGAGGCTCAAACAAGCTGAACCATGGAGGAATTTCAACAAAGGACTAGGAAACGTCCTGGAATCCAAGAATAGGAATGTGAAGGATCCATGGACTCAAATGCATTTGAGCATTCTTCGTTTCTCAGGCTCATGTGTTAGGAAACACATCAGCTAACAGCATCCATTGCTTCAGTTATTAGGGACAGATCGACTTGATCCTTTGGATATAAAGTACAAAAATTCCAGAAAGGGCTTTAATGTGCCCAGCTGGGGTCAAGAGCTCTCCAGCAGCCAAATCCATGGGTGTCCATTACAAATCATATAACATGTATAAGAATGAATCCATTTTTTTTTCCTGAGAAAAGGATTCATTGATTCTGTCAGATTCTCAAAAGAAGTGATTTGTAACTCAAAAGCAGTAAAGAACTACAACACAAAATATGCCAAAACCATCTCTTTCTTCTCCTTAACACCAATCCTCTGACTCCCCTGCTTCTGTCACAGGCACCACAGTCTTCTAGGCAGTTAGTCTTGTCATTTTGCTGTATTTTCATTTCTCACTGTTCTTTACCCTCTGCATTCAGTTATTCAGAAAGTTCTGTTAATTCTTCCCACGCAATGGCTGTTGGGACTATTCCTTTCTATCTCTACTGTCACAGTTCTTGACTAAAGCTGCCCTCTTCTTTAGCTCCTTAAATAGTAATAGTAGTATCTTACCCATATCATCATTACTTGTGCCTCCATGCTCAAATCTACCCTATGAGATGAATATTTTAAACACTGTCTTCTTGTCACTCTTCTGCTCAGAGATTCCAGGGTGTTTCCCTTCCTGGGCAGTACCCACTTCAGTTCAGTCCTGTCCCACCTTTCCAACCTCTTACCAACTGATGTTTTCTCCCCTGATTAGTAAATACTCTTCTGTTCATTCACACCTGTTGCTTTCTGGTCTGTTTTTTTGACTTGCAACATGTCTATTTAGAGTTCACGCCATTGCTTGTCTTTGTTAAGAAATAAAATAGCAACTCAGACTTCCCTGGTGGCGCAGTGGTTAAGAATCCACCTGCCAACGCAGGGGACACGGGTTCGAGCTCTGGTCCGGGGAGATCCCACATGCCGTGGAGCAACTAAGCCTGTGCGCCACAACTACTGAGCCTGTGCTCTAGGGCCCGCGAGCCACAACTACTTAAGTCTGTGTGCCACAACTACTGAAGCCTGCGCGCCTAGAGCCCGTGCTCTGCAACAAGAGAAGCCACTGCAATGAGAAGCCTGCGTACCGCAACAAAGGGTAGCCCCCGCTCGCCGCGACTAAAGAAAGCCCACGTGCAGCAGCGAAGATCCAATGCAGCCAAAAATTAAACAAATGAATAAAATAAAAAAAGCAAAAACAAAAACTTACCTGATAGGATGTTGTGAGAATTAAATGAAGTAGTATATACAAGGCATTTAGTAAAGTATTTGCAGCCAGTAGGCAATCCATCAATGGTAGATGTTATGACTCTTTATTCAGTAGGGAGAGAGAGGTGGCCCTGATGCTTTACTTAAGAGACTTGGAGGTGCCAGGGAAGACATATGCCATATGCAGAGGTGAGTGATTGTGCAGAGTTCACAAAGCAAGGAAGGTAATTTTGAATGGTATAGATGGCACTGAAAAGTTGGGAGGTATAGAGTATGGTTGGGCCACTTCATGGACAATTACTTACAGCTTCCTCTTACATGGCATAAATTATGTTTCCAAGTTTAAGTTATAGACTAAATTATCATCTTGACTAGAATGGAGTTTTAGTAGGTAAAAAAAAAAAAAAAAAAGCATTCTCAGGATTTCAGGTATTAGTGACCGAAAAGGAAATCAGGGTGAGGAGTTGAGAACAGAGGTGGCTTCTCTCTACCTTGTTGCTTTCCATCCCTACCGTACCCCACCCTTACCTCTGTCAGGGACAGACTGTTTCCTCCACAAAGTTAAGAGTGTGGCAGCAAACAGCAAGACTTAACAGCAGAACTATGTGGAAGAGAACTGGCTGAGTAGCATCATGTTAGATGATTGAAACAGAGAAGCAATAAGTTCATTCCAGTGGGCACTGGCACTGCTCAGTGTGAACATGGGATCTTGGAAAGGTCGGCTGAAAGAAATGGAGACGGATCTTTGGAAGTATGATGAGGATAGTGAGTCAGAGTTACTCACTTCATCAGAGCAAGAGACCCTGTGGGTCACAGCTATTAGAGTTTACTGTGGGAAAATCCAATAAAGAGCTCTGCTGCTAAGATTGAACAGTTACAGTATTTTTCCCATTTCCAGGAAGAAGGAATTTAAAGGTTTTCATTTTGTGAATTGTTATTAAACTTTTGGTACTTTCTAGTGAAAAGTTGCAAACAAATTGTAGAGGAAAAACGCAGATGTATTATTTCTTAAAAATACATTTTTTTTTAATATGTGGGAGATCTGCATAAACATAATGTAGCCAGATTTAGTGCTAGTAAAATTGTGTCAAGTCCATATGGCAGACTTCAATTTAACAATATTTCATGGTGTTCCACAATGAGCACCATAATTTCTAAGTATTACCACCTGAACCAGTTTGAAAACCAATACATTACACCCCAACCACCTTTTGTTATTTCTTAGGGAAAGGAATGTTATTAGCTCAGTGAAACTCACAGGCAAAGGCTCAGAATCAAAGTAATCTTTAAAATAAATAAAAAGACCAAAAGAGAATTAAATAAGGTAAATTTGAGTGCAACAAGAATAGCATAACAATAGCTAATGTTTCCTGAGCGTTTATTATATACCAGGCTCTGTGATAAGTACTTCTCAAATATAATTTCATTTAATCTTCACAACCATCCTGTGAGGTAACATCACCCATATTAGATAAAGAAAAAGAAGGCTCAGACCTGCTCAAGGTCTCATAGGCTGGTAAGTGGTGGGTGACACTTGACATTCAAATCTAGGTTTCCAGACTCCCATCTTGATGACGCTGTAATGCCTCTTTTGTGTATACAATTTTTAAAAATCTCTAAAAATTGAGATAGAGTAAAGCACACCAATCGTTTTGCACATATGTTAACCCTTGTAATCATTAACAAGATCTAGGTATTGAGCATTTCCAGCAACCCAGAAGGCTCCCTCCTGCCCCCCCCACTCATTCAATTCCTCCAAAGTAATCACTACTCTGACTCTATCACCATAGATAAATAGGTTTTAGTTGGAGTAATCTTTTTGGAGTTTCACCAAAAGATTCCATAGACCAATCCTTCATCTTGCCATTTTAGCTGTAGTATTCAAAGCTGCTCTAGCTCTGACTTTTCAAGAATTCACTGTAGAGACTAGCTGTTGCAAAATGGCTTCATATTCAATTTCCTGCATTATTCTGAAATTAATGCTAATTTTGAAAAAAACACAAAGAAAATCCTGGATGCAGCAGATTAAAGGACTGTTATCAAATCTCTCCATCTTAGAAACACCACAGACACAGGTTGCTTGACTGAAGTAATCTGGTGTATCTATTTCCAATCATGGTGTCTCATTAAGGAATGGATGACCACGAAAGGTCATCTCGGTTTAGGGAAGAAAGGCTAACCAGGCAGAGTAGGTAACAGTGATTGCTTTGCATCATCTTAAAGCACACGAACAAATTTATGTGCCGATATCTTCCACAGTTGACTTGTTGTTCTACGATGCAAAGGAAAGGAAGAGTAAAGGGGAAGAAGATCTAGGTGGAGGGAATTGAGGGAAATATGACCTTCAAGGAGGCTTTGCTGTGGTGGCTTTCCGTGCCTTAACAACTAGCCCTTAAAATCACATTACTTCTTGTCCAACCTGGCAGCAACAGAAGCAGCGTCACAACTTCACCTCAGGCTCTCAAGCTGTGGTTGGTGAATTTCAGCAATGATTCTAGATAATAGCTCTCCCTTCTCTCTCTCCCCTCCCCACTATCCCCCCGTTCCTGGTTTTGCACTTCATTCTGTTTCCTACACCAGCCAACTATGGCATTTTGAAGCAGTCTACAGATTACAATTAAGCATCAGGGAAAGAATAACTGACATTTGTAGGGTTCGACGACTTCTAGGAGTGATATGTGTATGAGGTGACTTAAGTGGGGAAAATCTAGAGGAACGTTCTGGCCATCAAAGCATCAGGACAGGCCCAGAAGTGGGCGCACGTGACAGCAGCAGCACCTCGAGAGTGACATCACCCTGTGGGCGGAGCCGAACCATCCAGGGCCTTGTCTGCTATTGAGCTCCCCTCCCCTCTTCCCCACTGAATGCCCACGACCCCACCAGCCAAAGCCCCTTGAGGAAACAGAAATGCCCAGACCTCACAGAGAGGCAGAGCCAGGGCCAAACCTCTCCGCGGAGAAAACGGTTCGGTCTTCTCTCTCTCTCTCCGCCACTCCCCACCCCCAAACGGTGGAGGGGGCGGGGGCGCGCGCGCTCCACCACGCACGCGCTCCCACGCACGCGCTCTCCCTCCGCGCTCGCGCTCCTCCCCACCCCGGCCCGGAGGGGGCGGGGCTGCGGGCGGCCTCTGAGGGTGCGACGCCCCCGGCGCGGCGGCGGCGCTAGCGAGCGGCCGGTCGGGCGCGGGTTGCTGGGTGCGCTGCTCCGGCGGGGCCCGGTTGTACAGCTGCCTCGTGCGAGCCGCCCGCCCGGCGGGTGAAGCTGCGAGCGCTCCGAGTGCCGGTCTCGGGGCCGCCAGCGCTGCCCTCCAGCCGCCGCCCTCCGTGCCTCCTTCGGGCGGCCCCGCCCCCGTTCCCATCCCCCTCGCGCTCACCTCCTGGCTGTGCAGCGCGCGAGGCGGAGCAAGTTGCCCGCCGCCGCCGCCGCCGCCGCGCTGGGCGAGAGCCTGCACCCGCGCCGCCGCTGACAGGAGGACCGCCGAGGGCTGCGCTAGCCGCCGGGCCGCGCCTTTCCCGGACGCAGACCCACAGCGGGCGTCGGAGCGCAGCGAGGTGCTCTGGGATCGCGGGCGGCGCCGGCGGGCGGCGCGGTTCTCACAGGAGACCCCGGGGACTCGGGCTTGACCCCGAGGTGCAGCGAACCCCTCTCAGAGCGGCAGGTGAGAGACCCCGGGAGCCCGGGAAGGGAAGGTTGCTTCAGTGACAGCGGCGTTCGCCTCCGACGCCTGGGCTCCAGGGAGAGGGGCGGGGGCGAGCGGGGAGGCAGCGAAATGGGCAGTGGAGTGCCTCCGGTGTCCAGGGCGTGGGGAAGGTTGGCTCCAAATGTGGCACTCGGGGTGGCTTCGGATGGGTCCGGGATCGGCCACTTCGGTGTCACCGAAGGTGTCATGGAATTTGGTACCGAGAGAGTCTCCGGATGACGGGGACCCAGGAGGAGATGCGAGGCAGATTGCTGAACGTGGCAGGGAATGTGGTGCAGAACGAGTTGTAAAATGTGCCCCCTGAATGCAGCATGAAAGTAGTTGTGAAATGTGCCAGGTAAGGCACAGGGTGGGTTGGCCTGTGTGGCGTTGAAATTCACGGTAGAAGTGTTATTAGTGATATTATTAATTTCTCTGGGAAAGGAGGCGTAGTCTAAGAAGAGATTAATAAGGCTCATGGCTAGATATTTTAACACAGGGAATCGAGAGGAGCTATGATACGCTATTTTTTGAGATAGAGATAGTGCCCACGTGAAAGAAACAAGCAAATTGTGTCTGGTTGTGAGATGGGAAAGAAAAAATAGGGCTAAATAATTCCAGGGTTTGCCGTCAGCGTGTAGAGCACTGATATAATTGTATCCTGTGTTGTGTTCCAGGTGTGGAATGTTTAAAATGGTTTTCACCAAACATAAACAATGGTAATTAATATTAGGAAGAAGATTTGGTGTTTTGGGTGTCTTGCACTGTCTTCTCTGCTCCTCTCCAGGAAAAGGAAAAAAACAAACCAGAAAAAAAACCACACAAAAAACCCACCCCACATCTTGACCATAATTCTGAGTTCAAGATCATTAGGCAAAGGGACGTTTTTTCATAGGTGCCCCTTTCTTCAGTTTTATACAGGTGAAAATTTCTGGAATGAGGAAAACAAAACAATATGGTGAACAAAAGGGATAAATTTTCAGGCATTTTAAGGGTTTGAAGCCAAAAGCTGTTGCAGTGGCTAATTATGGTGAATGACAGTAGTGAAATATTCTTGATGTTGGGGTGGAAAATTGGAAAAAAATTGAATACAATAAAGGTGGCATAAAAAGCAACAACATGGATACTGTCAGTGGAACGCTTCTTGCAGCATTTCCCAGGTAGATCATCTCAGGAATGTGAGCACAGAAATGAAATATTAAATATTCTCATTCTCTCTCTCTTTCTCTGTGTGTGTGTGTATATATATATCATTACCCACATGCTGCAAAACATTGTGACTTCCATTTAAGAAGAACATCTGTGTTTTGAGAGGATTGTCAGAACATAGCTGGAATTTCAGAAGTAACAAAAGACAGCTCCATGAGCTATTTAATATAACTTATATACATTCAGTGAGTGTATGTCTGTATAGTATGAAACAAGCAGAAATATCGTCATGTGTTCATTAGGGTATAGTTAATTATTGATGAGATTTTAGTGTCTTATGTTACAATTCTTGCAGAGAAACGGAGTTACTTGCCTGAATGTTGTTCTTATAAGAAGAACAGTAAGTAATTTGCCAGATAATTAAAATTCATACTGATTGGCTTCCTCCTGGATCCAGATTTAGCCATTGAGGGATTATTTGCTTCAAAGGCAAAACTGGATTTTCCTTGGTGATTAATTTTGGGTTTTAGTCTTTTCTGTTGATATGTCTCTCACCTTGAGGCTGTGTTGGGCCTAAAACATAGAGGAGAGGGCCTGAGGAGAATAAAGAGCAATTCTGTTGGGTCTTCCTGTTTTGTTCTGACTGTAAGCCATATGTACTGCCACCCCCTACTGTCTGTAGGAGGAGGTGTCACAGAGCCCAGTTCTTTTCTTGTTATCACTGCCCCCTTGTGTAAGGGAAGAAATTGATAGTTGCACTTTGGAAAGCCGCTCTCCCCAGATTGTTCTTGATAGAGTGGTATGTAGATTTATAATCACCTATTCAGAGTTGCAGGGCTTTAAACTTACTGTCAGTCAGGCTTCAGGTTTAATGTCTATTTTTAATAGTATCTAATTTTAGCCAGTAATTCGAATTGCTAAGAATGTTTTCAGTACGTTTGGGAAGATGGTACTACTAGTAGTGCTAGTAGTAATGGCTCACCCTTACATAGCACCTACTTTGTGCCAGTCCCGTTACGCAGGTTTTAATCAGTTCCAACACCCTACGAGGTATGTACTGTTATTTCCATTTTACAGATGAGAAACTGAAACACTGAGATGTTAAATAGATTAGTTAGTTAGCAAGTGGAAGAGCTGAGTTCCAATTCAGGAACTCTGGCTCCACACTCTGTGCTCTTCATAAATATACTATATTGCCCTCAATCAAATTAGTATTGACACACATCATTAAAATGCAGGTGCCCATCATAAAAAAGCAAATACTGTAGATGTGGATAGGCCCAAGTAGGTAGTAAGACTCATAAATGCTAAGCCTACACATACACCAAAAATAGTTACTTACAGTATGAACATTTCTCTTTAGGAATTTATTTTTGTAATTTATTTCTGGGATTATGAGTAGAGGAGTATCAGTATTTTTTATGGGGTTAAGGTAATATTTGTGATGGAGGTTGGTTTTGGGGGGATCTTTGGAGGTAGGAAGTTTTACTTTAAAGTAATTTGGTGTGTATGTCTGTGTGTATATGTGTGTACACGTAGTGTGCAGCAAAGGTTTAGTGGTGCTTTTAAAGAAATAGTATATAGATCTCTGTGTAGAGCTATAGAAATTGTTTTCTACAGGAAACTTATTTTCCTACCTACTTACGTTTTTACGATCTCTATTTTAAAAATTTTAATTAATTATTTACTGGCCACACCTGTGCCCCCTGCAGTGGCAGCGCAGTCTTTTTTCTTTTTCTTAAATTCTAACCTCATAGTAAACTTTTTTAAAAAACTTATTTAATTAATTTATCTTTGGCTGCGTTGGGTCTTCGTTGTTGCGCACTGGCTCTCCCTAGTTGCAGCCAGTGGGGGCTACTCTTCGTTGCGGTGGAAGCGCAGAGTCTTAACCACTGGACCGCCAGGGAAGTCCCTATGATCTCTATTTATTTAAAAAAAATAATTAGCAAAAACGGATTAGATGTATATGTACTTTTTACCTCTTTTTTCCAACAAATATTTGCTCAGATTTTTCTTGCACTTAAACATTGTTTTATAGATACCGACTACATATGAAATAATATTTGTAAAAATGTGTAAAGTGTAGAAGACTAATAATGCAGCCAACACTTATATACCTTCCACCCAGTTTAAGAAATGGAATATCACCTCCTGTACTTAACAATTATTTTCTTCTCTTAATCAAACTTTGTGCCATTCTGTGAATCACATATGTCATGTAATCAAACACTTACTTCATTTTTATATACATTGGTTGATAAGGCAATTTACTGATTATGGCTAAGACTTATTCTTGTATGTTTATATATTTTAGTTTATTTAATAAACCGTCATAGACTCAGATCGTGCTCTGTATTTATATGGGTTGATGGTTCATTTTAGCATACTTATAAAACCTAATTTGTTGTTTGCATCTTTATCATAAAGTTTTACTAACATGGTTAAACGGTAGTAGATTTATTTCCCTCTTCTGTCATTGATTCTTGACTGTCTCATGCTAGCTCTCTAGCTTCCCCCGCCCTTCCTCATGAAGGCCTTTGTTCTTTTAGTATTTTCTGAATGACTGTGTGCATTGTTTTGAATGGAGAAGGAAGTAGGCCTAGAAAAGAGTATACTAAACCAGTAGTTCCCAAAGGGGAATTGTAAGGTAGTTGATGCTAATTAGATATAAGGAAGAATAAGTATGATTAAAGGAATGCATCAAAATTCTCTCCTTGTCGTATTACTTCCTCTTACAACAGAATTAAAATTGAATCTCTGAGATGTACGGATTGGGCACACTAGTTGAATTATGTTGGATTGTACTTATACATGATCACCAGTGTTAGCTGTAATATTTTTACTGATGGTACCCAGATTTTATTTCAAGGAGCTAGAACAAGCGGTTGCAGATGGTTGTTTACTTTTCTAGTACGAGTCTGATCGAGGTAACAAATGTTATAAAATAGTTTGGAAGTTAGTTTAACTATTTGGATTTTTTTTTCTCGGCATTGTATCTGTTGAGTGCCTGTAGTCATCAAATACTATTGTCATTTGGAGAGAAGGCACTGTGTAAATAAATAGTTTAGTCTTTGTTATAATACCATGAAAACTACCACTTGGTTTATTTGAATAGCATCTTTTGTAATAACTTGTATTAGATGAAGATTGTTTACAATTTAAAAAAAAATGAGTCAAGGAGATGTCTGTATGGTGATTGAGAGACTACATCATGACCTTGATGAATCTCTAAAAGTCTGTGGAGAGAAATAGGTTACAAGAAGAGCTTAAAGACTTACAGCTATATTTCCCCACCCAATGTCCTTTTTCTTTCTTTTAGAGGATATTTTTACCTTGAGTATTTACGATTCAAGATAATATTAGATGGGGCTTCCCTGGTGGTGCAGTGTTTAAGAGTCTGCCTGCCAATGCAGGGGACATGGGTTCGAGCCCTGGTCCGGGAAGATCCCACATGCCACGGAGCAACTGAGCCTGTGCACCACAACTACTGAGCCTGTGCTCAAGAGCCCGAGAGCCACAACTACTGAGCTCGTGTGCCAGAACTACTGAGCCCATGAGCCTAGAGCCCGTACTCCGCAACAGGAGAAGCCACTGCAGTGAGAAGCCAGCACACCACAACAAAGAGTAGCCCCTGCTCTTCGCAACTAGAGAAAGCCCATGTGCGGCAACGTAGACCCAACGCAGCCAAAAATAAATAAATAAATAAATTTTAAAAAGAGATAATATTAGATGGAGAACAAGCTGTTTGGGCCTGGGTTTTAGGAGGCTAAAGCAGGTTGAGGATGCAATCAGTGAAAAAAGTATTCTAGAAAGCTCTAAGTAAATAATTCTAATACCATAATTTTTTTCAGGAAACAAATTTCTTTTATTAGGTCAAATTATTTTATTTACAGAATGTTTATAAATCCTTTGAAAGCTATGTTTGTGGATGTAATAAGTATCAGGTAAGTTGCTTTTTTATGGGCCACACATTACAACAGTATCTTGTTATGTTCAACTTCTGTTTGTTCTTGAGTAGTTAAGGGTAAACATGACTAAGTTTAAGAGGCAAAAGAATTAAGTTGGTGTTAGTCGTAATCACACCCTTTCTTTACCCTTTCCTTCCCCATAATATTAATTTCTGCCTTTATTCAGTGAATGGTATATCTTACTTCTCAAATGCCTTTCTTTTGATCGGAACTTGAGAGATTCTGGTGTCAGTTATTTAAACCAAGTAGTTGCGTTATAGTGAATAATGTTGTTGGTATGTTTTAAAAAAATCTAATTGCCTTAGTAATGATTTATCTGACAGGCTCATCTTATGCCTCCTTATGACACCCATATTATGTCTACCTGAAGAAGTTTCTGCCAAAATACATTATTCGATTCTACTTTTTTTTCTCAGAAGAGGTATCCCAAGTGGAGAGATTTTGGAGCACAGCATGTAAGAGAACATTTTTCTTTGTTTGCTCCGGTTTTAGTCTCTCATATACTTATTTTGTATAGAAAAGGTCGTATGAAAAAAACATTGATTTTTGTATATTAGTTTATTGTACAGACACGTTATGTTTAAGGTATATGAGTTGAGTTAGATTTGTTATGTTGGAAAAATCGGAGTTTTATGCAGTATATTAATATATTAAATCCTTCACTTAAATATTTATTGACTACTATGTGTAAGTAGTTACCTTTAACTACTGTAATCTTTCAGTTGAAGGTAGACATATCATATTCTTCCTTAAATAACTAAATTTGCGGTTCAGAATTGTGTCCTGGGTATTCACTCTACCTCCAGGAAAAATATAGTTGAAAAAATATTTTAAAGTTTGTCACTTTCCTAAAGTTTCACTGGCCAATGTTGATAAATTTTACTGTCTTCTTTAGATGGCAAAGGTATCATGAAAAGAAAAACAGTGACTTATATATTTCTTTTTGTAAATATTAGCAAGTACTACAGACATAAAATTCACAATGAAAAGTATGTGAGCAATAATAATGGAAAACTTTTGTTATTCCAAGCAGATGTCTTTGGACCAGGTAGCCATGCTTGTCTGTAACACCATGCTTGCATTATCATATATGATTATATCAGATGACATATCTGATCATAGAGATGAACAACATGAAGAGATACGGCACCAGTTTTTTATTGCCATGGAAATTCCCTTTCCCCACCAATGGATCTATCCTCATAAGTCGATTCGTTAGTTACTAAATTTGGAAATGGGAGTGGGTATGTAGATACTGTGATTTAATCATTTAGACAGGAGACTCTGCCTCACATCTCAGTAAATTCCCTCTGCCTAAATGAAGGAAGTCTCTTTGTAGCCCTTTGTTCCTAATCTTGTGTTGTGAGGTCCCACAATTTCTAGCTCTAATTGCTGAAATTTGATAACGCAAAACTAAGGAAGCTTGATGGGTATTTGTACTCTAGAATTCTGTTTCTGTTCAAATTCCATGGAATCCTGTGGAGCTCCCAAAGATTGTGAATTAGGGTGAATGAAGGTAATCAGCTTTAGTAGACACGTGGGATGTAGACTCACTGCACACTCAAATGCTGCTTCAGCGTCAGAAAATCTTAGCTCTTCCTTTTTAGGGATTTAAAGAGGAAGAGAGACTTCCTTTGGAAGCTATTATTCAGATGTTGCTATATTGTAGGATGTGACAATCCTGTTGTTTGGTTGTAAGTAGCTTTTGAAATTTTACAATCATGAGACCCTTTGTATAGTAGAGAGAACATGAATTTGTGAGTTTTTGAATCATGAAAACAGGTTGAGATTATCACTCTGTCACTTACTAGCTGTGTGAGGGGCTAAAACCTCTCTTGCAGGGTTTTGATGATGATGAAATGAAATAATGCCAGTGAAAAATCCTTAGGACAATGTCTAGATCTTAATGAATGGTAAGTTTTATTAGGTTTTGGAAAGTGTCCTGGATTTCTGTTTTTGTTTTTTTTTTGCGGTAAGCGGGCCTCTCACTGTTGCGGCCTCTCCCATTGCGGAGCACAGGCTCCCGACACGCAGGCTCAGCGGCCATGGCTCACGGGCCTAGCCACTCCGCGGCATGTGGGATCTTCCTGGACCGGAGCACGAACGCGTGTCCCCTGCATCGGCAGGCAGACTCTAAACCACTGCGCCACCAGGGAAGCCCTGGATTTCTGTTTTTTTGATGTGTGCTTCACATAGCTCCGCCCCACAGTGTTTTACTAGCATTGTCTGTCCAGCTTTTCCTTGTTATTTTGTCTTTTCAGCCTAGCAAGGTATTTAAAACAAAACAAAACAAAAAAACCTGTGGTAATTCGGCTACTCATTAATTTTGTGCTTTGAAATTTTCTTTTATGAAGGATTTGATGAGAGCTGAGAAAAAGTTCTTGAATAACTGTAAACTTAAAAATATAAACTCTTAGGCAGACTCCTAGTATGCATTTCTTTTTGCACTATTTCCCTTTAAGTACCACAAACTTGCGAAAAATTAATTTTTAATTTCCTCTATAAAATAGCAAACCTCAGCACTTCTTGAGACATTGAGCCCTTTGACAATTTTTTTTTTCAGTTTGATCATGTGAATATTTTCTACTTTTACAGACATTTCTCATTTTTGTGAACAACTGAAGTGTTCTCTGTTTGATACCTTTATCCCCCACTCACTCACCACCATGCGCCATGTTGTTAGCTTTTTGTAATTTTTCTTTTTAAAAAATTTGTGACAGTCATGGTGGTTGATTGTCTTTTGTGATCTACTTAATAAAAAGGACTTGTCTATTTACAGTGTAAAATTATACATCAAAAGAAGTTTGCCCCTCTTTCTTTAGTATAACAAGCTATCAAAATCTCACTTTCTTCCCAAGCTTCAAGGATTTCTGTAACATTTTGCCCATTTCTGCTAATCTGTTTACATATCATGCGAACAGTAATCCACCGACTATTTTTCTTTAAATGGACGTGACTCACTTTATCTTAGTTTTATTCTTGGTCGTTGTAATATCCATGAACTGATCAGTTTGTGCTAGTTGTAAGATAAAAACTAGTTCATCCTGAAGACATCTTGCTTAATGCCTTTAGAAAGACCACTTATATGCGACTTTGGTTCCAGATTGGATTGTTTTGTATTTTTAATCATTCTTTTTTTTTTTTACCTTTTGAAAAAAAATTATTTATTTATATTTATTTTTGGCTGCGTTGGGTCTTCGTTGCTGCGTGTGGGCTTTCTCTAGTTGCGGCGAGCGGGGTCTACTCTTCCTTGCAGTGCGTGGGCTTCTCATTTCGGTGGCTTCTCTTGTTGCGGGGCACAAGCTCTAGGTGTGCAGGCTTCAGTAGTTGTGGCACGTGGGCTCAGTAGTTGTGGCTCACGGGCTCTAGAGAGCAGGCTCAGTAGTTGTGGTGTACGGGCTTAGTTGCTCCCCGGATGTGGGATCTTCCTGGACCAGGGCTTGAACCCGTGTCCCCTGCATTGACAGGGGGATTCTTAACTTCTGAGCTACCAGGGAAGCCCCAGGATTGTTTTGTATTTTTAAGTAAATGAACTTCATAATGATTCCTCTCCTTGTTTTAGATAATATAATTCTATCTTGTCTTTGGATGTATTAAAGGTAGCCATTTATTAGTTGTTAACAAATGTTAATTTGTCATTAATTATAGTAGGTAATTGGTATCTCTCCCCTTCCCCCCCACGCTTCTGCTTTTTTAAAAAAATTACAAAAGTATTTCTCCGCTTGCAACCACTAAAGTAACCAAACCGGGGTGAATAAAGAAAAAAATAATATTTTCCTTTCCTTCTCCACTTTGACCTTGTTGTTTAGCCAGCAGTAACCAACACTTTGTTTTCTACCATCTTTCTCTTTGCTCAAAAACCTTTAAGCATACACACACACACACACAGGCTTTTTGTAACTTGCTTTATTTATTTAAGAATATGTCATGGCTGTCTCCAGTTTAGTAAATGGAGTTTTAATTAATTTTAAAAAGCTGAATAACATTCCATAGCATACTACACCATAGTTTAGTCTGTTGTTCTCCAACAGATGGATACTACGATTGTTTTCATTTTTTTTCTATTATAAACATCAGTCCAGTCTTACTCATAAGTAGACAAGCAAACATTCTAAATAAAATATTAGCAAAATAAATCCAGCAGTGTATATAAAAGACAGTATATTCCAGGAAGGCAAGGACAGTTAAATATTAACGTAATTTGTTATGTTAACAGATTTTGAGATTAAAAACTGTATGGTTCTCTCTCTCTTTTGGGGTGAGTTGGGGGACTTTGTATTGTATTTATATAAAACAGCAAAAGGAGATGCCTGCAGACAGTAGTCTAAGTTTTGTAGAATCCTTTGATCCTCAGAGTTGATAGACAAAAACCTTTTTTTCTGGACTCTTTGGGAGGACTCTGTGGGACCTGGGCTTTGGCTCTCACCGTTTGGTTGCTAAACCTGGTACTCTTGACAGTATGAAAATAAGCATACTTCTAGAAGCTGGGATGGATGGTATGGGTGAGCCTGTCCGATTTAGGGCTGGCACTTTTTAAGATCTTGTATTTGATTACTTTGGGCTTAATGAGCACCTCTTTGGCCTCTGTACAGGTGCTCAGTGTCTTGAAAATGTTGGCCTGAATCTTTTTGAGGCCTTTCTTGTTGTGCTTGTTGGCAAAATATACATTCCTTAGGATCTACGTTTCCTGAAGTCATTTCTAGGACTGGTCATATATGATATTGTTATTGGGTTTGGCCACATCTCTACTGCTAGCCACAACTCTGGGAGTGGTGGAGACTGGAAAAAAGAGACTATCTTAATAGTCTATCTTAATAGGTGCTAGAAAAACATTTGATAACATTTTGGAGTCATTTCCTCAGAGTGTATGTGGCATAATTTCTGAATCCTTGCTTAAGTGAAGATGCCTTTCTTTTCTCTTGATCAGTAAAGGGTATCTTGGCTGGATATAGTGTTCTTGGATCATAATCCTTTTTTTTCCTACATAGCGTAGGCACCTTATACCACTGTCTTTAAGCTTCTTGTGCAATAGGTAAGTCTGATGCCAGTCTGATTCTCCTTTCTTTTTAAGTATCAATAACTCGTTCTTTATCTTCTACACAAAAAGTCTTGCCACCTTTTATGCCCTGAGATTATCAGGTCTAACCTCATTATGCACTTCATCCTTTTTATATCATGAGAAACTCAGTATTGCCAGTTCATCCCTCATTTATTGGAGTCTAATTCCTATCTGTATAGTTCTGTATTTCTTCCTTACTGACTCCAGTCCCCCCCCCCTTTTTTTTTTACTTCTTATTCTTTAATGTTTAGTGATAGTAAAGTCATTTTGGTCATTCTGAGTTGATATTCTCAGGTACACATTGTGCACTTTCAAAAGGTAGTCTGAAATATTTTTTTATTTCATAAAAGTGTTTTTGAATTATTGTTTTGACTGCATTCTGTTCCTTGCTTTGATTTTCTTCTTCAGGAGTTCCTATCCTGTATGTTCAATCTTCTTTGCCTGTCTTCAGTATTTGTCACTTTTTCTCAAATCCTTTTTATCTCTATTTTTGAGTTTAAATTTTTTTTCTCTTTTTTACCTTCTATTTTTCTTAAGGGACTGTTTTTATTTACTCTTGTCTTCATTTCTGGAATGTGTCTTTCCTTTTATTTTTAATTCTTACCTGAGTTATGAGTTTTTATAGTTCTTATATTTGTTATTCTTTCATGTTATGTCATTTTCTTAAGGTCTTTTAGCTCATTCTGAAATAGCATGTTTTAATTTTGATCTGTTATGTGGGCATGTCTTTCTGGCATACTTTCATTGTCTGCAGGGATGTCATTCCACTTCATGTTCTCTCTTTTCTTGTAACAACTTTATATGGGATTGACCTTGATACGTTTCCGTGACTCAGTTTTCCTTGGACTTAGTTAAATGAATCTTTTAGAATGTGGCTGGGTTCAGGAAAGCTGCTTCTTTCACTGAGCTTTTTCTTCTGTTGTTTTTGTGTATTGTTAAAAAATACGGCAGCTTGCTTTCCGAGATTTCCTGGCTTTTTTCTCCTCCAGTAGTTTCATCTGGACCTTCTCTTTCCTTCATCTCTCTTGCCTGATCTCAATTTTCATCCCTTTATGATTGTGAAAGGCTTCTCTGTGCCTTCTGGGTCTCATTGTCAGTCATCTGCAAAACTCCCTTTTATCTTTAACCTCTTCTCTAAACATTACTACCTTCTTGCTCTGACTGAAACTTAGCTCTCCGCTGAGGGCACTTACTTATCCTGGAGAGTTCTTAAGTGGTGGTTCCTCCTGGTGAGGTGGGTTAAATATTCTCTTTGCTTTTTCATATTTGCTTCTAGACTTCTTCTGGACTCACTGCTAGTTTCCTACTACTCCAGCTGTAATTATTGACGATTTCAGTATTCACGCACATGATCCTTCTGATATTCTGGTCTCTTGACTTCCTCTCCTCCACTCAGCCATTCACTTCTATGGCATGTCCTGTGCAGATGTTTTTAAACTCTCAGTGCATCTGCATTAACTGGAAAGCTTTGACAAACTACAGATGCCTAGAACTTACTCCCAGAGAGTCTGTTTTGCCTGGTCTGAGGTGTGGCCTGGGATAATATTTTTAACAGTTTTCCAGGGTGACTTTAATGTGCAGCCAGGATTGAGAGACACTGCCCTAGAACTTGTTATTACCCCAAAACTACAAGTTTCTATAATATCAATTTCTGGCATTTTACTCTCCAATTACCACCTACATTTTTTCAGGCTTATTTCTTCTAGTACCCAACAACCTTAATTCCTTGATCTCACGGGGACCTTTTAATTTACCACCTTTTCAGCTGTTCTTCAATGCATTCATGTCCTCACTTTTTTTTTTTTTTTAAACTAGCTGAATTCCCGTAGTCCATCATTACAATTGCTCTCCTGCCTCTACCTCAACCCCCTTGATTTGACCTTTTTTCCTTGGTTGTTATTGCCTGGTTAAAACTAAGTCTACTTATGTTACACCTGTATACTTGTAGCTGAATGTGGCTGGAACAGAACAACTGTGTTGACTTTAAATTCTTGGCCAGTACCAAATGACTTTAAATTCCTTGCTTAGTGCTGCCAAGCTGTCCTACTGTATTATTCTAGTTCTTCCATACTCCTATTCACTTAGATGATCCTGTCCTTCCCCTGCACCCAAATTTTCCACATTTCTCTCTTTCAGCTTGTGACTTTGCTTTCTATTTTACTAAGAAAACAGAAATAATCTTCTTACCACCTGCATACCAATGTTATTGTGAATTGTCTTTTCTTCTCTTGAAGGCCATTCCCACCAATTGTCCATTAGAGCTCACCCCTTCTTGCCTTCTCAAGGACATTCTTCCTGTAATTCTTCTCTATCTCTCCTTTTCTGGATTGCTGTCAACCGAATAAAAACATTGTATTGATAATTCTTTCATCTTAAAGGAACTCTCTCTTAACCTTACTTCTCCTTCCAGCTACCGCCCCATTTCTTATCTCATTTATACCAGACTCCACAAAAACAGTTGTCTTTGTTCACCTTATCCAACTCTCTTTTTTACAGCTTTATTGAGGTATTATTTACATTTAACAAAATTCAGCTATTGTAACAGCATAATTCAGTGATTATTGGTAAATTTATAGAGTTGTGCAGTCATCACCACAATCCAGTTTTACAGTATTTCCATCACCCCCCAAAATTCTCTTGAGCCCATTTGCATTCAGTCTCCATTCCCAGCCCCATCCCTAGGCAACAGAAAGATCTGCTTTCTGTTTCTATAAATTGGCCTTTGGGCATTCATATAAATGGCATCATGCAATACGTAGTTTTGTTTTATACTGTGCAGTCTTTTGCTTTTGTCTTTTCAGTTAGCGTAATGTTTTTGAGGTTAATCCGTGTTGCGCATGTATCAGTACTTGATTTTTATTGCTGAATATTATTCTATTGTATAGACATACTGCGTTTTGTTTATCCATTCACCAAATAATGGACATTTGGATTGTTTCTGGTTTTTGTTTCTTATGAATAGTGCTGCTGTAAACATTCAGGTACAAGCTTTGAGTGTGGATATATGTTTTAATTTCTGTTGGATAGATTCCTAGGAGTAGTCCCCATTTTGTTTTATATCCTTTTAATTTGCAAATGCTGGTACTTCATATACCTGTTTGGGCTGCATTGTTTCTTCTTTGTAGTAACTACTTATTAGAATGTGTTTGTGTACCTTACTTATATAAACATGTCAAAGAGCTTATAATAAGATATGTATAGGTGGGGATATTACAACAAGGAGAAATTATTATTTACACTGGGAGAAAAGCCTAAGTTCTCTTCTCCTCTTCCCTTCCCCACTGCCAGGATTCAAATCCCGTGGACCCCAGTGATTATAATTTGGTTGGGGAAGAAGGTTTGTCTTAAGGAATAGTGGGAATTTCCTTCTCTCCCCCAGTGGGAAACTTTGAATGTCAGAATAATTAAACTAAACGTATCCTTTCAGAAAATATTTATTGAATTTTACATGCCAGACAATGAGCTACATACTAAAAAATTTTTAAAACATTTTCTGATAGTATATAGGGAGGAAGTGATTACAAGCACAGGTTTTGGAGTTTGACAGATTTGAGATCACATTCTGACTTGTTTTAGTTGCTAGGTGTATGATTTGTGGCAAGTTATTTGACCCATGGAAGCCTCAGTTTTCTCATCCTGTAAAAGACTCGTTTCATAGGATTTTGGATTAAATTAATGCACCTAAAGTGCTTAGCCCAGTTTCTAGCATATAGTAAGCATTTCAATAATTATTATCTGCTGATGTGATGATGATGAAGGTCGTCATCGACCTTTAGTAGGGAGTAAATACAGTGGAGGGAAAGTGAGGTTTTTTTGAGGGGTGCGGTAGGGACAGGAGACTAAAATGTAGAAACAAGAGAAGTAACACGATTAGAAAAGCATGTTAGGAAGATTGATATTCTCCATGGTTTTTATAGTCAATATAGTAAATCTTTACTAAACACAATCTTTTTGATTCACCTGTGGTATTTTTGCTTGGTGAGAGCAGTAATTTTTCTTGCAAGATAAGGGACAACTATCTGGGAAATCAGATTATTTTGGTCTCAGGATGTCTTAGATGGGACCTACTTTCTTGCTCTAATTACTTTTTTGTAGATTTTCTTCAGCTTTCCTCATATTATACTAACATTTAAGCTTTCCTCATACTATAATGAGGTTTTTTTCTGATTGTATGTTGAGAACAGCAATGGTGTTCAGGTGTAAGAATAATTTTTGAAGTTTAAATGCAGTTGATGTACAGTGAGATTTTGTATTAAGGCATAGTAACAACTTCTTTGGGTTGTAGCCCCAAATAGTCAAATCAGGAGTTTGGAGGAAAATAAGGAAGGGAAATTTATTTTAATGGTATGTAATTTGGGCTACATAATTAGGGCAAATATAATAAGGTGATTCTCAGTATGATTTGGATACCCCAGATTTACATATGCAGCACACAGGCGCAGCTCTGAAGTTCCTTTCAGAAGACAAAACCAGTGCCAGCTCCACTTCTTCAGCGTGCCCAGGAACCGAGCATAGAGACAGAAGGAGGCAAGGTTAATTGTCTACCTCCTTCAGGATGGAGAAAAGGAGTTGTGGTTTCTCTGTAAACTTTCCCTTGAACTTTATTTCAGAGAAGCTGTGAAAAATTATTTTAC
This sequence comes from Aethalodelphis obliquidens, assembly GCF_003676395.1. Lineage (NCBI taxonomy): Eukaryota > Metazoa > Chordata > Mammalia > Artiodactyla > Delphinidae > Aethalodelphis > Aethalodelphis obliquidens. The sequence goes on along the minus strand of NW_020837988.1, from coordinate 15,234,684 downwards.
TTGTGCAAAAGTCTAGTCTGGGAAGGTGACTTTTTTTTTTTTTTTGTGGTACACGGGCCTCTCACTGTTGTGGCCTCTCCCGTTGCAGAGAACAGGCTCCAGACGCGCAGGCTCAATGGCCATGGCTCACGGGCCCAGCCGCTTTGCAGCACGTGGGATCTTCCCAGACCAGGGCACGAGCCCATGTCCCCTGCATCGGCAGGTGGACTCTCAACCACTGTGCCACCAGGGAAGCCCGAAGGTGACATTTTTAAAAAGAAGAAATAGGCAGCCAGTGTAAGAGGCATATTATAAATCAGGAATTAAGGGGTTTACTAAGTGTCCATCATCGGATGAATGGATAAAGAAGATGTGGCACATATATACAATGGAATATTACTCAGCCATAAAAAGAAATGAAATTGAGCTATTGGTAATGAGGTGGATGGACCTAGAGTCTCTCATACAGAGTGAAGTAAGTCAGAAAGAGAAAGACAAATACCGTATGCTAACACATATATATGGAATTTAAGAAAAAAATGTCATGAAGAACCTAGGGGTAAAACAGGAATAAAGACACAGACCTGCTAGAGAATGGACTTGAGGATATGGGGAGGGGGAAGGGTAAGCTGTGACAAAGCGAGAGAGAGGCATGGACATATATACACTACCAAACGTAAAATAGATAGCTAGTGGGAAGCAGCCGCATAGCACAGGGAGATCAGCTCGGTGCTTTGTGACCACCTGGATGGGTGGGATAGGGAGGGTGGGAGGGAGGACGCAAGAGGGAGGAGATATGGGAACATATGTATATGTATAACTGATTCACTTTGTTATAAAGCAGAAACTAACACACCATTGTAAAGAAATTATACTCCAATAAAGATGTAAAAAAAAAAAGAATTAAGGGGTTTAGAAGTGATGATTAGAAAATTTGGGAAAAATTGATGATGGTTTATATCCTCAATTAATACTGATTTTCATTGAACACTTTAATGTTTATTGATCGCTTAGTAGGTGCCAGACTGTGCTAAGTGCTTTACTTGCTTTAGTTCCCTTAATTTTCACAAGTGATTGGAAAGGTACTTTTCTGTTATTAGCCTCAATTTATAGATGGGAAGCTGAGGCTTTGAAAAGCTAATTAGTTTGCTCTTGCGCACAAAACTAGTAACTGGTGATGGGGACTGTCCCCCAAACCCCAATTCTTACAATTACACTATTATAATTATGTCTCTTATTTGTTTTGTATGAGGATTCCAGGACAGATATTGGGAAACTTGATTTCTATTACTGGTTCTGACTTGGTGAAAATTCTGGGAAAATTAAGCAATCTGCTCTGCATCTTCTTCTGAGCCTTCCTCTCATCAAACTTGGCCTCCCTTCTGGTATCTTCTGCTTCCTATGTCTGTCAATTTCAGAAACCAGAGGCTGGTACTGGCATTATCCATAAATATTCAAAACAGACAGCTGGAAATAGGGTTGAAGCCAAGTAAAGGTGTATATAGCATTTTTGGAATTTTGAAGATGATTTGATCAGTTGATTTAACTATGTCCATATTTCATGATGAAATCATGGAAAAACTTGCCTTGGAAGACAGATACCTGGTAAAAGTAGTTAATTTCTTACTACACCTAGTCATCATTATTGTCATCCCTGGCATTAACTGTTTTGGTCAACAAACGTTAGTGTTCTTGTGGGTAACTTATTTTGATCTCCTTAATGATAATGACGCTATTGTATTAATAGCTTACAAATTATGAGTTTATTGACAGGTTTTTGGTTTAGGTTATTGCAGTGTCTGAGTCACTGCTTGCTAAGGATGTTCATTAGGAAACAGTAAATTGTTTCCCATCCTCAATACCCTAAAAATTGAGATTTGAGTATTTTCTTTCTTCCTTCCTTCTTTCCTCCCTGCCTTCCTTCCTTCCTTCCTTCCTTTTTGTATTTGGTGAACAGAAGCACTTATTTAGTCAGTTCTGCTATACTGCTTGTTTTGAGAATGTGAATTCTAATGTGATTGATAGACATTTACCAACTACCTCAGTTTACCTTGTGTGTTGAGTTATACCCATCCACATTTGGTGTTAAAACTTTATACTTGGTATCTGATAACCCTCCTTCTGTCACTTTACAACTCACAAGTTGCAACCCTCTGACATTCACTTCCACAAGCAAATCTTAGGTGTTTCTCAAGGTAAAGTACCATATTTATTGTGGTATTTATTACTTAGCCATTTGGTATGTGTAAAATTGTGTTTGTTTTTTTCCCATAAGTGCTCTGGTTTTTATTGCATAATTGTGCGTAGAATTGTAGGATGGGTTTTCTTATTATGCAAGTCTATTCTTTTTATAGTTAAATATTTTGTAGTTACATTTTTATTATGTCTAGAATTTATTTTTGTATATGGGTAAAAGTAGGAATCCATCCATCCCTCCCACCCCCTTTTTTTCCTTTAATGGCCAGCCATTTGACCCAGCATCTACTGAACCTCTTCCTCTTTTGGTCTTCCCTTAGTCTGACATTTTATCTTTATCCTATACTTAATTTTGGGGGGGTTCTCTCTGTACCTATAACAATAAATTATTACTTTAATTATTAATGCTTTATGTCAACTGAAGCTTTATCTCTGGGTATCTATTGGGAATTAAAATAAATTAATGTATTGGTATAGATGGATTCTTGTTCTTAAAAGTCCTATTAGTGTTTTGACACTAATAAGAATGTTTAACTTTGTTTGACAATTAGTGTCTATAAACTGCCCTAGAAACCATCCTTAGGTCTAAAAACCATGCTTATAAAGATAATGATTTTTGTGATTGTATTTTTAAGATAGGGGATATGATGAGAGGATGTTACTTACACTTTTTTCTTTTAAGTATTTTTTAACCCCTAAAAAATTATGTCAGTAAACCAGCAGGATAGTTTTAATTCATTAGGATTATTTTCACACACTATCTAAAGGTGGGTAGATAAGCATGTGAAGTTTTTTGTACTACCAGGCATTTTGTGAATACCTCTGTCACTGAATTTTATAATAAGCCATTTATAAGGTTTCTTGTTCACCTATTGGCTCTACGTTTCTTGAGGGCAGGACAGTGTTGCTATCCTAGTATCTAGACTGGTGCTAGGCACACAGCAGACACTTAAGAAATGTTTGTTTACTTAATCCTGTAAGTAATCTCTCCCTCTTGTAAATTCCCATTACATTTTGTATTTCTCTTGTGATACCTTTAGCACCTTCTCTCTTGAATTGTGCGTGGGTTCACTTTTCCTTAATTCTCATTACCTGCCTGGATGCTCCTTTTAGGCAGGAACTGTTATTAACCTTTTAAAAATTTCCTCCAGTATCTGTTCAAGGCCTTATCTTAGCTCGTTCATAATAAAGATTGAATAAATAGTAGATCAAAAGACACTTTATTTAAAAAATTTATTTCTAGGTTACTACTAGAAAAAGATTAGAGGTAGCTTTGCCATCTGTATTTTACGTGTTTTAGAAGTAGAGAAGTATTCCTAAGCCCAAGAATATAATTTGTAAAGAATTTTAGCTAATGTATGTTATTAAAATAAAGTTTCTGCTGTGTGTGTATATGTTTTGGTTGTTTCTTGATGTTATTTATAAGAATGCTTAGTGCCTGGACTTTGCCTCTAAAATAGTTTAATTTTAACTTCCCAGGCATGCTGGACCGGTTCATTATATGGTTTGGAGAAACCAAGGGAAAGCAAATGATGCAGGGAGTGGTAGTGACAGTTCTGTAAATACTCTTCTTTTCATTTGACCTTTTACTGAACTGGTAACAAAACAGTTCTCTAATGTAACTTTAAATTTTTTTGTTAGAAAATGGGTATATTAAGAAGGATCTAAACTTTTAAACTTAAAAAAATGATTTTTAATTTTGGGGGTATATATGTCACTGGGTATGCATTGAAACAATGTAGGTTGGTGGGATAACTGAGGAGGCAGCCAACTTGAAAGGCAAAGGTTTTCTAGAGTGCTCTCTCATCCTTCACCCTGTGAGATCTTATCTGCTTTTTGGGGGAGTCAAAGAAAATTTATGTCAACTTAATAATTTAAAAATTTATACTGACATCAATAATGAATAAATACTTTCGAGATGATAAAAATGTTTTGGAACTAGACAGAGATGGTGAATGTACTATGGGTCAACTGATTTTTATTTATTATTATTATTATTATTTTTTTTTTTTTGCGGTACTCGGGCCTCTCACTGTTGTGGTCTCTCCCGTTGCGGAGCACAGGCTCCGGACGCACAGGCTCAGCAGCCATGGCTCACGGGCCCAGCCACTCCGTGGCATGTGGGATCTTCCTGGACCAGGGCACGAACCCACGTCCCCTGCATCGGCAGGCAGACTCTCAACCACTGCGCCACCAGGGAAGCCCTATTATTTTTTAACATTAATACAAATACATTTAATTAAAAATTCACATTTATCTTCCTTTCAACATTGTATTCATCTCCTACGGAAACCACTGAGAAGTTTTGTGTATCTTCTCTCACAAGTTTTACTCCACAGTTTTAAGTACATATGTGTATCTAGTACAGGTCAACAAACTCATAGTTTTTAAAATTATAAGACTGTACTACACACACTGCTCTGTTACTTGCTTTTTTTCACTTAAGGATAAAGCTTGGAGAATTTTTAATCTTAGAAGAGATGTGTTGCATACTGTTTAAACCATACACAGTGTTCCATAGTTCATAGTATTTCCTATGCCAAAATTTAATCATTTCCGTATTAATGGGTCCTCTCTTCCTCTCTACCTCCCTCATTCTGTGCCTTCTTTCATTCTCTTTTTTAAAAAAATTAAGAAGCTTTATATTTTAGAGCAGTTTTAGATTCACAGCAAAGTTAAGTAGAACGTACAGAGTTCTTATGTACCCCCTGTCCCCACAGATACACAACCTTCCCCACAGTCAGCATCCCACATTTCAGTGGGACATCTGTTAAAATTGACGAACCTACATTGACACATCATTATCACCCAAAGTCCATAGTTTACATTAGGGTTCGCTCTTGGTGGTATACATTCTGTGGGTTTTGACAAATGTATAATGACATATATCTACAATTGTAATATCATACAGAATATTTTTGCTGCCCTAAACATCCTCTGCTCTGCCTAATCATCACTCCCCCCAACCCTTAGCAGCCACTAATCCTTTTAGTATTCATAGTTTTGCCTTTTGTAGAATGTCACAAAGTTGGAATCTTACAGTCTTTTCAGATTGGTTTCTTTCACTTAATATGCATTTAAGTTTCCTCCATGGTTTTTCATGGCTTGATAGCTCATCTCTTTTTAGTGCTGAATAATATTCCATAATCTGGATACCACAGTTTATTTATCTACTCACCTGCTTAAGGACATCTTGGTTGCTTCCAAGTTTGGGCACTTATAAATAAAGCTGCTATACATACCCATGTCTTCCTTTATTTTTCATACACTGCTAGAGTGAGCATCCTTGTGTGGACATTACAGTGAGATGATTGAGAGTAAGATGGAGCCCATCATCAATTTCTCCCCTTACTTGAGAAATTAATTGCCCTACATTCCTTCCTGTGCCCTCAAATCTTGAATGAGATTGCATGATTTGATGCTATTCAGTGCAGTTCAGAATTTCTCAGAGAAATTACCATTGTTTATCTGTGGACAGAGCTCAGCTAATTTTGTTCAGTCCAAAGACTTCTCTGGATATAACTTGTTCAAAAAAGTTAAAGTATGAGCAGACATTTTATGATTATTGTATATTATACTGGATACTCTGGATTTTCCCTTAGTCCTTCCGTCTTTATATTGTCACCGTCTCTTATCTTTGATTAATTGTAGGTACTTCTGGAGTTATTTAATGGAATGTATCTGACACATCTAGCAATTTACCTCAGTCAACATTCAGTGGAAAGTCATTCTTTATAATATACTGGTCATTCAACGTGCCTTTCACAGATGGAAAAACATGCAATTTCCAGATAGTGGACAGATGATTCTTCATTCTTGTATTGATTTTGTCCTATCATTGTTTATCCTTTTTTTTTTTTTTAACGTAGAGTTTTAACCATTTTTCAAAAACCCCAGTTTATGCTGCTGGATTTATTTTTTTTTATTATTATTTTTTTTTGCGGTACGCGGGCCTCTCACTGTTGTGGCCTCTCCCGTTGCGGAGCACAGGCTCCGGACGCTCAGGCTCAGCGGCCATGGCTCACGGGCCCAGCCACTCCGCGGCATGTGGGATTCTCCTGGACCGGGGCACGAACCCGTGTCCCCTGCATCGGCAGGAGGACTCTCAACCACTGCACCACCAGGGAAGCCCTGGATTTATTTTTTAACTAATATTCTCATGGTTCACATTATTGCATTTGTCATTGGTTATTTACTTCTCCTGTTATAGTTATGTGCATACTTTTTTGAGATCTTCTTTTCTTCTCTATTTCTCTCTTAGATTATTTGTGAGTCCATTTTTTGGAACCCCCTCATGCCTTTAACAAATACTCACTAAATGCGTTTTATGTACCAGCTTCTGTGTCTGGTGCAAGGTTTTCAGTGGTAACCTCGCTTTTACAGTCTAGTGAGATAAACATATACTAAATAAACACTAAACAACTTTATAGTCATTAATTACATTCTTGTGCCATGTTTTCTTTAAGGTTTTCTGTATGAGGAGTATGCTATCTTTTAGATATTTTAAAATCAAGGATATGTACTTAAGTGCTTAGCATCTTCCATTAAAACCATGTATTATAAAATGATATTATCATATTTTCCAACATTTCCATCATATCTGCATCATTAAGCACTGCATCTTTCCCTGTAATGTTTAAAATTTTTCTTTGAAATGTTTAGTAAGCATGGGTGTGTGTGTGTGTTTTTTTCCCTTGCAAAACTTTCTCTGAAGGGAAGGGTAATGCTCAAAAATGAGTGGCATCTACTTTAAAGATCTATAGTTTACTTTTCACAGTTATACCAACAGATTTGTTTTCAAGGGGACTCTGATAAAGGCAGTATCCAAATATTGTGGAGAGAAGTCTAGAAGGAGATTTTGTTGGTTTTCTGGATAGGGAAAGGTGATAATTCATCATTTGGATCAGTATGTATTTTTGTTTTTGTAATTAAAATTCTACAGACAATATCTTAGTTTATTACTTTTCCTTGTTTTTTATTTTCTTACTGTTGAAAACATTTTCTTCAGATCCTGTAGAACTTTAACAGCATGTTAATAGTATAATTTATCTACTAGGTATAGTTCCAATGTCAAGCAACTTGTTTCTAGAATGAGAAAACAAAAAAAAGTAAGAATAAATCAATCTACCACAAAACCAGAAATAAGAATAAAAATGATACCAAACCACTGATAATGGAAGACAATTTAGGAGCACAGATTATTTTTTTTTGAAGCTGGCTAACAGAACGCAAAATGTCTGATATGGAAAAGTTAAAGGGAATTCTGCGATTATTTAGCCTGAATGGTGCAGAAGTGCTTAAGAGTTAATTTGATTACATTATTATTACATAAATGTTTAAATGAAGGGGATATTGTGCTCCTTTTTTGAATAACAGGATAAGAAAAGGGCTTTCTATGTGCAGGAGGGATGAACATTGAAAGTGAAAATTGATTATCCACTAATAAAATAGTGCAAGAAGGTATTGAGATAGGACATTGAATTTCCAGCCTTGGTGGACCATTAGGGCCAGAATAGTCAATACTTTTCCTGAATGGTTTAAGCCGTGTGTCACAAACATAGAAGCTTCGGGGTCATGTAGATAACGTAAGGTTTGAATCAGTTAAGTACAAGACACTTAGAAATGATTGGGGGTCTGTGAATGTTGTTCATTATTCTCCTGCCAGAGATTCACTTGCCAGGACTTTAGATTATTTCTCCTAGAGAGTTAACATTTAAAAAAATTTGGATCTGAAACTTGGAAAAGTAGGGTGAAATTTAGCCATATATTACTGTCATAAATCCAATTAGATCAAACTGTCATTTTCCACTTAGCTTCAGGTTTGTAGAGTTTCTGTATTAATATTTTATTACAATAAATTTTCTAGTGGTGGGTTAACTTGAATAAGAAAGTCATTTTATCAAAATGTAGCAATGAGATGGATAATTAGCCTTAAATAAGTATTTTATGTTTCATTTCATTCTTTATACATTTTAGTCAATTTTAATAAAATGTTTTAGGACTACCAAAGACCAAAAAAACCCCTCTATACTTCAAAAAGTGATTATCATTATAATTAATTTATTTCACCTGTCATCATTTTTACTTAAATTAACTGTAGAATATTATCTTGGCTTATTTTTAGATATAAAATTTTTATTCTTTTTTACTCCTAGTTTTAGTAAATTTTAAGCAATAATTCATTTTTCTTCTAATAAAAATCTGTGCCTATACTTTTTTTCCTTTTGAAACTTTGAAGAACTATACATATATAGCAGTAAGGTCTGAGTTAGGCAGAAGTTTGAAGTATGTCTAGAATTTTCTTGATTTTTCCTCAGATAAAAATTTGGACTTGACTAAAATTTCTGTACCCTTCTCTGACGCACAATCATTTTAGTCTTCATTATTCTAGTTAGTTCATAACCTGTTTTTGTCTGTTGAAGCTTACTTATATCTGTTTACCTCTTTACCAAGTTAATACTCTGATTAATCAAGTCTTTGCTCAATTATTCATTGATTTATTTACTAATTTAAGAAGTGTTGAGAACCTCCTATGAGCTAGGCATCGAGGATAAAAAGAGTAAGATCAGATTTCTCTACAAGAGATTCGATTTGGACAGTGATATACAAACTAAAGAAATTAATTGATTAATTTAGTAAATATTTATTTGGTACCTGCTGTTTACCAGGCATTATTCTCCAGTTATGGGCTTGCAGCAGTGAGTTAAATAAGCAGCTTTCATACCCTTGTGAAGCTTATATTCTAGTGGGGGAACTGACAGTAAAAAAAAACAGGTATATAATACATCATTTAGAGACCAGTATTTGAAGAAAAATAAAGAATAGAAAGAGATGGGTGAGGGCTTTGGAGCATAAATCACAGAGTTGCCCTCCTTGAATTAAAAGGAGCTGGTCTTTTGTACTCCTGCACTAATGAGTCATTGGTGGCTCTAGTCAGTCTAGAGCAGTTGTCTGGTGAAGGGGGACCAGCTCTCAGCCAATAGTAACACCTGGAGGGACGGATGCACTGATCCTGTAATGAGGATCTGGGTGGGACATCATAGTGTCCACTATAGCAGGATATCTTTTCTCCCCCCACCCCCAAATGAGTTTTGTCATAATTTTTCTTGATGCATTTGCAAAGACTAATGCCAACCTGTAGCAGTACTTTAAAAAAAAAAATTTACTAGAGTAAGGTAAAATAAGTATGTGGTAGTGCCACAAAAAGATAAATAAACGTATTTTAAAAACAAGAACCAAATGGAATACTGCTTCCGGGAGTTTTAATTTGGAAAGCTAGATTTAGAAATTTCATAGTTTCAGCTCTTTTAAATAGATTTATTAAGCGTTTCTTATTTAAGAAGAGACACTGAGGAGGAGGACAAAGAGCATGGGTTCAAATATGACCTTAAGCATTTATTAGCTGTATAACTGTGGACATGCTATTTTGCTTTTCTTTAATTCAGCTTCCTTTTCTTTAAAATGAAGCAAATACTACCTGTCTTAAGGAGGTTTTGATGAGGACTAAATGAAATCATATGTGTATAATATTTTACATAATATGTATTTTTCTCACTTGTACACACGCAGAGAATCTGATATATAAGAAAATAGTTGTTCATTCTCTTCTAAGAAAATATAAATTTAAGAATTCTAAAGTTTGCTATTTAAATTTCATGGTATGTTTTAAAGCATGAAATATATTTTTTATATATCCCTACATATAAAACAAATTTTTTAAGTCTTTCAAATATTAGTGAAGTAAGTACTTATCAAGCTTGGAACTTTTACTTCTCAGATAGTCTCTTAAAGTAAGATTAGGGGGCAGAAACCCTAAAAATGGCTCTCAAGTGCATATATAAAAGGAATATTTCATAAATGCTTGAAATATTTTTAGGATTCATCACCATATTTATCTTCACTGGAAAAAGAATAAGTTTATTTATTTTTTTTTGCGATACGCGGGCCTCTCACTGTTGTGGCCTCTCCCGTTGCGGAGCACAGGCTCAGGACACGCAGGCTCAGCGGCCATGGCTCACGGGCCCAGCCGCTCCGCGGCGTGTGGGATCTTCCCAGACCGGGGCACGAACCCATGTCCCCTGCATCGGCAGGCGGACTCTCAACCACTGCTCCACCAGGGAAGCCCAGAATAAGTTATTTTTTGATGTTCACCTTAAATCTTGTTTTATACCGTATCTAATGACCTTGCTAAATTCACTTATTAATTCTAATGGTTTATAAATTCTTTTAGGTTTTCTAAGTAATCATACTGTTTGTGAAAGTGGCATTTTTGTTCTCATTCTTTATACTTTCTATTTCATGTTCTTAGCTATTTGTACTGGCTAAGACCTTCAGGGCCATGTTAAGTGCAAGTAGTGATAATAGGTGGTCACATTCTTCAGTCTCGGGGAATGTTTGCAGTCATTCACCATTTAGTATGATGTTTGCTATAGGCTTTTTTTTTTTTTAAATAAATTTATTTATTTTTGGCTGTGTTGTGTCTTCATTGCTGCGCACGGGCTTTCTCTGGTTGCAGCGAGCGGGGGCTGCTCTCTGTTGCAGTGCGGTGGCTTCTTTTGTTGCGGAGCATGTGCTGTAGGTGCGCAGGCTTCAGTAGTTGGGGCTCGTGGGCTCAGTAGTTGGGGCTCACCGGGTCTAGAGCGCAGGCTCAGTAGTTGTGGTGCACGTGCTTAGCTGCTCTGTGGCATGTGGGGTCTTCCCGGACCAGGAATCGAACCTGCGTCCCCTGCATTGGCAGGCAGATTCTTAACCACTGCGTCACCAGGGAGTTCCTCTATAGGCTTTTTAAAAGATACACTTTATGATATTAAAGAGCTCCTCTTTTATTGTTTTGTGTAAGTTTTTAAAAAAATAATGAATGAATGTTGAATTTTATCAATTGGTTTTGTTTCATCTATAGATAATATGATTTATTTTGTTACATGGTAAATTATATTGATTTTCATGTGTTAAATCATTTTTCATTTCTGAATTAAACCACCACTTGGTCCTGATCTGTATATTGGTAGATTTGATTTTGCCAATATTTTGTTTATAATTTTTGTACTTGTGGCAAAAGAGGTCTGTAACATTTCTTTCCTGTAACAACCTTGTTGACTTTTGTTATCAAGCTTATGCTGTCTTTAGAAAACATGTTTGGAAATGCTTCCTATTCTTCTGCGGTCTGGAACAATTTGTGTAAGATTGATATTATTTTTTCCTTAAATTTTTGAAATCATCTGGGCCTAGAGTTTCTTTTGTGGCAGTGTGTTTTTACCTCATATAAAAAAATTCAAACATATAGATATTTAACATAATTTTACATTTAACACATGTATATCTACTACTTAGAATCTTGTGTTAGCATTTTGCTATAATTGCTTTATTACATGTGTGCCTTCACTTCCCTCTATCCATCCATCATTTTGTCTTATTTTTTTAATGCATTTCAAAGTAATTGGATATGTCAGTATGCTTTCCTCTAAATATTTAAGCATGAATATCATTAAGTAAAGTTGAATATTCTCTTACTTTTTTCTTCTGAAGTAAAATTTATATGCAATGTGATGCATAAATCTGGTGTGAACATTGGCTGAGTTTTGACAAATGTATGCATATGTGTATCCCAAGCTCCCTCAAGATACGGAATATTGCCATCATACTGGAAAATTTACTCATGCCTTTTCTCAGTTAATTCTCATATCTATTCCTAAGAGACAACAATTATTCTGATTTTTTTCTTACCATATATTAATGCATACATTTTATTAATTAATTTATTTTTGCTGTGTTGGGTCTTCGTTTCTGTGCGAGGGCTTTCTCTAGTTGTGGCAAGCGGGGGCCACTCTTCATCGCGGTGCGCGCGGGCCTCTCACTATCGCGGCCTCTGTTGTTGCAGAGCACAGGCTCAAGACGCGCAGGCTCAGTAGTCGTGGCTCACGGGCCTAGTTGCTCCGCGGCATGTGGGATCCTCCTAGACCAGGGCTCGAACCCATGTCCCCTGCATTAGCAGGCAGATTCTCAACCATTGCACCACCAGGGAAGCCCAACTGCATACATTTTAATGTAAGTTTCTTTCACTCAACATACTATATTTTGAGATTTATCTGTGTTGTTGAACATATTAATAGTTCATACCTTTTTATTGCTGAGTAGTATTCCACTGTAAGAAGATCCCACAGTTTATCCATCTTCCTGTTGATGGGCACCTGTGCTAGTTTTTGGCTGTTATGAATAAAGCTGCTATGAAAATTGTTGTACTAGTCTTTTTAAGTACATATGTTTTCATTTCTCCTGGGTAAATATGTAAGGGGTGGAGTCATATGTTAGGTATATGCTTAGTTTTATAATAAACTCTCCAAAGCAATTGTATCATTATACTCCTAAAACAATGTATTAAGAATTTCAGTTGCTCTCCATCCTGGTCAATATTTGATATTGTCAGGCTTTAAAAAATTAGCTCTTCTGGTGGGAATATAGAGGTAGCTCGTTGTAATTTGTATTTACCCAATGACAGAATGTTGAGCTCCTTTTATATGTGTGTTAAAAAAGAAGATATATCTTTTTTTTTAAAGTGTCTATTCAAATCTTTTACCCATTTAAAAATTGAATTGTCTCTTTATTATTGAGTTGTAGGTGTTTTTTATATATCTTGGATGTTTATTTGTGTTAGATATATGTTTTGTGCATAACTTCTCCCAGTTTGTGATTTGTCTATTCATTTACTTAATGTTATTTTTGATGAGCAGATGTTTTTTTACATTTTAATGAATTTTTATGGTTATTACTTGCTGTGTCTAAGAATCCTTTGCCTGCTCTAAATAATAAAGATATTCTCCTGTGTTTTCTTCTGAAAGCTTTATGAGTTTAGCATTTATGTGATGTTTGATGTTTGATTTACTTTGAATTAATTTTCATGTATAGTGTGAGACACAGATCAAGGTTAAGTTTTAAGAAATGGATATATATTTGTTCCACCACCATTTGTTGAAAAGACTTTCCTTTACCCGTTAATGACTTTGTTGAAAACAAATGACGGTATTAAGTATAGGTCTTTTTCTACACTAGCTATTCTGTTCCATTGATCTATTTGATGAATCTTACGACAGTACTGTACTGTCACAGTTACTGGAGCTTTATAGAGTAAGTCTTGATTTCAGGTCTTATAAGTGCTTTAGCTTTTTTTGGTAGTTTCCAAGATTGCTTTGGATGTTCTAGGCTCTTTGCAGTACCATATGCATTTTAGAATCAGCTTCTCAATTTACACACAAAAAAAATGCCTGCTGGAATTTGGTTGAGATTGTATTGTTTCTTTAGAGCAATATAGGGAGAATTGACAGTTTAACGATATTGAACCTTCCGATCTGTGAACATAGTATATAGGCATACCTTGTTTTACTATGCTTCACTTTACTGTGCCTTGCAGATATTGTGTTTTTTACATATTGAAGGTTTGTGGCAACCCTGAGTTGAGCAAGTCTATTGGCACCATTTTTCCAACAGTATTTGTTCACTTCATGTCTCTGACACAATTTGGTAGTTCTTGCAATATTTCAGACATTTTCATTTTTTATTATATTTGTTATGGTGATCTGTGATCAATGATCTTTTTTAAAATTGAGGTATGATTTATACAATATTATATTGGTTTCAGATATACAGCATAGTGATTCAATATTTTTACAGATTGTACTCCATTAAAAGTTACTACAAGAAATGACTGTAATTCCCTGTGCTATACAATATATCCTTGTTGCTTATCTATTTTATGCACAGTAGTTTGTATGTCTTAGTCCCATACCCCTAATTTGCCTGTCCCCTTTGGTAACCACTAGTTTATTTTCTGTATGTGATCAGTGATCTTTGATGTTATCACTATAACTTGCTGAAGGCTTGGGTGATGGTTAGCATTATTTTAAAATTAAGGTATATATAATGCATTGTTTTCTCAGACATAATGATATTGCATACTTAATAGACTACAGTATAGAGTAAATATAACTTTCATATGCACTGGGAAACCAAAAAATTCGTGTGACTCACTTTATTGTAGTATTTACTTTTTTGCAGTGGTCTGGAACCAAACCCACAATATCTCCGAGGTGTGCCTCTGTCTCTACTTATTTAGGTCTTCTTTAATTCTTTTTAAAGCAACCTTTTGTAGTTTTCAGTGTCTTTCGTTAAGAATTTTTGAGTCGATGTTCATGAGGTATGTAATCTGTAATTGTCTTTTCTTATAATCAGTTAGATTTTGTGATTAAGATCATGTTGCCCTCTTAAAATGTGTTGGGAAGTATTATTTTTATTTTCTTAAAGAATTTTTATAAGATTGGTGTTACTCTTAAATGTTTGCCAGACTTCACCAGTGAAATAGTCTGGCCCGGTACTTTTCTTTGTGGGAAAAGTTTTGATAAATTCAGTTTCTTTAATAGAGATAGAGCTAGTTGAGATTTTCTGCTCAACTTTGTGTTTCATTAAGTTGTATTTTTCAAAGAATTTGTTTCATGTAAAATGTTAAATTTGGTGTAAAGTTGTTCGTATATCTTCCTATTTAGAAAAAGACTTTAGTATCTGAAATGATGTCCCCTATTTCATTCCTGATATTGGTAATTTCCATCTGTTTTTCTTGATCAGCCCTGCTACTAGGTTTTTCAATTTTGCTGCTTTTCAGAAATCCAGTGTTTGACTTTGTTGATTTTATCCATTTTGGATTTGTTTTCTGCTTCACTCATTTTTACTCTTTACTGTTTCTTTCCATTTACTTCCTTTGGATTTGGTTTGCTGTTAGTTTTTGAACTTCTTGAGATAGAAGTTTAGCTATTGATTTTGACCCTTCTGTTCTAATACTGCATTTAAGGTATACATTTATTTATAAGCATTGCTTTAGTAACATCCCATATGTTTCCCTAAGTCATTTTTTCATTATCATTCATTGCAAATTTTTAAAAATTTCCATTGTGATTTATTTATGTTTTTTGACTCATGGGTTATTTAGAAGTGCATCACTTAATTTTCAAGCAGTAGGGGATTTTCTCAATTTTTAAAAATTATTCACTTGTAATAATTTGCGTTGTAGTCAGAGAACTAAAGAGTTCAGTGCTTTGAAATTTATTGAGACTTGCTTTATAACCCAGCATATGGTCCATTTTGGTATATGTTTTGTGTATAGTTTGTGTATTCTCTTTTTATTTGGAAGAGCGTACTATACATATACCTTGTAAGTCTAGTTGGTTAATTATGTAGTTCAAATCGTCTATCAATATATCTTAAGTGAATTTTTTGTCTGCTTGATCTTGTAGCTATTGACAAATGTGTGTTAGTCTCCCACGTGATTACGGATTTGTCTGTATCATCTGTTAGTCTTGGATATTTTTGCTTTATATATTTTTAAGCTTTGTTGTTGGGTCCATTGAGGTTTAGAATTAGGGTATCTTCTTGTTGGTATGACTTTTTAATTATTAAGAAATATCTTGCCTTGTCTACTTTGATATTGGCATAACTATGCTAGCTTCTTTTTAATTGATTTTTTTGTGGTATATCTTTTCTCATCATTTTATATTTACTCTTTCTGTGTCCATAAATAGTCTTTTAGTAGAGTATTTAACATAATAACAGATATAATTTAAGTTTAAAGCTACCAACATACTATTTATTTTATATTTTATCCGCAGGTACCGTGCTTTTTCTCTCACTTCTTACCTTCTTTGGTTCAGTCAGATATTTTAATCATTCTTTTTCTCACCTCAGTTAGCTTTTAATGGCTATCCTAGAAATTACTACATGAATTTTGAGTTGTTGCAGTCTAGTGTAAATTATTACTTCTGCCACTTCCTGCACAATGTAGACAGATATCTTGGACACTTTAACTTCGTTTACCCCACTCCTCACTTTTCTGTCATTGTCGTTATGCATTTAAAATCTCTATATATTTTAAACTTAACAAATTAGTAATGTTATATTTTTTTACAATTATAGTTCATTCATATTTGCCAATATACTTACTTTTCTATGGCTCTTCCTTTTTGCATTTCTGTTTTTTTCTAGTATTATTTTCCTTCTGTTGGAAGAACTCCCTTTTAGTATTTCTTTTACTGATACATTCCTTGTTTTTGTTCTGAAATCACCTTTATTTCATTTTCATTTTTCAAAACATTTAAAACTGTGAATAGATTTCTTGATTAGCACCTCTTTTCTTTCAAAAATTTTAAGCAGTCATTCCATTGTCTTGTGCCATTCAGCATTTCTATTCAAAGTTATCGCTCAGTCTGTTGATTGTTGCTTCTTTCAGTGTGTTTATTTTTTCCCTAGCTGCTTAAAGATGTGGCTTTATGTCTCATCAGTGTTAGGAAATTCTTGATTGTTGTCACTTCATATAACGTTTCTTTCTTATTTTTTCTTTCTTTTTTTCTGGGATTTCAATGATATGTATGTGAGAACCTTTCAAAGGATTCCATATGCCTCTCATACACTTCTGTAGTTTTCAACCTTTAATTTCTCTGTGCTTTGGTTTGGAGATTTTCTGTTAACCTCTGTTCTAATTCACATTTGCTCTGTTCAGTCTGCTGCAGGTGCCGAGTACTGACACTTGGGAAATTTTGCTGTGCGTAGCAAGGATATAGGAGCAGTAATTGGTCCTTGTGGGAGTACAGAGAGGGGCTTACTTACTTGTTTTTGGTTAGGACGTACTAGCATGTTTATGTTATGACTGGAATGATTCAGTAGAGAGAAAAAAATTAAAGCTGCGTGAGAGAGAAAAGGAAGATGACTTTTAGATAAAAGTTCTTGAGGTGAGAGAGGACATAATCCAAAGCAGTCAGCAGGATTTTCCTTTGATAGGAGCGGGACATAAAGAGGTTAGTAGTATATCTGTATACTGATGTACTCATGTATATTAGTAGTCTCATGAGATGGAATTCTGGCTTGACCAATGGGAAATAGGCATCCGTTCTTAAGTTCTGAACTCTTAAACTTTGGGTGTGTGTATTGAGCATATGGGACAATTGTCCAAGAAATGGAGAGCTTGGTGGAAGGGTAAACTGTATTTATAGCAACCTAATTGTTTTCTATTTCTGTGTACCCTCAGTGATGTCTACCTTTGTCTCTTAGGGTACTCAAAGTATTATAGTATATTTTTAAGAAACAACATAAATGTTTAATTAAATTAAATTATTTAAATAAATGTTTCTCTCATGTAGTTAAAATTTCTGTACTATATATTTAAACAGAGTAGTTAATTCCTTATAGCACATTTAAAATTAATTCTTAATAGTATTTTGAATAGAAAACCAAGTTTTCTAACGTTTTCCCACATTTTCTTTTACAGTTTTGTGAATACTAGAATAGCACAACCATGTTTCGGAATAGTCTCAAGATGCTTCTTACTGGAGGGAAATCAAGTCGTAAGAATAGATCAAGTGGTGAGTGACTCTGCTACATTTATTCTGTGTGATGTTTTAGAAAAGAAAGTTTTCTTAGGGATCTGAATTAGTGCTACAACACTTTATATATTTATTAAATAGCTTATTTAATTTAGAAAAAAAGAAAGTGTACATTCCTATAGGCTGTCAGACTCTTTATTAAGAGGAACACTTGATGAACACTCATCAGGAATAGTCAGGTAAAGGAAGAGTTAATGAAAGAAAAATATTTATTTCTGATATATGAGGGTATAATGCTTCTGTGAACTATGTATTAAAGACTTTCTAGACCTAAATTTACTTTTGAATTAACATGTAAAATTATTTCAGTCCTAGATACTCTTTGGGGAATGAGACTAAAAATAATAGAAACTGTCCTCAAAGGGTTATACAGAAAGTGAAATATAAGTTGAACATTTTTCTAGTCATTAAAATAAAGATTTTTTAAAAATAACAAGAGTGTAATTCTTAGGCTTTTAAGGTAAAAACAAACCAAAACTGTATAGATACTTTTTTGGGAGAAATGTTGAAGATTAATGTACTAAATGTATGTTTTCTGCAAATGGGTTGTTGGTATTTATCATATTCTTTTCTTTAATTGAAGTATAGTTGATTTACAATATTGTGTTAGTTTCAGGTGTGCATCATAGTGATTCAGTATTTTTTCAGGTTATATTCCATTATAGGTTATTATAAGATAATGGGTATAATCCCCTGGGCTATACAGTATGTCCTTGTTGCTATTATATCCTTTTAATCTTTTCAATTTCCTAATTTTTATGTATTTTACAAGTTTTCATAAGTAGTATGTTCATTATCATTCTCTTCAAATGTTTTTTAGCTCTCTTTGTGATTTCTTCTTGATCCATAGGTATTTAAAGTATAATTGTTAATTTCCAAACAGTTGATGATTTCCTGGTTATCTTATTATTAACTTACCTTATTTGTACTCTTATCAGAGAACCTATCCTGTATTTTATTCTTTTCATATTTATTGAGATTTCCCTTACAGCTCAGCATATGATCAATTTAGTCTAATGTTCTAGATGCACCAAATAATGTGGATTCTGCAGTTGTTGGGTGTAGTGTGGGTCAGTTTTTGTTAATGGTAGTCCTCAAACGTTTTATATTCTAACTTATTTTTTTTAAATTATTTACTGAGAAAGGTGTGATTAAATCTCACACTATGATTGTAGAATTGTCTGTATTTGAAAGATATCTTATTAGATGCATTGAAATTTAGACTTACTATATCTTCCTGGTGAATTAACTGTTTTACCATAACAAAATGTCCCTCTATATATATATATATTTTTTGGCGGTACGCAGGCCTCTCACTGTTGTGGCCTCTCCCATTGCGGAGCATAGGCTCTGGACACGCAGGCTCAGCGGCCATGGCTCATGGGCCCAGCTGCTCTGTGGCATGTGGGATCTTCCCAGACCGGCGCACGAACCCGTGTTCCCTGCATCGGCAGGCGGACTCTCAATCACTGCGCCACCAGGGAAGCCCTGGATTTTTAATAATGCCTTTTGTTTGAAAGTTGATTTTGTCTAATGTTAGTATAGCTGTACTAGCTTTCTTTTGATTAGTATTTATAAGGTATAATTTGTTCCATTCTTTTATTTTCAACATATATATATGTTTATACTGTTAATAGCACATAGTTGAATTTTCCTTTTTTATTCATTCAGACAAGTTTTTCTCTTAAGGGAGATGTTGGTTCGTCTATAGTAATTCAACCAGTGATATATTTGGGTTTAAATATAACATATTGCTGTGTGTTTTGTGCTTGTCCTGACTGTTCTGTGCTTTTTCTCTCTCCTGTATTGCTTTATTTTGGATTGATCAAAAGATTTTTTATATTCCATATCTCTCCTTATTGACTTGGAGATTATATACTCTTATAATTCATTCAGTGGTTAGCTTAAAGATTAAAACATCAATCAAAGTTTGGTATCAATTTGTACTTTTACCCACTTCCTGGACAATGGAAGAGCCTTAGAATCTTTTCACCTATATTTATTTAAATGCCACAAGACATTATTATTGTTTTATGTAGTCACTGTTGTTTGGGTTTATTCATGTATTTGACATTTTTATTGATATTTGTTCCCTCCTGCTTCCTTCACTTTCTAGATGGGATCACCAAATTTCTTTTTGTTTGTAGAACACCCTTTAAAATTTCCTTTAGTTGGGATCTTGATGTGGTGATTTTACTTTGCGTTTAGTTATCTGAAAGTGTCTTTATTTTGCCTTTATTTTTTGTAGGATGTTTTTGCTGGGAGTGGAATTATAGGTTGGCAGTTATTTTCTTTCAGCACTTTGAAATATTGTTCATTGTCTTCTGGCTTCTTGAATTATTTCTGGTGAAAAGTCAACTGTCTAATTGCTCCCTCTTTAAAGGCAATCTGATGTTTTTCTTTTTTGTTTTTAGTTTTCTACATTTACATTGATGTGCCTAGGAGTGGTTTTCTTTTTAAACTGTCTTTGTTTCTCTTCTATTTATTTATGTTTGTAGGGTTTTTTGAATCTGTGGCTTGATGAGTTTCATCAGTTTTGGAAAGCTATTACTCATTATCTCTTCAAATTTTATTTTTTTCCCCTTTTTCTCTTTCTCCTTTCTTTCTAGGACTCCAGTTATGCATTTGATAGACTACATGCATGTCATCTATGTCTCTTACACTCTCTTTCTATCCTTTTGTCTCTATATACTTTATGCTGGATATTTTCTTTTTATCTATCTTATAGTTCACTGATTCACTTTCCATTGGTATATAATCTGTTCTTAACCACATTCAGTTCTTAATTTTAGTTTTTGTATATTTCAGTTCTAGAACTTCCATTTGCTTTTTAAATTTTTTTTTAATTTGGAAATAACTTTTTTTAATTAATTTTTTTTGGCTACGCCGTGTGGCTTGTGGGATCCTTGTTCCCCGAACAGGGATTGAACCCAGGCCCTTGGCAGTGAAAGCACAGAGTGCTAACCACTGGACCTCCAGGGAATTCCCAAAATTTGGAAATAATTTTGAGCTTACTGAAAGGTTGCAGCAGTAGTACAAAGAACTCCATATACCCTTGCACAGATTCATGAACTTTTCACCGCACTTGTTTCATCATTCTCTCTCTATAAGTACACATGCACAGTGTCTCCATTTCTCCCCTACTTCACCCTTTCTCTCTCACTCACTCTTTTTTAAATCACTTGAGGGTGGGTTAAATACATCATGCCCCTTTACTCCTAAAAATTTCAACGGGTATTTCTTAAGGAAATTCTTTTTTATACCACAGTCCAGTTATCAACCTCAGGCAGTTTAAGATTGATATAATACTTTTATCCAATCTACCATCTATTCTCCAAATTTTGTCAGTTTACCTAGTAACTTTTAAAAAAAGAATTTTCCCTCTTCCTTTCCAAGATCCAGTCTAGAATAAGGTATTATATTACTTGTTATGTCTTTTTACTCTCATTTAATTCAAAACAGTTTCTCAGCCTTTCTTGACTTGCTTGATGAATAACTAGAATGCTCCTAATTTTATATTTGTTCTGATTTTTTTTAATGATTAGATTCAGGGTATGTTTCTGTGGTCTGAATGTTACATATGTTCTTTTCTTTTTGGGTTATCACAGCTGGAGGCACATAATGTCCATCTGTCACTCATTAGTGATTTTGATGACCAAATCAGTGTACTGTCCAGTTTCTCTGCTATGTAGATACTAATTTTCCCCTTTCAACTTAAAAACAGTCTGCAGGTAGACACCATTAGGTTTTTATTTTTTTCTGTTCTTTGTCAGTACTATTCTCAATCTTGTCTCTTATCTTTTATAAATATAGACCTACTATATTTATATCTATATTTTTTTGTCTAACTCTAAATGTGTCTGTTTCATTGATTTTTACTAATATAATTTTATTTCCTCCTATTCCTCTTTTTTTTTTTCCATGAACTTTTCATTTTGGGTTAATTTTAGTTTTACAGAAAAGTTGCAAAGATAGTACAGAGAATTCCTGTATATCCTTTACCTAATTTTCCCAACTGTTACATCTTATATTACCATGGTGCATTTGTCAAAACTAAGAAACCAACATTGGTATATTGCTGTTAATTAAACTCCACACTTTTATTTGGATTTCATTAGCTTTTTCATTAAACTCCTCATTGTGTTCCAGAATTGAATCCAGAGAACTACATTACATTTAGGTATTGCATCTCCCCAGACATTAACTGGATTTAGCAGAAGACAAATAATAGTTGATGTCACCCCACTGGTCACTTTTTGAAAGACACACACACACAGTAACTCATACATGTCAGAGATCCAAGCTGCCTCCACATTTGTCACTTAAAGAAATGGTTTATCCAAAATTTATTTTCTGGTCAAGAACTATGATTTCCTTAGACACCTACAGTTGTTTACTTTTGACACCAGGAGTAGGATTTTCTGTCACTTCACAACAACTAATCCATATAAAATAACTAGTAGAAAACAGTAAAGCCATATTAAGATGCAGATGCTGGGTAGACTTTTTGCCCTGAGTACCAGGTGTGATTTATTTCCACATACTACCCTTATTAGAGGTAGGCACCAAATTTGTGCTTTAGCAAAATTACAAATTATTGTATCCTAGACTTCTGAGTAACTACTGCTTTAGTAGCAATCATATTATTAAATCCATATATGTCAAGGTTCTACTGTATTATTAAAGCTTATTATTTTGATTTACTAGGTATTTAATTATGTCAGTAATGATTTCGGGGGGTCTTATTCTAGTGTTTATTCTTCTCCATGGCTTTTCATGTAAAATGTTTATAATTTAGAGTAGTTGTAAGTTAGAGTAGTTATAAAAATAGTGATTTGTATTCTATATGGCAAGAATTTATAGAGAAGCAGTATATTTTTTCAAATGTTCTCTAGGACAAGAATTCCAAAGCAAGAATAAATTTGATATTAAAAGAAAGAGTGTGTTTATGGGATGATATCATTAATGTTTTCATCATTACAGTTTTTTTCTTTAATCATTAATGAATAATTGGGTGGGTACTTTATTCTTTATATTAACTTTTGGCCCATGGCTTATTTTTAAAATTAGTAAGGTAAGTTTTCTCATGGCATAATCATTTGTTTTGTTTTGTTTTAGGGAACCAATTTAGTTTTTAGTTTGAAAAGCACTTGTAATAAAGGATATTGACTGTTCTAATTTGTCCTTTAAATAGTTGATCTCAACTCTTGTGTGGGGCACTACATAAATATTTAACAGAAATAGATTTTATATCAAGTAATAACAAATGAATTTTCTCAGGCAAAGTTTTCCCTCTAAGGATATGTGAATATCAGCTTTGAATTTTATAGCTTAATTCAGTTTTATGATGTGAAAATTGTTTCTGAGGTACGTAGGACTTGGAACTCTTGCTTTGTGAAAAGACAACTGTGTGGCTCTTTTGAATTATGAGTTATAAAGAAATCATGTGTGTTTTTATGTTTCCTAAAAATTAAATGTTTATTTATATTTTTCTTAACTGTTGTTTTTATTATTTAAAATCATGCAAGTAATTAGTAAAAGTTCCAATATGTTTCTTTGATATAACTAATGCCACTATTTGGTATCATTGTATCATTGTTTTGGTAAACCATCATTCAAGTATGAGGGGGGCAAAATACTGTCAATTTCAGATATTCAGGAACTCAGGAAGTATAGTACCCTTAATATAACGCAGCCATTGGGAGAAAAAAAATATCTTGAGGCTGTCTTCTACCAAAATAAAAAATAAATGTGAGGAAAGAAGGAGATGCAGAAAGAAAAGTGAGCAAAGTAAGTAAAACTTATAGTTAAATATAAATAATTCCTGATTGTGTACCACAACAGGAGAATTTGTTCCAGGAATGCAAAGACGTTTCTATATCAGAAAATCAATGTAAGTTTTTTACTTAGAAAAAAAATTTAAAACCACATTATCATATCATTATATTCTGAAAAAGCATTTTATATATCTGAGCAGCCATTAAAAGCATTAAAATAGAAAAAGGATACTTTAAATGTAATAAAGAGTATTCACCAAATCCAACAGCCAGCATCATTCTAAACAAAGAAATGGATCAGCCATTCTCATTAAAACAGAAACATGATAGAGATTTCTCCTGTTACCACTCTTTTTCAAAATTGTTTGGAAGGTTCTAGTATACAATAAAGACAAGAAAATAAAGTGACTAATATAAATATTGGAAAAGACAAGACAGTGTCATTTTTATTTTTAAGCTAGGTAAAAACCCCAGAGAATCCAGTAAATATTTACTAGAAATAATAATGTAATTTGGCAAGGTGGTTAGCACTTTTATCCCTACCAATATTTCCTGATTAGAAATGTAAATGAGAAAAAAATTACATTCACAATGATAACAGCCATTAAATTCTCAGGAATAGATTTGACAAGAAACCTTATTGAAGTGTGTAAGACTTGGACAAATGGAAAAACATATCGTGCTTCTGGATTTACACATAAATTTGTTTCTTCCATTCAGGAAACAGCAGGTTCATTTTCAGTTGGGTAAAATAACTTTAAAATTCTGTGGAAGGGCTTCCCTGGTGGCGCAGTGGTTGAGTCCGCCTGCCGATGCAGGGGACAAGGGTTCGTGCCCCGGTCCGGGAAGATCCCACACGCCGCAGAGCAGCTAGGCCTGTGAGCCATGGCCGCTGAGCCTGCGCATCCGGAGCCTGTGCTCCGCAACGGGAGAGGCCACAACAGTGAGAGGCCCGCGTACCGCAAAAAAAAAAACACAAAAACAATTCTATGGAAGAATAAATGAAAATAAGTATGAAAAGGAATAATTGATTTTGGTCAGGGTATGACTTAACAAGATATTAAAACTAGCTATAAATACTTGGTTACATAGGCACATAGGCTAGACATATGTCTAGGAAAGAGAGCAAAGAAAACCATGGCATTACTGAGGCAAGAGCATTATTGCCACTTCATTTTGTGGCGCTGTCCAGCACATTGTAGGACACAAATGCCATTATGACCAAAAGATACATTCTAAATTTGAGAACAGCCAGAGGTTGCCTTTGATTTAGACTTAAACTAGGGATAGAATGGAGGTGTTAGAGCTTATGTTTTCTGGCATCATTGTATTACCTTTAATGCTTGGGGCACTGATTCTTCTGTGATGTTTTGTGACTTGTTCATGGTGGATCATTTCCGATGTGTTTTCTAAGTTTGTTTGTAAGCTCATCTCAGGCAGGAATTGTTTTCTGTGAGGATCCTGTGCTGTTAGTTATTGTAATGGTCTCTTGCTAGGCACTGCACTGGTATCATAGGCCACGGACTGATTTTTTTTAAGTTTTTTATTGTGGTAAATATATATAACATAAAGTTCACTATTTTAACCTTTTTTTGTGTGTGTGCGGTATGCGGGCCTCTCACCGTTGCGGCCTCTCCCGCCGCGGAGCACAGGCTCCGGACGCGCAGGCTCAGCGGCCATGGCCCACGGGCCCAGCCGCCCCGCAGCACGTGGGATCCTCCCGGACCGGGGCATGATCCCGTGTCCCCTGCATCAGCAGGCGGACTCCCAACCGCTGCGCCACCAGGGAAGCTCTATTTTAACCATTTTTAATTGTACAATTTATTGGCATTAATTACATTCACCATGTTATGTAACCACCACCACTATTTCCCCAAATTTTTCATTACCCCAAGCACGAACTCTGTACCCATTAGGCAGTAACTCCCCATTTCCTCTTCCCAGCCCCAATAACCTCGAATCTTTCTGTCTCTGTGAATTTGCCTTTTCTAGATATTTCACGTAAGTGTAATCATACTATTTTGTCCTTTTGTATGTAGCTTATTTCACCTAGCATAATGTTTTCAAGGTTCATTCCTGTTGTAGCATGTATCAGAAGTTCATTCCTTTTTATGACTGAATACTATTCCTTTGTATGTGTATGCCACATTTTGTTTATCCGTTCATCTGTTGATAGACACTGGGTTATTTCCATTGGAATAATGCTGCTCTGAGCATTGTCATACAAGTATCTGTTTGAGTCTCTGTTTTCAGTTTTTGGGGGGAATATATCTAGGAGTGGAATTGCTGGTCATATGGGGAAATGTACAGGGTTTTGTGTGAAGATGTGCTTTCATTTCTTTGGGGTAAATGTCCAGGGGTACAGTTGCCAGGACATACTTTAGTTGCACGTTTAGTTTTTAAAGAAAGTGCCATCTCTTTCAGAGTGCCTGTACCATTTTACATTCACACCAGCAGTGTGTAAGTAATCCAGTTTCTCCTCATCCTTGCCAGCATTTGGTGTTGTCACTATTTTAATTTTAATTATTTTGATAAGTGTGTATTGGTACCTCATTGTGGTTTAATTTTCATTTCCCTAGTGGCTAAATGATACTGATCATCTTTTCATGTGCTTATTTGCCTTCTGTATGTCTTCTTTGGTGAAACATCTCTTCATGTCTTTTGGCTGTCTTCTAACTGGGCTGTGTGTGTGTTTGCGTGTGTGTGTGTGTGTGTGTGTGTGTGTGTGTATTAAGTTTTGAGAGCTCTTTATATATTCTAGCCTTTGTCAGATATGTTGTTTGCCAGTATTTTCTCCCAGCCTGTTGATTGTCTTTCTATCCCCTTAGCAGGGTCTTTTGTAAAGTTTTTAATATTTATGAAGTCCAGTTTATTGTTTTACTTTTATAGATCATGATTTCATTTCTGTCAACAGATGTTTATTCATTAATCACTAAGTACTGGGTAGTGTACTGGTTGCTTGATATTTGAGTTTGAGTTAATTTCTCTTTAACCACTTCATGAGCAAAAATCAGTCCGTCTGTGAAAATAGGGCACTTTGTTAGAAGCATTTGTTATTGGCGTTCCCTCCGCCCTCCTCACCACCACCAACTGGGCATTGAAATTAATTAAAATCTTCATTGCTGTCTGAATAGTGAATGTTCATAATAAAATGTTCAAAGAAATATGTACCATAGCATTCATGTAAATATATTTTGCTATAAAAATATCTTTTTCCTTCCAGGGACATTAAGTTTTATTTCATTAGTAAACCATGAAATTACAGCATAAGCTTTTCAAGGGTTTTTACCTTTTCTGTACCCTGTTCTAACAAATTTGGTTAGAAAACATACTCCTGTTTAATATGAGGAAAGGATTTTACTTATTTAATTATAGAGCTATAGCATCTTCTGTAATAAAACCCAAACCTGTCATTATTGACTGCTGTTTCCCTTTCTGTTCTCTGCCCATCTATTTGCCCAATTTGTGTTTGTCAGTTGAGGTATTTACTCTTTATGAAATTCGTTTGTCCTTGCCAATTAAGATAGGCTGTCATAGAACTTGAGGGGAAAAGTCATTAGAGGAAGTGACAGAGTGTGGCTGTGTTAAAAAGAGGAAGGATTCTTATTCGGTGGTGGGCTATGAAAATGAACATGACTGGAGAGTGAAAAAAGTGGTGAGAGCCTTGAAATTGCATTTTGAAACATATCTGATTTGACTGGTTTTATTTATATTTCAGGTATTTGTAGTGGTTTAGCAATTAAACTAATAGCACTTCTCATCAGATAGACACATACACTTGCACTCATGTTTTCACCTCTATTTCCAGTTTTATTTTTATCCTATTTATTCAGAGTTGTTTGAGTTTTGCTAACTTTACAAGATGAATTGTCATGGTTTCATCTTTTACAGTGCTTCATGTATCATATAAATTATTTATTCCTTGAAAGTTTAGTGGAACTCAGACATAAAAATGGCTAGCCTGAGCTTTTTGGGGTTTTTTTAGGTAGTTTTTTGACAGTATTTTCTATTTTATTTTCATCAGTGTAATTAAGTTTCCTTTAGGCAATTTGGATAATTTATTATTTTCCTAGAAAATGTCCATTTCATTGAGATTTTAGAATTTATTTGTATAAAGTTATAAATATTGTATTCATTTGAGTTTAATTCAGTTTCTCCTAATATTGAATGTTTTTATATTTTCTGTCTCTTAGCTTTGAGGCTTATCTATTTTATTAGCTTTTTCAAAAGATTCAACTCTTGATTTTACTAATTTTATTTTTCTTCTCATTTACATTATGAATTTTCTATGACATAGCTTATGCTGTATTCCATAAATTTTGATATATAGTGTTCTCAATATTAACTTTTTACATAGTATGATTTTACTGGAACATAGTCACACCCATTTGTGATAGAGACTGTGTAGCCCACACTCTTGAAATACTTACGATTTGACCCTGTGAGAAAAAGTTTGCCAACTTTTGCTTTAAAACATTGAGGGTTTTGCTTTTTTGTTTTTGGGGGTCTTTTTGGCTGTATTTTGATCAGATCTTATAACTATCTAATGGATGCTAGAAAACAAAATGTATTTTCTTTTTATAGGACAAAGTTTGCTATATTTATTAAGTAAACTTTACTGCTTTTTTAAACTACTGTATGTTAATGTTTTGCTTAGTTGAGCTTCTGATACTTTGGCTTTAAGTCTATCTAGATTTTGTATTTAAGGTGTATCTCTTGTTGTAAATATGTAGTTTTGTTGTTGAATCCAATCTGATTTTCTATTTTTAAGTGGTATATTCAGTCCATTTACATTGACTATATAACTATTGATGTGATTTGGTTTAAGTTTTTCATCTTGCTCTTTGTTTCTTTTGCATTCATGTGTTCCTCGTTCTTTTTTTTCCCCTGTTCCCTGTCATTTTTAGAATTTATGAAAAATTTTAAATTCTGTTTTCTTGGCCTTTTAGCTATGCCTTCTTGGATTTTCTAAAAAAGAGACTGTGCAAAGGATTACCATATGCATCTTTAACTTTTTATGGTTTAACTTCAAATTTTATTCTACTACTCTGTGAGCACTGTAAGGACTTTAGGATATTTAATTCTATTTATATCCCACTTTTTGTTGTCTGTATTTTACTTCCACTGTAGTATTGATATATATCCCACAATACATTTGTTACTTTAAGTAGTCATTAGTCTTTAAGGTGCTTTTTAAATGTCTTAAAAAAATTAACCCATATATTTCCTTCTTCTAGTATTCTTCATTCCTTCTTATAAAATGGTGTTTTATCTGGGATATTTTTTTTTCACCCTGCAGAACTTCCTTTGCATTTCTTGAGGTGTAGGTCACTGGCAGTGAATTACCTCAGCTTTCATTTTCTCATAATGTTTTAATTTTACCTTCATTTTTGAAGGATATTTTCCCTGGGTATAAAATCTTAGATTGGCAGTTCTTTCAACACTTTAAAGATGTTATTCTGTTATTTTTTCTTTCTGATAAGAAGTTGGCAGTCGTTCTCATTGTTTTTGCCTTTGAATGAAATGTGATTTATTTATTTATTTTATTTAGTATGGCTGCTTAAAAAATTGCTTTATCTTGGCTGTTAGCATTTAGCTACGATATACCTAGGTGTATGCTTTTCTTTCTGTTATATTGTTTGGATTTTGGTGAGCTTCTTGAGTCTAAGTGTTGATGTCTTTCATCAGTTGTGGAAAACCTTAGTCATTATTTCTTAAGGCATTTCTTCTATCCTTTTTTCATCTGTGTTTTGGAACTTTAGTTTGTACGTTAAATTGTTTGATATTACCTAATGCATCTCAAACTGTTCTTTTTCTTTGTTTTTTTTGGTAATTTTCCCCCTTTGGTTAATTTATGTTGGCCTGACTTCAGGTTTATTAATATTTTTCTGCTGAGTCCAGTCAGCTTTTAAGCCCAGTCAGTTAATTCTTAATTTAGATAGTGTTTTTCAGTTATAGAATGTTCATTTGGTTCTTTTAAAGATAGTTCATTTCTCTGTTGAAATTTTTAATCTTTTCATCTGTTTTTTCTGTTTTTAACCTCCTTTTTTTACTTTTACATAATAGCCAAAAATAATAGTTTAATAGCTGATGTGTCTGCTAAGTCCTGCATTTAGGTCAGATGTGTATCTGCTTCTGTTAATTCTTTTGCTGCTTCACACATCTCATTTTTCAGTTGTTTATCAGACATTGTGTTTAAAAGATCTGTAGAGGCTAGAGTAAATAATATTTTTCCCTTGATGAAATAAAATTCATATTTTAAGGCAGGACAAGAAAAAATAAACATAAAATTCCCTCTCTGTGTTTGTTTGGGCCTTCTCCCTCCCTAATGCGCAGTGTGCATCTGCATTACACATTAACCAGAGCTCCTCAAGGGTGGGAGTGCCTGCTCAACTGTAAAGGTAAATTTTTTTTTCTTCCTTCTGACACTAGCAATGTAATTTTTTAAAAGAATAGTGTTCTTTCCCAGCTCTGTAGGGGTCATGGTGCCTTGCTGTTCGCTTTGTACATGTTTACCTGCACCGTGTATCCTTGGTGAACTTTATGTAAAATCAGTATATCATTTTGATGTATGATCCTTTGTCTCAGAAATGTATATGACTATGCCTTCAACTTCTAACAGGTGGAACAGTTCTCAGAGCTTCTGAGCATCTGCTTCCTGGGTTATAATCCTCAGTTTGGCTTGAAGAAAATTCTCTTTTTTCTTCTTAACTTGATAGTTAATTCAATTTTCTTCAACATGTAGAGAGGGAAAGCTTTTTCCTATGTAAGACAGCTGTGGTGAGGGTCTGCTCTCTTGGATCTGATGGAGGGTTGAGGTGGATAAGGGCTAGGTTGCAGTTTAGTTTGTCTCAGTTCACATGTGTTTCAGATGTCTAGGTTGAGGCCTGTTCTGTGTGTATGTCAGTCCTCTCCCTTTAGCAGGACTCTGGGATCTAAGTATCATCTCATTATGAGATCTTGCTCAACATTATTGTCAAGCTTCCAGTCTCCCGGATTGTTGCCTCCCTGAATTTGGTAGAAGTCTTGTGTGGAGTATCAGTGGACAGGGAGAACTAGCTTTGAATTTGGGGTTCCTTCACTTTTTATACCAGGAGTTGACAAACCATGGCCTCCAGGCTACATCTGGCCTACCACCTGCTTTTGTAAGTAGAATTTTATGTGGCCATAGCCATAATCATTTGTTTATGTGTTGTCTGTGTCTGCTTTCATTCTATAAAAGCAGCATTCTATAGTTGGGAAAGAGACTAAAATATTTACTGTTTGGCCCATTCTGGACAAATTTGATGGTCCCCGTTCTATACTGTCAAGCCAGTTCACACAGTCGTTAAAAAAATTCGCTGATTTCTCTTTTTTCCCATATTTTTGTTCTCTCTATTTTTTAATTTATTTCTTTAATTTATTTTTATTGAAGTATAGTTGATTTATAATATTGTGTTATTTCAGGTGTACTTGCCTATGGTAGACCAGTCTTCCTCTTACTGCCCATGCTTTGACTTAGTAAATGGCTTTAGTGATCTTAAATCAACTTCATCATATTATATCAGTCCTAATCTTAGAACCCTGCAATAGATTTCAGTAGGTTTTAGAGTAAAGTTTGAAGTCTTTCACTAAGCTTATAGAGCCCTTGGGACTTCCTGGCAGTCCAGTGGTTAAGACTCCGCACTCCCAATGCAGGGGGCCCCGGTTCGATCCCTGGTCGGGGAACTCGATCCCACATGTTGCAACGAAGAGCCTGCATGCCGCAACTAAAGGATCCTGCATGTCACAACTAAGACCCAGTGCAGCCAAATAAATAAATGTTAAAAAAAAAAAAAGCTTATAGAGCCCTTGATAATATAAACACTGCCTGCCTCCCCACTCTCCTTCTTTTTTTTTTTTAATAGATTTTTTTTTAGACCACTAAGGTGCATAGCAATATTGAGGGACAGATACAGAGATTTCCCGTGTACCATCTGCCCCTCACATGCATACAGCTTTCTTTTTTTAATAGTCATTGGTCTTTCTTTTCAGTCTCTTCACCAGTCTTCCTTCTCAGTCCCCACCACATTCAAACTCCATCCAGTTACCCTTTCTATCTTTTTTGCACATATCACTCTTTGAGGTATTTTACTTTGTTTGCATGGTTTTGTTTATTGTTTGCATTCCTTCATAAAAGTAAGTCTTACAGATTCATTGACTGTATTATTCCCAGAATCAGGAATAGTGCCTGGAAATTAGTAGATCAATAAATATTTGTTGAACGAATGAATAAATATACTGTTTTCTCTGACTCACCAGCACTTGCCCTACTCTCATCCTGCTGCCATATTAATTTTCTTAATTAGAAAATTCTTAGCTTGGCACCTGACCTTACCTAACTTCTCTAGCCTTATTCCCTATAACTCTTACTCAGAAACTTTCTACTTTATCCAAGTCGATCTTCTTAATGCTTTGTATTTTCTGTGACCCTTTGATCATGACATTCACCCTGTCTGGAATAAACTTGCCATTTATACTTAAGTCACCTCTTTAAATACTACCCAGTCAATCATTAAAGTCCAGCTTATATCTTATTCAGGTTCACAGTGATCACTCTTGTGTCTCATGTACTGTAGTGTTTATCCCTAATGTGAAACTTAATAATGTAATGCCTTTTATTGCATATAAACTTTCTAGAAAGGCTTCCCTAATACAGTTTAACTATCCTAAGGGTAAGAAATGCTCACTGCCTTTTTACTCTCCTTCAGTTCATGCTGTCATTATATTTACATTTATATATCTATATTTCATTGAAAGAGAATGTAAGAGGTTATTTGGTTAAATATCTTGTCTTCGATAAAAATGTATTGAGTAACAGTTACCTTACATTTACATGTGTTCTGTGGTTCACAAAAGGAAAAGACTTTAACGTGTTACTACCTCATTTAATCTGTATAGCAAACACCACTCCATTTTACTGATGAGAGATAAAAAGACTTGCCCAAGATAAAAAGACTTTCCCAAGTATCTATAGCTAGTAGACAGCCATAGGAGTAGAAGCAATTGAATTCTCACTCTTCATATGTTGCTGTCTCTGAGTAAATGAGACAATTAGTAACGGAATTAAGTCTAAATTGAGATCTGAACACTACTAAATGTATTTTCTTTGAAGTAGCAGGTCAGTTTTTAACAGATCTTAAGTTGCTAATGGTTGTATCAAAGCAGAAAGTAGCCAAGAGTTTGGTGACTTCTTTTGGTAGTTGAGAGAGATTTTATTTTAAACTGCATGCATTTTTGCTCTCTGATTTTTTTTTTGCTCTCTCATTTTTTCTGATTGATTGTCATGAAAACATTTTAAATATGGGTACCAATTATACATTGTGAGTTGATAGTTTATAACTATGATACTAATTTTATTTCTGTAACAAATATGGTTTTACTTTCCTCAGATGAATCTGTGGTATATGTACATAAAGATATAAAACTTAGAAAAATACTTTGTTCATCTCTGCATAAAGTTGATTCAGATTTAGCATGCATTTATCGAATATTACGTTTTTTGCACTATATTAAACACTTTAATGAAACACTCATATATTAGTCTACATTAATGTGAAATATGTGTAATATGTGAAAATTGTGGGATGATTTCCTTTTTGCTCACTGAAGATTTTATTTTAGGGCGCCTATAGTTTTGATTAGGAATGGTAAATATCATTTATGGCTATTGTAAAGCATTTAGGTAATAGTCTGATCAGACCACGAATGTTATTGGGAACAGAGACATCTCTTATCCATTTTTTTATCCTTGGTCATTGTTTCATAATAAATGTTTGTCACATAGCATGAATTTTCTTAAAAAGTTATGACATTATTTTGTCTTATGTTTTGTTATTCTTTTAAAAGTCAGATAAAACTGGTTTTGAGTCATTTTAAAACAAATTAACAACCCTTTAAAATAGTGCTGTTTAATAGAACTTGACGTGATGATGGATATATTTTATAAATCTGCATCATCCAGTACTGCAATGGAAGGAACTTATGACTGCCCCCAAATGTGGTTCATTAAATCATTCCACAAAGATATTTTTAGTGTTTACTGTGTATCAGTCATTGTGATACATGTTGGAAACAGTTGCTACTCCCAGGGAACTCAAAGTCTAATAGAGGAGAGAGCTTGCTAAACCAACAGTGACAGCAGTTGGGCGAGAGGCAGGGAGGAGAAGAGAATGCAAGTTGAACTTTAAGGATGAGTATGCGTTAGGGGTCTACATAGAGAAAGTCTCATTTGCCAGTAGACGAAGAGAGGAGACTATATGGTGCATTCTAGCAACTACAAGAATTCTCGATTCCTGGAACCTAGGGTGAGTTAGAAAATTGCTTAAAAAAAAATGGACAGTTAATCACACATCAGTTAATGCAGTGTCTTGTATGCCCAGCTAAAGAGTTCAGATTATATCCTTAAAGCCTCAAGTGAGCCATTGCAGGATTTTAAACTGGTAAGTAAAGAAAGATTTTAACATCTAAACTCAGTACCTCTGCTCCATATTTATTAAATTTGAGATTTCTAGAGGAAATAATAATTTTATGTTAAAATTTAAATTTGATTAGATTCTATAGTCATTTCCCTGGTCATTTTTATTTGCTCTTGTAACAGAGTGGTTAGAATTACCAAAGATCCAATTTACAATGACTGAGATATGAAGGGGATTTATTAGTTCACATAATAAAGACTTTCAGAGGTGTGGTGATTATAGATAAATTAATTCTGAAACTCGATAGCATCATCAAGGACCCAATTTCTCTCCAACTTTCTGCCCTGCCATTTTTAGAATTTTGGTTATTCTTCTCAGGCTTATCCTTGCATAGCTGCGCGAGGACTGCTATACTTTCAACTTGTATATCCACACACAGCATTGTTCAAAGACTTGTAGAACAGCTGCCCCTTTCTTGGGTCCATCTTTAAGATTAAGAAAAACTTTCCTGAAAGCTACCCCTCTCTCTCTCTCTCTCTCGCATTTGCCTCACGTCCCACTGGCCAAATTTTAGCACATAACCTTTCTTATACCAATTAATGGAATTGCAGCTGATGTTCTTAAGATTCATTTACTAATTAAAGTTTGGCTCTGAGGCTCGGGAGAGAACCAGCCTCCCTTGAAGCAAATACCAAAAATAAAATTGGGATTCTGTTAGTGTGAAAGAAGGGGTTGGGTAGGCAACCAGAGGAGTCCACCACTTTGTTTTACTAACCTAGTTATGGGTTTTGTTTATTTTAAAATTAGTTTATTTTATTTTTGTTTATTTTAAAAATTAGTGGTGTTTCCCATGCCAAGAGTTAGAAGGACAAGCCCATACTTGCCTCAAAATAGGAAAGACAGGACCTTCTTACATTTGTCAATAATACTACTATTTTGCTGTGAAGTTTGCAGGTGGTATAGAGCTGTTATGGTGTGACTCAATCTTTGAGTTTTATCCACTTTGAAAATCTTTAAAGACTTGGTTTCTGACCTACAAGGTTGAGGACTGGGCCTTGAACCATAGGATTTTACTGTATGAGAGGCTTTGCCTGGGAAGTAAACCCACCGATCATCTCAGAAGACAGATTTCTGTGATTGTTCTTGGCCAGGGGAATTCTTTTCTAGTCTAGAGTAAGAGTGGATGGGAGATTTGCTCTAAATTTTTTTCCTGAATATATATTTTTTAATGATAGGAAGGCTTTTTTAAAAAAAATAATTTATTTGATGGCATGGGGTTTCAGTTGCAGCAGGTGGGCTCCTTAGTTGTGGCACGCAGCCTCCTTAGTTGAGGCATGCGAACTCTTACTTGTGGCATGCATGTGGGATCTAGTTCCCTGACCAGGGATCAAACCAAGGCTCCCTGCATTGGGAGCGCGGAGTCTTACCCACTACGCCACCAGGGAAGTCCCGATTGGAAGCCTTTTTGTGTCTGTAAGGGGCCAGGTCAAATATTTGGAACAGATTTGTCTGCTTTCTTGCTGTCACCTAACCACAAAAAACTTGGCTGCTTGAAAAAGGGGATGTTTACTGGGAGAAGGACAATATTGAATAAAAAATTAATTTTTTCAAAATAATGCCTAGCTTTACTTTTTTGCTCTAAAAATTTACCTCAAGCCTCATTCCGTTACCTCTGATATTTTTCATATTAGCCATTTCTTTACTCAGAGTATTGTGTTACTTTGCCATTCTTCTTTGTTCCTATCTTAGAGACTGATGGCCATACTGCTAGTAAATCTCCACTCTGTTAACCTTCCAGTCACTTCATACTCTGAGGCTACAGTACTATTAGATACTATTTAGATGCTTCTTTCCTTCCTCCCTCTCTGTGTTCTGTCTTTTCAACCCTGATTATATAGTGAGTGCCTACTGTGGGCCAGGTAAAGTCCTGAGGGATACAGTTTGCTTAGAGCTATAAGACATCGTCCCTATTAGACTTGACTATATGGTACAAGTAATCCAGTACTATTAAAATAGTGTGAGAAGTATTAGGGTAAAGTTCTGCACAGGATACTATTGGAGTACAGAGGAAGGACTCCATCTCAGACTGGGAAATAGAACAATTCCTGGAGGAGGTAGTGGCTATTGTGGGACCTAATTAGTAGTTAGCCACTTTGATAAATGGAGAAAAGTAAGTTTCAGGCAGAGGATACAGCAAATATAAAGGCATGAAGTTGTGAGAGAGTTTGAGAATTAGCAGATGGAATGAGGATTGGTAAAGGGCAGTTTGCAGAAAGGGTGTGTGTGTGATGGTGGGCAGGCAACACGTCATCCTTAGGAGTGATTGCAACAGCAACCAGGGGGGAGTGATGAGAGCCTAAAATAAGAGGGTGGCAGTGGGGATGGAGGGATGTCAAGAAAGAATCAGCTGAACTTGATAGGTTGGGTGTGGGTCCAATGAAGAAAGAGCCCTGGTCTTATATTTATTCATTCACTCAACAAAACTATTGACTGAGCACTTGCTATGTGCTGGATACCGTTAGAGTTACTGGAGATATAGTAGTGCTATAGATCAAGTTACTGTCCTAGTTACGTAGTAACTCACAGAACTTATACAAGGACGACACCCATGTTCTGGCTTAGGTGACTGGGTGAATTGTGGTTGCCATTCATTTGAGGTTTGTGGGGAAATGTAATGAAATCAGTTTTAGAGATACTAAGTTTGAGGTGATGATGGGATAACCAGGAGAAGTTAGACACATGAGTTAGGTTCCTGGAGAAGAGGACAGAGTAAGAGATCTTAGAACCTTTGTAGTAGTGGGTAAAGTTTTAAAAACTTATCATAAGGTAAAATTTACTTTGTGTGTGTGTACCATTTAGTGAATTTTAACACGTATAGATGTGTGTAGCTGCCACTACAATTAGTATACATGATGGTACAGGTTGTATTATGATATCCTTTTCTAGTCATACCCTTACCCTACCCCGGATCCTGGAAACCAATGAGCTATTTATTCTCTATCTTTGTTGTTGTTTTTTTTGTTTGTTTTTTTTAAAGAATGTCATTTAATGGAAAA
This sequence comes from Aethalodelphis obliquidens, assembly GCF_003676395.1. Taxonomy (NCBI): domain Eukaryota; kingdom Metazoa; phylum Chordata; class Mammalia; order Artiodactyla; family Delphinidae; genus Aethalodelphis; species Aethalodelphis obliquidens. The sequence continues at coordinate 15,197,824 of NW_020837988.1, read as the reverse complement.
TGGAATAATAAAGCCTTTTAAGACTGGCTTTGTTCATTCAGCATAATGCCTTTGAGATTCATCCAAGTTGGTCCAAGAATAGTTTTTTTTTTTTTTTTAAATTGCTGAGTAGAATGCCATTGTATAGATGTATCACAGTTTGTTTATTCATTCACCCACTGAAGACCATTGGGGTTGTTACCCATTTTTTGGCAGTTACGAATAGAGCCACTATAAACATTCATGGACAGGTATTGTGTGAACATAAGTTTTCATTTCTTTAGGGTCAGTGCCTAGGAGTGAGATTGTTGGATTTTATGGTAAGGTTATGTTTAACTTTATGAGAAACTGCCACGCTATTTTTTTTTAACATCTTTATTGGAGTATGACTGCTTTACAATGTTGTGTTAGTTTCTGCTGTATAACAAAGAGAAACAGCTATACGTATCATATATCCCCAAATCCCCTCCCTCTTGTGTCTCCTTCCCACCCTCCCTATCCCACTCCTCTAGGCGGTCACAAAGCACCGAGCTGATCTCCCTTTGCTTTGCGGCTGCTTCCCTCTAGCTATGTATTTTACATTTGGTAGTGTATATATGTCAGTGCCACTCTCTCACTTCATCCCAACTTACCCTTCCCCCTCCCTGTGTCCTCAAGTCCATTCTTTACGTATCTTTATTCCTGTCCTGCCCCTAGGTTCTTCAGAACCTTTTTTTTTTTTTTAGATTCCATATATATGTGTTAGCATACGGTATTTGTTTTTCTCTTTCTGACTTACTTCATTCTGTATGACAGATTTCTAGGTCCATCCACTTCACTGCAAATAACTCAATTTCGTTCCTTTTTATGGCTGAGTAACATTCCATTGTAAATATGTGCCACATCTTCTTTATCCACTCATTTGTTGATGGACACTTAGGTTGCTACCATGTCCTGGCTATTGTAAATAGTGCTGCAATGAACAGTGTGGTACATGACGCTTTGAATTATGGTTTTCTCAGGGTATATGCCCAGTAGGATTGCTAGGCTGTACGGTAGTTCTATTTTAAGTTTTTTAAGGAACCTCCATACTGTTCTCCATAGTGGCTGTATCAATTTACATTCCCACCAGCAGTGCAAGAGTGTTCCCTTTTCTCCACACCCTCTCCAGCATTTATTGTTTGTAGATTTTTTGATGATGGCCATTCTGAGTGGTGTGAGGTGATACCTCATTGGAGTTTTGAATTGCATTTCTCTAATGGTTAGTGATGTTGAGCATCCTTTCATGTGTTTGTTGGCAATCTGTATATCTTCTTTGGAGAAATGTCTGTTTAGGTCTTCTGCCCATTTTTGATTGGGTTGTTTGTTTTTTGATATTGAGCTGCATGAGCTGTTTGTATATTTTGGAGATTAATCTTTTGTCAGTTGCTTTGTTTGCAAATATTTTCTCCCATTCTGAGGGTTGTCTTTTTGTGTTGTTTATATTTTCCTTTGCTATGCAAAAGCTTTTATGTTTCATTAGGTCCCATTTGTTTTTTGTTTTTATTTCCATTTCTCTAGGAGGTGGGTCAAAAAGGATCTTGCTGTGATTTATGTCATAGAGTCTTCTGCCTATGTTTTCCTCTAAGAGTTTGATAGTGTCTAGCCTTATATTTAGATCTTTAATCCATTTTGAGTTTATTTTTGTGTATGGTGTGTTAAGGAGTGTTCTAATTTCATTCTTTTACATGTAGCCGTCCAGTTTTCCCAGCACCATTTATTGAAGAGGCTGTCTTTTCTCCATTGTATGTTGTTGCCTCCTTTATCAAAGATAAGGTGACCAGATGTGTGTGTGTTTATCTCCGGGCTTTCTATCCTGTTCCATTGATCTATATTTCTGTTTTTGTGCCAGTACCATACTGTCTTGCTGACTGTAGCTTTGTAGTATAGTCTGAAGTCAGGGAGCCTGATTCCTCCAGCTCTGTTTTTCTTTCTCAAGATTGCTCTGGCTCTTAGGGGTCTTTTGTGTTTCCATACAAATTGTGAAATTTTTTATTCTAGTTCTGTGAAAAATGCCAGTAGTAGTTTGATAGGGATTGCATTGAATCTGTAGATTGCTTTGGGTAGTATAGCCATTTTCACAATGCTGGTTCTTCCAGTCCAGAACATGAAATCTCTCTCCATCTGTTTGTATCGTCTTTAATTTTTCCATCAGTGTCTTAATAGTTTTCTGCATACAGGTCTTTTGTCTCCTTAGGTAGGTGTATTCCTAAGTTTTTTATTCTTTCTACTGCAATGGTAATTGGGAGTGTTTCCTTAATTTCTCTTTCAGATTTTTCATCATTAGTGTATAGGAATGCAAGAGATTTCTGTGCATTAATTTTGTATCCTGCTGCTTTACCAAATTCATTCATTAGCTCTAGTAGTTTTCTGGTAGCATCTTTGGGATTCTCTATGTATAGTATCTTGTCATCTGCAAACAGTAACAGCTTTACTTCTTTTCCTATTTGGATTCCTTTTATTTCTTTTTCTTCTCTGATTGCTGTGGTTAAAACTTCTAAAACTATGTGGAATATTCAACTACGTTGAATAATAGTGGTGAGAGTGGGCAACCTTGTCTTGTTTCTGATCTTAGTGGAAATGGTTTCAGTTTTTCACCATTGAGGATGATGTTGGCTGTGGGTTTGCCATATATGGCCTTCATTATGTTGAAGTAAGTTCCCTCTACGCCTACTTTCTGGAGGGTTTTTATCATAAATGGGTGTTGAATTTTGTCAAAAGCTTTTTCTGCATCTATTGAGATTATCATATGGTTTTTATCCTTCAGTTTGTTAATATGGTATATCACCATACACATTGATTGATTTGCATATATTGAAGAATCCTTGTATTCCTGGTATAAACCTCAGTTGATCATGGTGTATGATCCTTTTAATGTGGTGTTGGATTCTGTTTGCTAATATTTTGTTGAAGATTTTTGCATCTGTGTTCATCAGTGGTACTGGCTTGTAGTTTTTTGTGTGACATCTTTGTCTGGTTTTGGTATCAGGGTGATGGTGGCCTTGTAGAATGAGTTTGGGAGTGTTCCTCCCTCTGCTATATTTTGGAAGAGTTTGAGAAGGATAGGTGTTAGCTATTCTCTATATGTTTGATAGAATTCGTCTGTGAAGCCATCTGGTCCTGGGCTTTTGTTTGTTGGAAGATTTTTGGTTTTCTTTTTTTTGTGTGTGGTACACGGGCCTCTCACTTTTGTGGCCTCTCCCGTTGCGGAGCACAAGCTCCGGATGCGCAAGCTCAGCGGCCATGGCTCACGGGCCCAGCCGCTCCGCAGCACACAGGATCTTCCTGGACCGGGGCACGAACCCGTATCCCCTGCATCGGCAGGCGGACTCACAACCACTGCGCCACCAGGGAAACCCTGTTGGAAGATTTTTAATCACAGTTTCAATTTCAGTGCTTGTGATTGGTCTGTTTATATTTTCTATTTCTTCCTAGTTCGGTCTCAGAGGTTGTGCTTTTCTAAGAATTTGTACATTTCTTCCGGGTTGTCCATTTTATTGACAAATAGCTGCTTGTAATAATCTCTCATGATCCTTTGTATTTCTGCAGTGGCAGTTGTTACATCTCCTTTTTCATTTCTAATTCTATTGTTTTGAGTCTTCTCCCTTTTTTTCTTGATGAGTCTGGCTAATGGTTTATCAATTTTGTTTATCATCTCGAAGAACCAGCTTTTAGTTTTATTGATCTTTGCTATTGTTTCCTTTATTTCTTTTTCATTTATTTCTGATCTGATCTTTATGATTTCTTTCATTTGCTAACTTTGGGTTTTTTTTTCTTCTTTCTCTAATTGCTTTAGGTGTAAGATTAGTTTGTTTACTTGAGCTGTTTCTTGTTTCTTGAGGTAGGATTGTATTGCTATAAACCTCCCTCTTAGAACTGCTTTTGCTGCATCCCATAGGTTTTGGGTCGTCGTGTTTTCATTGTCATTTGTTTTTAGGTTTTTTTATTTCCTCTTTGATTTCTTAGGTGATCTCTTGGTTATTAAGTAGTGTATTGTTTAGCCTCCATATGTTTGTATTTTTTACAGTTTTTTTTCCTGTAATGGATATCTAGTCTCATAGCATTGTGGTCGGAAAAGATACTTGATACGATTTCAGTTTTGTTAAATTTACCAAGGCTTGATTTGTGACCCAAGATATGATCTATCCTGGAGAATGTTCCATGAGCACTTGAGAAGAATGTGTATTCTGTTCTTTTTGGATGGAATGTCCTATAAATATCAATTAGGTCCATCTTGTTTAATGTATCATTTAAAGCTTATGTTTCCTTATTTATTTTCACTTTCGATGATCTGTCCATTGGTTAAAGTGGGGTGTTAAAGTCCCCTACTATTATTGTGTTACTGTCAATTACCCCTTTTATGGCTGTTAGCATTTGCCTTATGTATTGAGGTGCTCCTATGTTGGGTGCATAAATATTTACAATTGTTATATCTTCTTGGATTGATTCCTTGATCATTATGTAGTGTCCTTCTTTGTCTGTTGTAATAGTCTTTATTTTAAAGTCTATTTTGTCTGATGTGAGAATTGCTACTCCAGCTTTCTTTTGATTTCCATTTCCTTCCGTTCACTTTCAGTCTGTATGTGTCCCTAGGTCTGAAGTGGGTCTCTTGTATACAGCATATGTAAGGGCCTTGTTTTTATATCCATTCAGCCAGTCTTTGGGTTGGAGCATTTAATCCATTTACATTTAAGGTAATTATCGATATGTATGTTCCTATTACCATTTTCTTAATTGTTTTGGGTTTGTTTTTGTAGGTCTTTTCCTTCTCTTGTGTTTCCTGCCTAGAGAAGTTCCTTTAGCATTTGTTGTAAAGCTGGTTTGGTGGTGCTGAATTCTCTTAGCTTTTGCTTGTCTGTAAAGGTTTTAATTTCTCCATCAAATCTGAATGAGATCCTTGCTGGGTAGGGTAATCTTGGTTGTAGGTTTTTCCCTTTCATCACTTTAAATATGTTCTGCCACTCCCTTCTGGCTTGTAGAGTTTCTGCTGAAAGATCAGCTGTTAACCTTATGGGGATTCCCTTGTGTGTTGTTTTTCCCTTGCTGCTTTTAATATGTTTTCTTTGTATTTAATTTTTGATAGTTTGATTAATATGTGTCTTGGCATTTTTCTCCTTGGATTTATCCTGTATGGGACTCTCTGTACTTCCTGGACTTGATTAACTATTTCCTTTCCCATATTAGGGAAATTTTCAACTATAATCTCTTCAAATATTTTCTTAGTCCCTTTCTTTTTCTCTTCTTCTTCTGGGACCCATATAATTTGAATGTTGGTGTGTTTAATGTTGTCCCAGAGGTCTCTGACACTCTCCTTAATTCTTTTCATTCTTTTTTCTTTATTCTGCTCTGCGGTAGTTATTTCCACTGTTTTATCTTCCAGGTCACTGATCCGTTCTTCTGCCTCAGTTTTTCTGCTATTGATTCCTTCTAGAGAACTTTTAATTTCATTTATTATGTTGTTCATCATTGTTTGTTTGCTCTTTAGTTCTTTGAGGTCCTTGTTAAACGTTGCTTGTATTTTCTCCATTCTGTTTCCAAGATTTTGGATCATCTTTACTATCATTACTCTGAATTGTTTTTCAGGTAGACTGCCTATTTCCTCTTCATTTGTTTGGTGTGGTGGGTTTTTACGTTGCTCCTTTCTCTGCTGTGTATTTCTCTGTCTTCTTATTTTGGTTAACTTACTGTGTTTGGGGTCTACTTTTCACAGATTGCCAGTTTGTAGTTCCTGTTGTTTTTGGTGTCTGTCCCCAGTGGCTAAAGTTGATTCAGTGGGTTGTGTAGGCTTCCTGGTGGAGGGGACTAGTGCCTGTGTTCTGGTGGATGAGGCTGGATCTTGTCTTTCTGGTGGGCAGGGCTGCATCTTGTGGTATGTTTTGGGGTGTCTGTGAAGTTATTTGATTTTAGGCAGCCTCTCTGCTAACGGGTCGGGTTGTGTTCCTGTCTTGCTAGTTGTTTGGCATGGGTTGTCCAGCACTGGAGCTTGCTGGTCAATGAGTGGAGCTACGTCTTAGCGTTGAGACGGAGATCTTTGAGAGAGCTCTCAGCAATTGATATTATGTGTGGCTGGGAGGTCTCTTGTGGTCCAACGTCCTGAACTCGGCTCTCCCACCTCAGAGGCTCAGGCCTGACACCCGGCCAGAGCACCAAGACCCTGTCAGCCACATGGCAGTTTTGCCATTCAACCAAGTGTTACCAAACTAGGTTGCTCTTGCCTGACATCCCACAAACCAAGATACTGAGATGTAGAGGTTTGCAGTGAAGAGAGGGTTTATTCACAAGGCAGGCAGGGGATGAAATGGGAGAACGAATGTCGAATCTGCCTCCCTGAAGGCAGGGTATTTGTGGCATAAAGAAGCAGCGTGGTGTGAGGGTCTCAGGAAATGTCTTCCGAGCTATTTTTCAGAGTGGCTGTATCATGTTGATTCCCAGCAGCTATGTATGAGAGTTCCAGTTGTTCCACATGCTTGCTAGCACTTGATATTGTCAATATATAAATTTTTTTATTTTAGCCACTCTATTAAATGTGTACCGGTATCTCATTGTGGTTTTAATTTGCAATTCTCTAATGGTGAATGACGTAGAACATCTTTTCCTGTGCATATTTTTCCTTTTGTATATCCCCTATGGTGAAGTGTCTGTTTAGATCTTTTGTTCAGTTTTTAATTAGGTTGTTCGTTTTCTTACTCTTGAGTTTTGAGAGTTCATTGTATATTCTAGATACAGGTCCTTTGTTGGATATGTGATTTGCTTGTTTTGTTTATTCTCGTAACAGTGATTTTTGCAGAACAAAGTTTTAAGTTTTGATGAAGTTCAATTTATCTTTTTTTTTTTTAAGTGGATCATGCTTTTGGTATATATCTAAAAATTCTGCTTAACCTGGTCATAAAGATTTCTCCTACTTTTTCCTTAAGTTTTATAGTTTTATATTTAGATTTATGATCCTTTTTGAGTTTTTTAAAAATTATTTTATTTTTGGCTGCATTGGGTCTTCGTTGTTGTGCGTGGGCTTTCTTTAGTTGCAGCAAGTGGGGGCTACTCTTTGTTGCGGTGAGTGGGCTTCTCATTGTGGTGGCTTCTGTTGTTGCAGAGCATGGGCTCTAGGCACACGAGCTTCAGTAGTTGTGGCACATGGGCTCAGTAGTTGTGGCATGCAGGCTCTAGAGTGCAGGCTCAGTAGTTCTGGTGCACGGGCTTAGTTGTTCCGCGGCATGTGGAATCTTCCCAGACCAGGGATTGAACCCATGTCCCCTGCATTGGCAGACGGATTCTTAACCACTGCACCACCAGAGAAGTCCCTTGAGTTTTTTTTAATATCATGTCTGAGGTTAAAGTTGATGTGTATGTTTGTTTTTTTACGTCTGCATATGCAGTTGTTCCAACAACATTGTTGAAGAGGCTATCCCTTCTCCTTTGAATTGCTTTTCCACCATTGTCACAAATCAATTGACCATATTTGTCGAACAGGTCTGTTTCTCCACCGTCTGTTCTGTTCCACTGGTCTGTTTCTATCAATTTGCCAATACCACACTGTTTTGATTACTGTAGGTTTATAGTAAGTCTTAAAAACAGGGTAGTGTGATTCCTACAACTTCGTTGTTTTTCAAACGTGTTTTAGATATTTTAGGTCCTTTACCTTTCTGTATATATTTTAGAATCTTTATCTATAAAAACATCCTTTTAGGATATTGGTTAGAATTGCATTAAGTCTGTGGACCAGTTGGAGTAGAATTGAAATCTTTCCATGTGGGATCTTCCAGTTCATGAACATATGTTTTTCATTTATTTAGGTCTTATTTGATGTCTTTCATCAGCACTTTTTAGTACTGCCATACAGATCTTGTATTTGTTTTGTGAGATTCATAACTATTTCTTTTCCTTTTTTTTAGCTATTGTGTGTTTAACATGTTTGTTTCTAATTGTACATTGCTAATATATAAAAGTCTAAATAAATAATTTAATTAAAAAACGATTTCTTTTTTGCCTTCGTACTGTGACCTTGTTAAACTCACTTAGTTTTAAGAGGTTTTTGGAGGGGTTTGTTTGCTTTTGGTAGATTTGTTTGAATTTTTTAAGTGTAAAATAATGTCTTCTGAGAACAGGGACAGTTTTATTTTTTCTTTTCCAGTCTGTATACACTGATGCGTGCTTCTAGTATGATGGTGGCTAGGAGTGGTGAGAGTGGGTGTTCTTGCCTTGGTCCTGATCTTTGGGGTTTGTGGGTAAGCATTCAGTCTTTGACTGCTAAGTATGATGTTGGCTGTAGGTTTTTTGTAGATGTTCTTTATCAAGCTGAGGAAATTTCCCTCTCTTCCTAGTTTTCTAGTTTTTATCATGAATGGATGTTGGAATTTGTTAAATGCATTTTCTACGTCAAGTGATTTTTCTTCTTTGAATCACTAATATAATGGATTACGTTAGTGATTTCCAAATGTTGACTAGCTTAGCATTCCCAGGATAAATCCCTGTTGGTCATGGTGTATGTGGGTCTTTTAAAAATACATTACTGGGGCTTCCCTGGTGGTGCAGTGGTTGAGAGTCCGCCTGCTGATGCAGGGGACACGGGTTCGTGCCCAGGTCTGGGAGAACCCCACATGCTGTGGAGCGGCTGGGCCCGTGAGCCATGGCCACTGAGCCTGGGCGTCCGGAGGCTGTGCTCCGCAACGGGAGAGGCCACAGCACTGAGAGGCCCGTGTACCGCAAAAAAAAAAAAAAAAAAAAAAAAAATTACTGGATTTGATTTGCTAATATTTTGTTGAGGATTTCTGTTTCTGTGTTCATGATGGATATTGGTCTATACTTTTCTGTGATGTTTTTGTCTGCTTTGATATCAGAGTGATTTTGTCCTCATAAAATGAGTTGGGAGTGTTTCCCTCTATTCTGTTATCTGGAGGAGATTGTGTAGAATTGTTATTTCTTTAAATGTTTGGTAGAATTTACCTGTGAAGCCATCTGGGCCTGGAGATTTCTTTTTATAAAGGTTTTTTAGCCCCAAACTTTATTTAATAGTTATAGGAATATTCAGGTTACTATTTAATCTTTGGTGAGTTTCAGTAGTTATTAATTATTTATTAAAAGATGTGGGTAGAAATCCAGGTTTTGCTACTGACTGGCTGTGTGACCTTGGGAAAGGTACTTTAGCATTAACCTCTCTGGTTCTTAATTTGTTCATCTGAAAAATTAAAGAGTTAGATTTATTTGTCTTCTTTAAGGTTTCTCTCAGTTTTTAAATTCTATAATCCTGGTAGAACAAAAGTGTGTATGTTTGAAGTTTATGTGAAAGGATTATGAGCTTCTGTTTTTTGTTTCATCTGTCAGTGTTTGAACAATGGTTTACTTAGGTTCACTTTGCCTTTTAACAGATAAGGTCTGTATTTTCTTCTTATCAATGGATTATTTGTTGTTGAAAAGATATGGTTAATCGTAGGCCTATTTATACATTTATTCATGATATACTTAAATGGTATGTGAAAAATTACTTGTAAAGCCATTCATGTAAGACGATGTAAGACATGTTACTTGTTACTTTTTAATGTTACACTTTCTTGAAAAAATTATCAATTTAGAATTTTTAAAATGTTAGAAATGTATTTCTTTTTTGGTGATTATTCCTCTGAATCTTCATAATTTGGTAATTATCCTCCTGATTTAAAAAGTCAGTCATTTTTGGCTACTTAATAGAGATAATATCAATATAAGTATTTTGTGTAAAATGCATTTTTAAAAGATGCATACTGTTGTGTATCCTGTCCATTTATTGGGTTAAAACAAAGTGAAGGTAGCATACAGATCTGCTGCTGAAGGAAACACTAAGTTACAGGCTGCAGCTGGAGGATTTTACGTAGGCACCTGTGGGTTTGAGTGCGTTCAATATACAGACTGCAGTAGGAGGCTGGCGCTGCCTCTGCTGACTTCAGTACACTCCTTCACTGCTGTTCTGCCGAGTTCTCCACTGTCCAGAAGACAAACAAAATGGTGCAGCACGTAGAGGGCATGGGAAAAAAATAACCGACAATATGATCCAAAGGTGGGTTTGCTACACTGAATAGCAGAGAAAATTGTCTAACAAGATTAAAAGCTTAGCTATAGTTCAGTATGTCAGATATCCTTAGCTGTTTTAATATTTGATTATGGCCACTTAAGAGTGAAAATGTATAGTTCTGAAATCTGCATGCCCTCTATATATAGAAGTTTCAGGTATATTGCATGTGTAGCTTTAATAAATGCATGCATGGTAGCTTATAAACAGATTTATACTTGTACTAAATATGTGTAATGTGTATATATAAAAATAGATACACATATACATATACATGAAGGGTTTTTTTCCTATTAATAGTAGATTTTTTTAAAAGTAAGCACTTACAGGTTTTATATTTTCTGTTGCATATCTGTCGCAGCTCCTAGCAATGTCTCTTTCCTAATAGTGTTCATTTTATAATAGTAGAGAGTGTTAGTAGAGCATTCTCTGGTGAGATGGAGAATAAGGAGAATGAACACTGGAGTTGGCACTTCATATTTTATTGATGACTGTAATGCAGTGTGAGTTCGCATTGCACATAGTCATGATTTAAATGACTACCTCTTTTATGAAAGCAAAATGTTAGTAAGAACGGCCATGTTGTACACAGTGAGTATAAAATAAGGAGAGGAAATAGGACAAGTAAAATTTCTCTGTCCTTGGTTTCTTGAGCAATGCTCCCTATTGACTCAAGGCACTGTCATTTTAGAAGTACAGTAAAGAAACAATTGAACATCAAGCTTAGAAAAACATGGGGGTTTAGTTTCTCACCCTCTCCCGGGAGCACTTATGTACTCATATATTTTGGGTGTCGGTGGCTGCATGGTACTGGGGAGCTGTCCAGTTGAGACAAGATGTATTTACTTAAGCCACACCCAACAGATTCAGCTTTTTAATGCATTCAGGCACTATTTTAATCCTGTGCTGATTTGTAAGCATCAAATGTGGGATGCCTTTGAGTTGTAAAAAGAAAGAAAAGACTAGATTCACAGGTTCCAGCTGGCTTTATTCTTGAATATCTGAGTTGTTATATTAATAGCACAGAAGAGCAGTATTTAAGTTATGCAGCATTATCTCTAGCAGAGAGAGAGAGAGAGAGAACATGAATATTTGCGTGGTTCCAGTAGAAGTGTACTGCAAGTATTCTGATCATATAGGTAACAGTGCTGCTGGTATACTGTTTTTTTGGTTGGTATTGTGGGTGTTTATTTGGGCTATGACATACAGAGTTCAGATTTTCTTGTTTGAGGAAATATTTGTTTAAATATTAAATACTTAATTTTTCTGTGCTTTAAAAAAATTAGCAAAAGTTTAAGCCTGAGTTTAAAATCTATTTATAATGTTTTATTCTATACTAATGACATGTTGTATGTGATAAGAATTAACAAACTACATGGCTGTTTGCTACTGTGTTGGATTACCTCACCCACTTTACTGTAGACAGAAATAAGAAGAATCAGCATTAATCTTACTAGTCTGCAGAGTGCTTATATTTTATATTTTCAAAAACTCTTTCTTTTAGACAAAGCAAATTCATTCTATCTTCTCCCCAAAAAGAAAATATAACCTTTTCATCTGTACTGTATTCCTTGATTTATCGAATGACACAGAAGAATAATAGGGATTTTCATGTGCCAAATTTAGTGACAATAGATAACTAACTATAGATCGAAATACACTGTATTATTAGAATGTTTCATGTATCTAAAATGTTATATAACCCTGATGGAATGTTGCAGATGAAACAAAGAAATCTGATTGGTTCCTCACAAGACACAGCAGCCTTGAAATCCATTCTAACCAGAGGCTTCTACAGCAGCCTGGATGGTTAGTTAACATCACAGTAAAAACAGAAGAATGCCTTGGAGGGCTTTGGAAGAGAAAATGAAGTTGTTAAAGCACTTTGATAATCCTTATTCTTGAGCATTTTATGTCCTTGTGGGTTTTTATCCCCTTCAGACTGTTGTTGTTCATTGTTATTTCAAGGAAGTGTTATATTCTATTAAGTTAACAAACTTTCTAAATAGTATTATTTAATGAGCTAGAAGAGTCTCTCTAAAAGGAGTTTTATGTTAAGTGGAGTGGGTTAATGAATAATATAATTTCAGAACATTTATTAAATATGGATGAGTGGAACTTATTGGGGGAGGGGGAAGGATGGGATGGAAAGAGTTCTGAAGAACAACAGGACACTAATAGAAACTCTGGCCCTACCCTTTCCCATCATATTAAAATTGCATTAGATAGTTTGTCATCTAAGACTTTAATGATGCTTGGTGAGGGCACATTGTTATTGACATTCAAACAGCAGGCTATCGCAAGTCAAAACAGGTGAAGACTTGTTTGCTGTCCGCTGGTTACTAGAAACACCCTTGAGATGTGAGAACAATATATGTTAGCTTTTAAGTATTTATTATTCTTGGCTAGGTGGCCTGCTGGAATATAGGTGTAAATTACAGTACCAAATATCCAACCCTTTTATCCTTTTACAGAACATATTTAAAATACACTTGTAGTTTATCCTATTAAAATTGGAAAAGTCTTATATTTAAACAGTAATAGGTCAACATCATTTATAGGACTTGGGGGAAGGAAAAATTACTGTGAGCAGGAATGAGCATTTATATTAAAAAATAATTATTAATTTCAATTATTATATTGAAAAGAAGTAGAGAAGCATCATTTTAAAAGCATATTTAAAGAGTATATCTATGTATTGTTATATTCTGATACAAACCAACTATATCTTTTAGTTCCATTTCTGTGCTTCTTTCGTAAACTATCCGATATGCTAATAGAGTCAGGCTGAAGGCAGCTGGCGGCTAGTGTTACAAACTGAAAACAAAATGGCTGGCAAGGATTAGTACTGTAAATTTGCAGTAGAGAGCTGGATGCAATTAAGATATCTTTTGTTGAAGGAGAATGTTGCAAAGTAAGTTGACGACTGAATGACTGTTGTATTAGGTGCTTTGACAATAAAGAAACATCATTTTATTAAAGAAAACGTACAAATACTCTTACAGAATAAAAACAAAAGATTTTACTCTATAGAGAATAATTCATTTTCAACTAAGCAATAAAAAAACTATTGCTAATATTCGTTTAACCATCTTTGTATTTATAATTCTAAGATCCAGGTAGTTTCTTAGGGTATTATTTATGATTTCACAGTAACAGTGTAGTTAAGAATAAAAGGGATAAAAAATGAAAACATTCTTAGAATGGGGTGAAATTTAGAGATAAGTTTCTGGGAGTTTTATTTATTCTGGGAGTTCATTTTAGTATTTGCTTTGTGTTACTACAAATAATGCTGCAGTGAATATCCTTACATACGTATCTAGGGGCTCTACCTAGAAGTGGAATTAACCAGATGTAGATTATTTGCATTTTCAGTTTTATTAGATAATTTCTCTCCTGTGTCACTATATCAGTTTAGACTCTTCTCAGAAGTGTTTGAGACTTCCTGTTTTGCCATATCCTTTCCAACATTCACATGGTCAGACTTCTCCATTTTCCCCAATCTGGTAGATGAAAGGTAATACCCTACTGCTTTAATTTCTCTTTCCCTAATTTTTAGCAAGGCTGAATATCCTTTCATGTGGTTATTGGCCTTTCACATTTCCTCTTTTGTTAACAGCCTTCTCATATCCTTTATGCATTTTCTCATGGATTATTTATCTTTTTCTTATTGAGTTGTGAATATTCTTCATATATTCTAGGCAGGGTTCAGCAAACTATATAGCCCATGGGTCAGATCCAGCCCACCACCTGTTTTTGTGCAGATAGTTTTTACATTTATTTTAAATGATTCAGAAAAAAATAAAATAAGAATAAAATGTCATAATGTGAAAATTTATGAAATTTAGATTTCAGTGTCCATAAATAAAGTTTTATTGGAACAGAGCTTTAGCACTACAGTGGCAGAGTTGAGTAGTTGCAACAGAGAACATGTGATCTGCAAAGCCTAGAATATTTGTTCTCTTTACAGAAGTTTGTATACCCTTACATTGATCCTTAGTCTGTGATGTTTAGGGCAGATATCATCTCTCAGTCTCTATCTGGTCTTAAAACTTTGCTTTTGGTTATGAGACTAAAACTCGAAACTCCTGTTGAATAGAAGTTAAAATTTTTAATTTATTCATATTTGACATTCTTTTCCCCCATTTTGTTTCACAAATCTTTCCTTAAAAGATTGCCAATATATACTCCTGTATTTTCTTAAAATGGTTAAAGTTGTGTTTTTCAGTTTCAGATTTTTAGAACATTTTGGTTTTCTTTTTTTCCATTTAATATTTGGTGATGAGATTATGGTGAGAGAAGAGGATATAATTATTTTTTCTTATATGGAGAAAGACAATTTTCCCACCTTATTTGTTGTTGAGTAACCTTTCCTTACTCCAGTGTTTTATAATACTATTTTCTCATATACACAGTTTCTTTATTTTTATGCAAGTCTGTTTTCTGGTTTTTTATTCAGTTCCTTGCTTATTCTTTGATTAAATATTTCTGTATTCTACTCGATCCTCAAGATCTCTATTATTCAACCACTTCATCATTGTATTCACGTTTCCAAAGTTCCTTGGGAGAAAAATACAAATTGGTAATACTCTAGTCTTACCTTACCAGTGGCATGTTTAGGGAAAGGAATATTGTTTTTGAGTTTTGTATATTATGTATATCAAGGTCATATTGTTAGCTTTAATAGCATTTTTTCCTTAAAGCATTTTGATCTTTTTTTTTTTTAACATCTTTATTGGAGTATAATTGCTTAACAATGTTTCTGCTTTATAACAAAGTGAATCAGTTATACATATACATATGTTCCCATATCTTTTCCCTCTTGCATCTCCCTCCCACCCACCCTCCCTATCCCACCCCCCACCATCCCACCCCTTTAGTTGGTCACAAAGAACCGAGCTGATCTCCCTGTGCTATGCAGCTGCTTCCCACTAGCTATCTATTTTACATTTGGTAGTGTATATATGTCCATGCCACTCTCTCACTTTGTCACAGCTTACCCTTTCTCCTCCCTATATCCTCAAGTCCATTCTCTAGTAGGTCTGTGTGTTTATTCCTGTCTTGCCCCTAGGTTCTTCATGACCTTTTTTTATTTTTCTTAGATTCCATATATATGTGTTAGCATACAGTATTTGTTTTTCTCTTTCTGACTTACTTCACTATATATGACAGACTCTGGGTCCATCCACCTCACTACAAATAACTCAATTTCATTTCTTTTTATGTCTGAGTAATATTCCATTGTATATATGTGCTACATCTTCTTTATCCATTCATCTGTTGATGGACACTTAGGTTGCTTCCATTTCCTGGCTATTGTAAATAGTGCTGCAGTGAACATTTTGGTACATGTCTCTTTTTGAATTATGGTTTTCTCAGGGTATATGCCCAGTAGTGGGATTGCTGGGTCGTATGGTAGTTCTATTTTTAGTTTTTTAAGGAACCTCGGTACTGTTCTCCATAGTGGCTGTATCAGTTTACATTCCCACCAACAGTGCAAGAGGGTTCCCTTTTCTCCACATCCTCTCCAGCATTTATTGTTTGTAGATTTTTTGATGATGGCCATTCTGACTGGTGTGAGATGATATCTCATTGTAGTTTTGATTTGCATTTCTCTAATGATTAATGATGTTGACCATTCTTGCATGTGTTTGTTGGCAATCTGTATATCTTTGAAGAAATGTCTATTTAGGTCTTCTGCCCATTTTTGGATTGGGTTGTTTGTTTTTTTTGATATTGAGCTGCATGAGGTGCTTGTAAATTTTGGAGATTAATCCTTTGTCAGTTGCCTCAATTGCAAATATTTTCTCCCATTCTGAGGGTTGCCCTTTTGTCTTGTTTATGGTTTCCTTTGCTGTGCATAAGCTTTTAAGTTTCATTAGCTCCCATTTGTTTATTTTTGTTTTTATTCCCATTTCTCTAGGAGGTGGGTCAAAAAGGATCTTGCTGTGATTTATGTCATAGAGTGTTCTGCCTATGTTTTCCTCTAAGCGTTTGATAGTGTCTGACCTTACATTTAGGTCTTTAATCCATTTTGAGTTTATTTTTGTATATGGTGTTAGAGAGTGTTCTAATTTCATTCTTTCACACGTAGCTGTCCAGTTTTCCCAGCACCACTTACTGAAGAGGCTGTCTTTTCTCCATTGTATATTTTTGCCTCCTTTATCAAAGATAAGGTGACCATATGTGCGTGGGTTTATCTCTGGGCTATCTATCCTGTTCCATTGATCTATATTTCTGTTTCCGTGCCAATTCTATACTGTCTTGATTACTGTAGCTTTGTAGTATAGTCTGAAGTCAGGGAGCCTGATTCCTCCAGCTCTGTTTTTCTTTCTCAAGATTGCCTCGGCTACTCGGGGTTTTTTGTGTTTCCATACAAATTGTGAAATTTTTTGTTCTAGTTCTGTGAAAAACGCCAGTGGTAGTTTGATAGGGATTGCATTGAATCTGTAGATTGCTTTGGGTAGTGGAGTCATTTTCACAATGTTAATTCTTCCAATCCAAGAACATGGTTTATCTCTCCATGTATTTGTATCATCTTTAATTTCTTTCATCAATTTCTTACAATTTTTTGCATACAGTTCTTTTGTCTGCTTAGGTAGGTTTATTCCTAAATATTTTATTCTTTTTGTTGCAGTGGTAAATGGGAGTGTTTTCTTAATTTCACTTTCAGATTTTTCATCATTAGGTTATATGAATGCAAGAGATTTCTGTGCATTAATTTTGTATCCTGCTACTTTACCAAATTCATTGATTAACTCTGATAGTTTTCTGGTAGCATCTTTAGCATTCTCTATGTATAATATCACGTCATCTGCAAAGAATGACAGCTTTACTTCTTCTTTTCCGATTTGGATTCCTTTTTCTTCACTGATTGCTGTGGCTAAAACTTCCAAAGCTATGTTGAATAATAGCGGTGAGAGAGGGCAACCTTGTCTTGTTCCTGATCTTAGTGGAAATGGTTTCAGTTTTTCACCATTGAGGATGATGTTGGCTGTGGGTTTGTCACATACAGCCTTTATTATGTTGAGGAAAGTTCCCTCTATGCCTACTTTCTGGAGGGTTTTTATCATAAATGGTTGTTGAATTTTGTTGAAAGCTTTCTCTGCATCTATTGAGATGATCATATGGTTTTCCTCCTTCAATTTGTTAATATGGTGTATCACATTGATTGATTTGCATATATTGAAGAATCCTTGCATCCTGGGATAAACCCCACTTGATCATGGTTTATGATCCTTTTAATTCTGTTGGCTAGTATTTTGTTGAGGATTTTTACATCTATGTTCATCAGTGATATTGGCCTGTAGTTTTCTTTCTTTGTGACATCTTTGTCTGGTTTTGGTATCAGGGTGATGCTGGCCTTGTAGAATGAGTTTGGGAGTGTTCCTCCCTCTGCTATATTTTGCAAGAGTTTCAGAAGTATAGGTGTTAGCTCTTCTCTAAATGTTTGATAGAATTCGCCTATGAAGCCATCTGGTCCTGGGCTTTTGTTTGTTGGAAGATTTTTAATCACAGTTTCAATTTCAGTGCTTGTGATTGGCCTGTTCATATTTTCTATTTCTTCCTTGTTCAGTCTTGGAAGGTTGTGCATTTCCAAGAATTTGTCCATTTCTTCCAGATTGTCCATTTTATTGGCATAGAGTTGCTTGTAGTAATCTCTCATGATCCTTTGTATTTCTGCAGTGTCAGTTGTTACTTCTCCTTTTTATTTTCTAATTCTGTTGATTTGGGTCTTCTCCCTTTTTTTCTTGATGAGTCTGGCTAATACCAGGTTTTAGTTTATTGATATTTGCTATCATTTCCTTCATTTCTTTTTCATTTATTTCTGATCTGATCTTTATGATTTCTTTCATTTGCTAACTTTGGGGTTTTTTTTTTCTTCTTTCTGTAATTGCTTTAGGTGTAAGATTAGTTTGTTTACTTGAGCTGTTTCTTGTTTCTTGAGGTAGGATTGTATTGCTATAAACCTCCCTCTTAGAACTGCTTTTGCTGCATCCCATAGGTTTTGGGTCGTCGTGTTTTCATTGTCATTTGTTTCTAGGTTTTTTTATTTCCTCTTTGATTTCTTAGGTGATCTCTTGGTTATTAAGTAGTGTATTGTTTAGCCTCCATGTGTTTGTATTTTTTACGTTTTTTTCCTGTAATGGATATCTAGTCTCATAGCATTGTGCGGAAAAGATACTTGATACGTTTTCAGTTTTCTTAAATTTACCAAGGCTTGATTTGTGACCCAAGATATTATCTATCCTGGAGAATGTTCCATGAGCACTTGAGAAGAATGTGTATTCTGTTCTTTTTGGATGGAATGTCCTATAAATATGAAGTCCATCTTGTTTAATGTATCATTTAAAGCTTGTGTTTCCTTATTTATTTTCATTTTGGATGATCTGTCCATTGGTGAAAGTGGAGTGTTAAAGTCCCCTACTATCATTGTGTTACTGTCGATTTCCCCTTTTATGGCTGTTAGTATTTGCCTTATGTATTGAGGTGCTCCTATGTTGGGTGCATAAATATTTACAATTGTTATATCTTCGTCTTGGATTGATCCCTTGATCATTATGTAGTGTCCTTTGTCTCTTGTAATAGTCTTTATTTTAAAGTCTATTTTGTCTGATATGAGAATTGCTACTCCTGCTTCCTTTTGATTTCTGTTTGCATGGAATATGTTTTTCCATCCCCTCACTTTCAGTCTGTATGTGTCCCTAGGTCTGAAGTCGGTCTCTTGTAGACAGCATATATATGGGTCTTGTTTTTGTATCCATTCAGCCCATCTGTGTCTTTTGATTGGAGCATTTAATTCATTTACATTTAAGGTAATTATCGATATGTATGTTCCTGTTACCATTTTCTTAATTGTTTTGGGTTTGTTTTTGTAGGTCTTTTCCTCCTCTTGTGTTTCCTGCCTGGAGAAATTCCTTTAACATTTGTTGTAAAGCTGGTTTGGTGGTGCTGAATTCTCTTAGCTTTTGCTTGTCTGTACAGCTTTTCATTTTTCCATCAAATCTGAATGCGATCCGTGCTGGGTAGAGTAATCTTGGTTGGAGGTTTTTCCCTTTCATCACTTTAAATATGTTCTGCCACTCCCTTCTGGCTTGCAAAGTTTCTGCTGAAAGATCAGCTGTTAACCTTATGGGGATTCCCTTGTGTGTTATTGGTTGTTTTTCCCTTGCTGCTTTTAATATGTTTTCTTTGTATTTAATTTTTGATAGTTTGATTAATATGTGTCTTGGAGTGTTTCTCCTTGGATTTGTCCTGTATGGGACTCTCTGTGCTTCCTGGACTTGATTAACTATTTCCTTTCCCATATTAGGGAAGTTTTGAACTATAATCTCTTCAAATATTTTCTCAGTCCCTTTCTTTTTCTCTTCTTCTTCTGGGACTCCTATAATTCGAATGTTGGTGTGTTTAATGTTGTCCCAGAGGTCTCTGAGACTGTCCTCAGTTCTTTTCATTCTTTTTTCTTTATTTTGCTCTGCAGTAGTTATGTCCACTGTTTTATCTTCCAGGTCACTTATCCGTTCTTCTGCCTCAGTTATTCTGCTATTGATCCCTTCTAGAGAATTTTTAATTTCTTTTATTGTATCTTTCATCACTGTTTGTTTGTTATTCAGTTCTTCTAGGTCCTTGTTAAATGTTCCGTGTATTTCCTCCATTTTATTTCCAAGATTTTGGATCATCTTTACTATCATTATTCTGAATTCTTTTTCAGGTAGACTGCCTATTTCCTCTTCATTTGTTAGGTCTGGTGGGTTTTTACCTTGCTCCTTCATCTGCTGTGTGTTTCTCTGTCTTCTCATTTTGCTTCACTTACTGTATTTGGGGTCTCCTTTTCGCAGGCTGCAGGTTCGTAGTTCCCGTTGTTTTTGGTGTCTGTCCCCAGTGGCTAAGGTTGGTTTAGTGGGTTGTGTAGGCTTCCTGGTGGAGGGTACTAGTACGTGTGTTCTGGTGGATGAGGCTGGATCTTGTCTTTTTGGTGGGCTGGTCCACATCTGGTGGCATGTTTTGGGGTGTCTGTTACCTTATTATGATTTTAGGCAGCCTCTGTGCTGATGGATGGGGTTGTGTTCCTGTCTTGCTAGTTGTTTGGCATAGGGTGTCCAGCACTGTAGCTTGCTGGTCGTTGAGTGAAGCTGGCTCTTGGCATTGAGATGGAGTTCTCTGGGAGATTTTTGCCATTTGATATTACGTGGAGCTGGGAGGTCTTTGTTGACCAGTGCCCTGAACTTGGTTCTCCCACCTCCGAGGCACAGCCCTGATGCCTGGCTGGAGCACCAAGAGTCTTTCATCAACATGGCTCAGAATAAAAGGGAGAAAAAATAGAAAGAAAGAAGACAAAGTAAAATGAAATAAAGTATTTAAAATAAAAATAATTATTAAGAAATAATTTTTAAAAAGTAAAACAAAACAAAACACACAATAAACGGACAGACAGAACCCTAGGACAAATGATAAAAGCAAAGCTGTACAGACAAAATCACACACAGAAGCATACACATACACACTCACAAAAAGAGAAAAAGGTAAAAGAAATATACATGTCTTTGCTCCCAAAGTCCACCTCCTCAATTTGGGATGATTCGTTGTCCATTCAGGTATTCCACAGATGCAGGGTACATCAGGTTGATTGTGGAGATTTAATCCACTGCTCCTGAGGCTGCTGGGAGAGATTTCCCTTTCTCTTCTTTGTTCGCACAGCTCCTGGGGTTCAGCTTTGGATTTGGACCCACGCTGCCTGTAGGTCGCCTGAGGGCATCTGTTCTTCGCTCAGACAGGACGGGGTAAAAGGAACAGCTGGTTCGGTGGCTCTGGCTCACTCAGGCGGGGGGTGGCGGGGGAGTGAGATGAATGCGGGGCAAGCCTGCGGCGGCAGAGGCCAGCATGACGTTGCAACAGCCTGAGGCGCGCCGTGTGTTCTCCCGGGGAAGTTGTCCCTGGATCACAGGTTCCTGGCAGTGGTGGGCTGCACAGGCTCCTGGGAGGGGAGGTGTGGAGAGTGACCTGTGCTTGCATGCAGGCTTCTTGGTGGCTGCAGCAGCAGCCTTAGCGTCCCATGCCCGTCTCTGGAGCTCCTTTAAGCGGTGCTGTTAATCTCCTCTCCTCGTGCACCAGGAAACAAAGAGGCAAGAAAAACTCTCTTGCCTCTCGGCAGCTCCAGACTTTAACATTTTGGTCTTGAATTTTTATTTTCATTGCCATCACTATCAAAATCGAATAATATAATAAAGATTAGGTACTCACAAGTGCATGGTATTGTGCTGAGTACTTGAAAAAAAGTATGTATATATAAATATAAACCAGTAGCAACAAAGTATTATTTACGGATATAGGATAAATAAAGAATAATTTATTTGAAAAAGAATTGAAGAATGTTTAGATAATGTATGATTTGGGGGCTTTTTAATTACTTTGGGTTTTCAGTGTGAATACATTTTTTTTTTTCATTTTGCAATTTTATTTATACTGGGCTTTTACTTAAATCATCTCTAGCTGATAACCATGGCTCCCTGTATCTATAATCCCCTTGTATGCTAACACTACTTTTAAATTTATGATGCTGTTTGCAACCCACAGATGATGAAGAGAAGTGGGTGGTACTCAGTGAGTTAGGGAATTTGTTCATAGGAAGTTCCTGCTGAGGAGTAACAGGCTGGGGTGAAGCCAGGCCTTTGTGCCCTCCCCCAGTTGATTCCCTATCTGCTCCTGTAGTAGTACTGATGTTCTACACTCATCGACTGAGGTTGCATTGCAGCTGGGCTAAATAATGTGGCCATGTCAGTGTCAATACATTTAAACATACTTATCAGTCAAAGCAGAAAGATGCTGTGCCTTGGGGATGAAGTGGGGGAGGGGAGATTTGAGTTTTAGTCTGTCAGTAGCTATCTTTCTTTTTAGGGAGTAAGAGGAATAAATATAAAGGTTTATTTTATTGTGAGCTATATGACGTAAAATTCTCTATTACTAGTGCATTTGAAACTTATCCTCGTATATGAAGGCAGGAATTTTGGATGAAAACCATTTTATCCTGACTCCACAAGTATATAGTAGTTGTTTCTTAGGTTTCTGCTCTAGGTATCCTGAGAGTAGAGATCAGAAAATGAAAGAAAGCCAGTATTAGGAAAACAAAGGAAGAACTAATTAGAAATGAAGCTGGAAAAGTAGAACCTTATAGATCATGTTAAG
The DNA here is from genome assembly GCF_003676395.1 of Aethalodelphis obliquidens. Classification (NCBI taxonomy): domain Eukaryota; kingdom Metazoa; phylum Chordata; class Mammalia; order Artiodactyla; family Delphinidae; genus Aethalodelphis; species Aethalodelphis obliquidens. Next base: position 15,175,605 of record NW_020837988.1, on the reverse strand, counting down.
AATTTTTATCTATTCTGATGGGAGATCGTTTAAACATTTTAAACATTAAATGGGGTGACTACTAGATTTGCATTTCTAAATGATGACTCAGATGCTTTGTGGATAAACATTTAGAAGAGAATCAATATAGGAATGGATACAGGTTGGATATGGAGTCGGGAGGATGGATTCAAGAGACATTTAAGAAGGAAAATCAATAGTATTTGGTGATGAATTCATTGAGATGGGGAACTCTGATAGAGAGTATCAGGTCTGAAGGGTGAGGGGAAGGTCAGAATTTCACGTTTGGATATTTCGAGTTTGAAGTATATTTAAGACATTCAAATACACGTTGCAAAAAACAGTTGTCATGTAGATGGAGCTTTCCAGTTTTCACGCAGATAGATGAATGAGGAGCTCCCTAATAGAATGATGGATTTTAAAGTAGAACATAAATATTTGGGTTGAGAATTGAGAATCGGTACAGAACTCTTATTTGAGAGTGACTAATTTGGTTTTCAAGGGATTAAATAATTTCATTTCTGGCTGTTCATGTTTTCCTCCACCTGGTTCTAGATCTAGAAATTGATGAGGCTCTAAATAGAGGTGAAGATCAAATCAGATTTTAATTGACTCCTTGGTTACAGTGGCTTATTTTTTCTTCTTCCCAATCTCCCATCTTCTGTTCTCTGTCTTGGTTAATGACATTATAATCAGTGCAGTGGAATTCTCAAATCAATAATTCTAAGGCATTCTTAGAATTTCTTCCTTTTACTCATTTCACTCATGCAAATTAATTCATTCAAGAGCTATGTTTTGAGCACCTATTATGTGTCAGATACTGTTATAGGCATGAGGGATGAGGGATAGAACAGTGAATACAAAATTATTTACCCTCATGGAACTTAAATTCTAGTGGAGAACATGGCCAAAATTAAGATAAATAAGCAAAATGTAGAATACGTTAGTGATAACTACTAAGAAAAATTAAGCAGGGAAGGGAGAAAAAAGTCTATCTGTGTAAATATGGTGTGTGTGTGTGGGTACAGTTTTAGATAGGGGTGGTGAGGGAAGGCATTACTGAGGGGACATTTAGGTGTCTCCCTGAAGGAGATGAAGCAACAAGCTATACTGATATCTGAGAGAAAAGTATTCCAGGCAGAGGTCTTGGTATGGGTATATTCTTGGAGTGTTTAAAGCACGGTGAGGGGAACCAGTATGCTTCCAGAAGCAAGAGAGAAGCCAGAGAGGCAAGAGTAGTAGGAGGTGAAGTCAGAGAGGGCATGGGGGGCAGATCATATAACGCCTTGACCTAAGGACTTTGACTTTTACTCTTATTAAGGTGGGAAATCTTTGAAGGGTTTTCAGGAGAGGAATGTCATGGTCTGATTTGTGTTTTCACAGAACCATTCTGCTTGCTCTGTTGAGACTAGATTGAAGCCAGGCTGGGGCAGAAGCTGAGAAACCAGGTTGTAGATGAAGGTGGCTTGGACCAGTAGCAAAGGGTGAGAGATAGTTTTGATATGTTATGAATGTATGGCTGACAGGTTTTACTGTTGGTTTGTCTGTGCAGTGTGAGAGGAAAAGACGGGTTAAGGATGACTCCAAGGTTTTTGACTTGAGCAGCAACTGAAAGAGTGGAGTTGCTGTTTACAGAGATGAAGAAGATTGTGAGAGGAGCAGGTTTATGGAGGAATATTAAGACATTAAATCTTGAGATTTTTATTTGATATTCAAAGTAGAGAGGTAGGGTAGGTAACTCTATAAATACGGAATTAGTTCATGGATGAGGTCCAGATAGAGATATAAATTTGGAAATCATCAGCATATAGATGAAACATAAAACCCTGGATCTGTTTGAGATAACCAGGGGAATGTACACAGCAAAGAGTACAGTTTAGAAAACTGAGCCCTGGGGCAGTACAACATTTAGAGATGGGGGAGATGAAAAAGAACAAGCCAGGGAGACTGAGAAGGAGGAGACACAGAGGTAGGAAAGTGTGGTGTCTTGGAAGTTAAGTGAAGACAAAGCTTCAGGGAAAAAAGAATGATTAACTGCATCAAATGTTGTTGATAAGTCAAAAAATAAGAAAACTGAGAAATGACCATTGGATTTAGCAATGGACTTTATAGGCGATCCTGGTAAGTGTGAATATTCTGCAGTGGTGTGGGCAAATGCCCAATGGGAGTGGATTCAAGGAAGAAAAGGGAAAGAAAATTGATGATAGTTATTAGAAACAGCTCTTTTAACCGGCTACAAAGTCTTTGTACTTCTAAGTCCCAAATAGTCCATGAACCTACCTTTTCCTCTTTATTCTTAATGTTAATGCATTTACTCAGGCTTTCCTTTCCTGCGGACTTACTTCAGCGATCTCTTTCCCTTTAGCCTGTGACCCCATAGAGCCAACTTGTATACACATGCCAAGTTTATCTTCTCAGAACACTAGTCAGATCATGCTCCTTCCCTGCTTAACGCCCTTCATTTTCTTCCCCACACTTAACAGGATAAAGGTCAAATTGATCATCGTAATTATGCCGTTTGATTTTGCCTCTTGATTTTTATGATTTTGCCTCTGCCAACTTTTCTACTTTTATGTTCTGCCTCTTCCCCATACTTTTCTGTTCTCTAGCCATACCAAACTCTTTGAATTTCCCTAAATGCACTATGGTCTTTTACTCCTGTCTTTGCAAATGTGGTACTGTTTCTGAACAACTCTTCTCATACTTTAGAAGCTGTGGCTTCCCTGAGACTCAGGTTAATAGGAAGAAGCAGAGGCTATTCTAGATTTTAGAATGTTAGGAAACTTTACATTTAGATGAAATAATCATCTCAGTAATGTAACTTATCAAGCCCAGTACAGAGATGTACATTCAGACTAGTTAACTGTAGGTTAAACTCTTCTCCACTTTACTATCCCAGTTTAATCTACAACCCTCTGCGCAAGTCACCAAAGTAAATTATAATAAAAAATAAGCAGAAGAGATCAGAGAGTGAACCTGTGAATATAATCTTTGTCCTCAATTGAGAGAGCATATCCTTCTCTGTAGTTAGTATCTTTGACTTACAGCATCTGTCTGTTAGCACTGGAAAAATTTCAGGTGGATTCAGTTCATCTCTGTATCACAGCACCACTTAACCTCTGCTAACGTTTCCCAACTTTGACTGCAATTTGTAATCATCCAGGGAGCTCTAAAGAAATATTCATGCCTGGGTCTCACTCTCGGTGATTCTTGATTAATTGATCTGGGGGAGTAGCTTGAGCATTGAGGACTTTTCACAATCCCTGGATTCCTGGATCAATCAAATGTGCAGCCAAGATTGAGACCCATATGTATGCTCTTCAGCATCCAGTTTCAACAGATAAGAACACTAAATATAAGTAAAGTATGTGTGTGTATATATACAGTTATTGTTGACATTCGGTTATATTTTTAACTATTATAAATTGCTGTGTTGGACTTTTTTTTAAAGCTTCAACTTCACAGAATGTTAAAAAAAATAATAAATTGACAAAAACAAAGAAACCCCAGATTCCTTCTGGCCCTGTCATTCTATGAATCTAAGAAATACTTACGTGTAGAGATATCTGTCTTACTAGGAAACTCCATGTGGAGAAAACTGTTAGATCAAGCTCAAGAATTTAAGTGAGCTATACTGAGTACCCAGTTTGAGGGGAAGAAGTTTGAAATCAGAGATTATTTCAAATTCACCTTGGAATTTTTTCATCTTTTTTTTTTATATCCTACAACCATATTGTTAGAGCTCCTTAACATGTCATGGTATGTTTGTATATAGATGTGAATAAACTGTATTCCCTTTTGCAAGGAGGTGACCTAGAATGGAGAAGAGAACAGGCCTTAGAATCAGGCCATTTCAGATCCTGGGTCCTGCACTTACTAACTCTACAATTGTGACCATTTTTGTTTAAAGTCTCGACTCCTGTTTCCCGATGTAGTAAAAAGAAAACTAATATTTATCTCATAAGATTTTTTTTGTTTTTTGTTTTCTTTTAATTTTTGGCTGCATTGGGTCTTCATTGCTACATGCGGGCTTTCTCTGTTGCGGCAAATGGGGTCTCCTCTTCGTTGCGGTGCATGAGCTTCACATTGTGGTGGCTTCTCTTGTTGCGGAGCACGGGCTCTAGGTGCATGGGCTTCAGTAGTTGTGGCTCGCGGGCTCTAGAGGGCAGGCTCAGTAGTTGTAGCGCATGGGCTTAGTTGCTCCACGGCATGTGGGATCTTCGCAGACCAGGGATCGAACCCCTGTCCCCTGCATTGGCAGGCGGATTCTTAACCACTGTGCCACCAGGGAAGTCCCATCTCATAAGGTTTTACTGAGAATTGAACTACATAAATTCGTAAAACATTTATCATAGTGCCTGACATAGTAAAGACCAAGTAGGTAACAACTTTTTTCATTAATGTTGGCACAGTCTAAGAAGGCTTGAGCTTCACTTTTTCCTTTTCAGTTACGTAGGATATTTATTTAACTAGTTTCATGCTATTAATAGTATGTATTCTTGAAATGATATGGTGAGGATGGCAATTTGCCTGTGTCTTCCTCCCTGAAACCTATAATCTCAGTCTAATCCCAATCTAATCATGGGAAAAACATTAAACAAACCCAGCTGAGGGACATTCTACACTACAAAATTCCTGACCATTACTCCTCAAGACTGTCAAGGTCACCCAAAACAAGGAAAGTCTGATAAACTGTTATAGTCTGAGGAGACTTAGGAGACAGGATGACTAAATGTAATATGGTATCATGGAATGGAAAAAACATTAGATAAAAACTGAGGAAATCTAAATAAGTATGGACTTTAAAATAATAATGTCAATATTGATTGATTAGTTTGGACAAATGACTAGACTAATCTAAGATGGGAAGCCAGGTTTAGGGTTTATAAGATCTCCCTGTACTATCTTAGCAACTTTTCTGTAAATCTAAAACTATTCTAAGATAAAAAGTTTACTTTTAAAAAAAAGCAAAAAATATATAATTGTAGACACCTTTGTTTTTAACAGAGTTACTCTATTAGTTTAACTCAGTGTTAGGCTTGATATTTTGTATATTCATTGTGCACCTTGAAAGCATAGTAATCAACTTTTAAACTACTGACATTATTACTGGTGATTGCTCCATTTACAATTCGCAAGTCTACCTTGTTTCCCTGTTATTAGTCATCATCATTGATGCATTAGCTACATCATGAGAATCAGAACATTCTGTATTTAGCAGAACTTTTCTTGAGCTACAGATCAGACTTTCTAGGACATTTTGGATGCCTTAGGCAAAGACAAATTAATAACTTATCATAGAGAAGTTATTATTTTTTTAATTTAGAGTATACAAGCTAGGTATATGAAAACCTGTGAACTTGGCAGTTTTATATTCTGGCAAACTTTGAAAATATTTTATAGTATACTTTTGAAAAGTGTTAGCTGTAGTACTGATGGCATGTTAATCAGTATATTTTATTTGGTGTAGAATGCTTCCTTTTCTCTTTAAAGAAACTCTGTATATGTTTTCTTAAGAACTAAATAAACTTTTAGGTGGGTCTGGGATTCCCTATGAAAATTTTTATTGATAAATAAAGATCATGGAGATAGATGTGGTGGATAAGGTCATAGTGCTTTCGAATGATGCCGCTCATCTTTTCTTTTCATAGAAATAGTTTGGATAAGAAAAGAGGAACACTGAACTCCTAAAACTGTATCTCAGACCATATCAATACCACTTTTTGGTTTTTTCCTTGAACTTAATTTGATGAATACATTAATTTTAGAGCTGGCTCTTGACAAAATTAATTCAACTGTTGTTTTTCTTTTCAAGGAATACCTTTTGACTCCCAAGTTGGCACTGAAAATACCAATATGAAAAAGGCTTTCAAAGGCACACTTAGAACATTTTACAGTCCAGAGATAGTCGTATAAATAATTATTATACAGTGTGGCAGTGCTATAAAACAGATATGTATAATGTGCTTTGGAAGCACAGAAGAGGGAACATTTAATTCTTTCTGATAGGCCTCCAGAAAGTCTTTATAGAGAAGATTGGAAATGGCATTTAAGCCATCTTTTGGTGAAAGGATGTTGTTGATCATGATGATGATAGATAAAGAGTACAGTTATCATTTAATAAGTGTTTACTTAGTGCCAGATGGCATGCTGTGTTTTATATTACTACATTTGTTTCTCCCCACAACTCAATAGGGTATTACTGTATCAATTTCACAGAAGTATGTAGATGAGTGATCATGACTGTGTTCTAATAAAAGTTTCTTTATGGGCACTAAAATTTCAATTTTATACAGTTTTTATTTGTCACAGAATACTATTTTTTAAACTGTTCTTCAGTTATTTAAAAATGTAAAAACCATTCTTAGCTCACTGGCTGTCCAAAAAAAGGCGTCAGGGTAGATTTGGCTTATGGACTAGTTTACTGACCTCTGGTTTATATGATGAAGGGGATTTATTGGATTATATAACTGTAGTCCAGAGATAGAGTAGCTTTCGTCAGTAATTCAGTGTCAACAAGGATCTTAGTGTCTTCTGTCTCTCTGCCATAATTTTCATAGTGTTAGCTTTATCCCATAGTTTATTCCCCTTGTGTTTACAAGATGGCAGTCAGAATATCCAGGGTCTCCATGTGTAATCTTCCATGTCTAGGGAGAGACAAGACCTTTTTCAGAAGCTCTTTCTAATCTCTCTTGAACTTAATCCCATCAGGTTTTACCCCTACCACTCCACAGGAACCATACTAAATCATCTACATTGACAAATTCAGTGATCAGTTCTCACTCTTCATATTACTTGACCTGTCAACATCTGATCTTTTCCCTTCCATGAAACTCTTTAGTTGACTTCTCTACTCTTCTAGTTTTGTTCCTATTCTCTGGCCACTACTTCTTATTGTCTGCTGGTCTCTCCTCATACCTGCAGCCTTGACATGTTGAATTCAGCCCCAAGGCTTACACCTCTGACCTCTTTTCTCTCTCTCTGTCTCTCTCCTATCTGTACTCCCTTCCTTGGGAACGTCATACACTTTATTTATTTATTTATTTATTTAATAGGCTATAGTTTATTACAGCAAAGGGATAAAAAGCAGGATCAGTAAAGGAAAAAGGTACATCAGGCAGAAGCTGGAGGATACCAGGTATAAGCTTCCAAGAATCCTCTCCCAGTGGAGTCACACAGGACATACTAAATCCCCCAGCAATGAACTGGAGAAACACATGCAAAATGTTTTCTGCCAGGGAAGTTTGCTTGAGCCTAAAAGTCCAGGGTTTTTATTGGGGTAACTTCAGTGCTGATTGCAGTTACTGAAACTTCAGACCCCCCAGAAGGAAAGCAAGTGTTCATCATAAATCACATTTTTTACACACACTGTCCACACAAGCTGGTATAATGTGGTTCAAGACCTCAAGCATGCACAGTGCCCTAATCAGTTAGTAGCATAGGGAACATTCTAAGACCTCAGTTCCTAGGAGCCAGCCAAAGGCTAGTTATACAAGTAAGCCCTTCTGAGAATGTACAAGATTTGAGTAACTCAAGGCTGCTGGGTTAATTCTTTACTTCACAGATAGGTATCAAATTATCATGAACTTAATGTACTATATATACATACCTGATAAAGCAGTACATTATAAAATACATATATCAAATTATTAAATTATAATTAAATGTAAATAAATATATCATAAATGTTTTATGACATATCATATATATGATAAGCAGCACATTAAATGCAAGGTATTATTTTTATTACAAATGAGTAATGAGGGCTAGAGCTGTCCTAGGGTGTGACTGAGCAGAGCAATAATGGACATTTGCAAGGCAACTCCTCAGAGCAGTGAATGGCAGGCTGTGAAAAAATCCCACTGAGGAGTTTTTCTCTCTGATGGAGATAATTTTGTCACTAGAACCATTTTGTCCCTCTCCAGGTTGTGGGAATGTCATACACTTTAAATGTGATTTATGTAATGATGCCATATGTATGTCCATCTCTGCTTATTTGTCTGTTAGGCATCTCAGACTTAGTATGTCCAAAACTGAGCTCCATATACTCTTCTCATCCCCAAACCTCTTCTCTCTCAGTCTTTCCTATCTCAGTAAGTTGCAGATCCATTGTTTGGGCCCCAAATAGCAGAATTACCCCTGACTTCTTTCTGTATCTTTCTCTTCTGACAGCAGATTCTCTCCACTGTTCCTTCAGAATATATCCAGAATCTGACCTCTCCTCACCACCTCTACTACTCACTTAGTCCAGGTGTTTATCCTTGTCCGGTTTTTTCAGCAGCCTCTTAATTGGTCTCTACTTCTGTCCTCTTCTGTTCACTTCAGTTGCAAACCACTACCACGACCATCTTAATGATTTGTTTGTTATAGTAAAAAGACAGTGGAGGGTCTGGAAATGAAGACAGATTTTTGAAACCAGACACTTTAAATTTTAGGATTGCTACTTACTAGCAGTGTGATTTGGGGAAAGTCACTTTTCTTCTCTGAATGTGTCTTACATTTAAATGGGCATAGGGCTTCCCTGGTGGTGCAGTGGTTGAGAATCCGCCTGCCAAGGCAGGGGACACGGGTTCAATCCCTGGTCTGGGAAGATCCCACATGCTGCGGAGCAACTAAGCCCGTGCGCCACAACTACTGAGCGTGTGCTCTGGAGCCTGTGAGCGACAACTACTGAGTCCGCCTGCGGCAACTACTGAAGACCGCGTGCCTAGAGCCTGTGCTCCACAACGAGAGAAGCCACCGCAATGAGAAGCCCACATACCGCAACGAAGAGTAGCCCCTGCTCGCCACAACTAGAGAAAGCCTGCACGCAGCAACGAAGACCCAACACAGCCAAAAATAAACAAACAAAATAAATAAATTTATTTTTAAAAATGGGCATACTACTTGTTTCATTGAATTATTATTAGTATTAAATGAGATAATGTTGTAAAGACCTTACTGACCCCATAGCCAGCAGAGAATAGATACTGAACAAATTGTAGTTCTTTTGTCTTTTCTACACCAAACAGATGAGCTGCTTTTCATCTTTTCTGGTTATCATCGTGCATATGTAGCCAAGGAACATCTTCTGTATGTACCTCTTCATAAGTGGACCTTGGCTAGTAAACAAATCTAGCTTATGTTCTTGGTCCATACTTTTGCATTTTCATTACATTCCATATATGTCCTCCAATTCATGTCTCCCTTTGTTGGCATTAAGTGTATACAGTTCTTACAGATTCATACCTGAATAGTAAAAGAGACCAGAGTTCATATCTGAATAGTAAAACTTTAATCTATATGTATAATAGATTATATGTATATAGTTTTAATACTTCCCACTCCTTCTATTAAGGTCATATATTTACACTTCTAAAGGAGGATTGAAGACAGTCAACTTCAAAATCTTAATTCATAAAATCTAATATTTATTCTGGCACATTATTTAACTGAGAATACTAAAGATGGGCTGGGGCTACCAAGTTCAAGGTCACTTAAGTTGTTTATTTTTCAACTGTAATATTTTGATCCTGGACTGAGAAGAATAATCATTTGAAGTATCTTCTACTTGCAGGAAAGAAAACATTTGTTTTGGAATTAGGCACTTTCTTATAAGCCTTTCTCTAACTTAAATTTCTTCACAGGAAAACACTAAATATGGAATATCCCTATGTAGTTGGTATTTTTTTTACTTAGACTATTTTAGTGCATTTATGACCTGAGTTGAAAGCTGTTCACACTATGAAGTAAATATTCCTATGACATTTTTCCCTTTTAAATAATGGGACGAGGAAGTCTATTAAAGGTGTATTGTTTTATATTATTTGCTGGATTTAATTTAGTATGCTGATAAAAAACAAATGTTCTCTGATGAGAACAAATCTAGGAAACCTAAGCTCTAATTTTAAAAGCTAGCACTTAAATTGGACATCAGGTCTTTTTAAATTTTGTACCCGTTACATTGAAGAAAGTCTTTAACTCAAGCTTGATGAGTAAATTCTAACTTCACAGACACAGCCCCTTTCTCCCGTCTGCACTTCAGGGTGAGGTAATGAGTCTTATGCAAGTAACTTGACTTGCTTGATGACTGAAGGTCTTCTGTTTTGTCCATAAATGTAGATGTATGTATTATGTGTGGGAGGTCTTATCTGTACTGAAGGAATTGTGTTTTAAGCAAAGCAAAAATAGGCAAAGTACTGTACATCATTGCAGTCTTGCTGTTTTGGATAATGGAGCCATTGATTGCATAGCATACCACAAGACACTTTTAAAGAGCTTGAACTTCTTTTCTATACCATCTTGGGTCAATGGTGAGTTTATTATTTAAAAAAAAATCTTTAGCTGTTTACTTTTACCTGAGAGTTAATCTCAACTCTTATGACTAACCTCCACTAGAGTAAGACATGGTTAAGATTTCAGTCGTAGAGGAGTGAATTGCTCAAATTTACTGCAATGTAGTTCTAATTTAATTTTTTTAATTCAGGCAATTAAAACATTTTAGATTATGATGGTATCAAAATTGGTTACTTTTTGTCTTGCCATTGGCTGGCTGACTCAAAACTGTCTTAAACCATTTCTTGTCTGTAGTTTTCCTGTAGGTTGTTTTATTGATACGCTGACATACTGCAGATCATGCAAATTTAATTTGTTTGAAGCCTTGTTTTTTTATTTCTTTTTCTCCTTTTATTATTTAGAAAGACATCCTGGTGAGGGGAAATGTCTGTATTTTATTCGTATTACTTCTCACATACTTCAAGGGCATGTTTTGATGTTAAAACAGAGAATGTGATGCATGTGTGTAATTTTATCCATGTGGAAAATGAAAATTTAAGACAGGCCTGAATACAAGTGTTGCTCATTGTAATTTATTCCCAAGTAAAAGAGAAGAAAGAAATTTGCCTTAAAAAATTAGATGATCAGTAGGAAGGGAAATTGACCAGGACTGTATTTACACATCCTGATCCCTGATATAAGATGCCACAGATTTCTGGTATAGTTTTATCTTTTCATAAAATGAATTTTTGTTTCACAATAATTTAGGACCTCATAATACTTTATTTTTTTTCTTTACCTGTTGAGAGACCTGGATTGTTTGACCTGTAGAATTTCCCACAATCAGTATTTTGTTGATTATACACTCAGGAACAATTCAGCATTTTCTTCTGTTCTTTGTTTTTCCTGGAAACTGACAGCTAGTTTCAGAGGTTTGACTAGACTCAGGTTTGATTGCTTTGGCAAAACTGTAGTTGTGTTCCTATCATTAGGAGGCATATAATGTCCAGTTTTTTCTCTTTTTTGATGTTATTAGCCATTGATGCTCGATGGCTGCAGAGATACTAATTACTTGCAGTTTGTGAAATGGTGATATTTTATCTTTTGTTTCCCATTTATTTGGAATAATTTTATAGAGAGAGCTCTCATATACTTTTTGGCTACTAGTACAGTTTATATAGGGAATGTAGGATGAATTGCTGATTCTTTCTCTTCCACAGTTTTCAAGATAATGAACTGGGCCCCTCTCAACCTCAGAAGATGATCAGTTAGTGTGGTAGTGCTGTGGTTGGTTGGTTTGTTTTTTTTTTTTTAAAAACCATTACGATCTATAGTCAATTGTACACTTAGTTAGTTAGTTCTCTGGTAGAGCTAGGAAGAGGCCCATGGGACAATATTCCCTGAGTTCTTGAATGTTGATGAGCTTCTTCACTGTGTTTTTTTTTGACATGACCTCAATTTTACATTGTCTTTAATAGCTTCTTTACTGTTGCATATGTCAGGGTGTTCCAAGTTCATCTAGTACTTTTCCTTTGCTAAACCAGCTGGTTCTTTAAGAACTTCTGATTTCTTTTAATGGAGAATGGCATTTCAGGATAACAGTCTGGGCCCTAGGAGTGGTTAGTACTACTTGATTAGTCAAGGTGTTAGGTGTTTTAAGTGGACAGAGCTAGGACATACATGTGACTTGTAAGACTGTACTGATGTTTCCAATATAGATTCAATACTAAAGAGTTTTTACTTAACTTCTTCTGTATTCTTATATCTATAGTTCCTTTCTTCCACCCAGAGAATGCTGTTTCTCAAGGAGATGATACCATTAGAGTATCCCATAATTTTTCATTTGCTTTATCAATAATTTTATAATTATTCATTTGCTTTTTAAGTACAGTGGTCTCACAACATTCCAATTACCAATTTTGATTTCTGAAATCAGTTACTTTTTGTTTATTCTTTCTTCGTTTGTTTTGGCTGTACTGTATCTTCATTGTCAGATCTTATAGCCATTACATATTATAATCTCTCCATTTAAAACTCTCATTTAGTCTTTTTTTTTTGAACTTTTATTTTTTTTACACAGCAGATTCTTGTTAGTTATCTATTTTATACATATTAGTGTAGATATGTCAATCCCAATCTCCCAATTCATCCCCCCTGCCCCCACTTTCCCCCCTTGGTGTCCATACTTTTGTTCTCTACATCTCATTTAGTCTTAATTCTACAGTCAGTTGTATATGTATGCTCACCACCAGTCCTTATTTAATGTCTCTCTAGTCACTTTGGTTGCCTAAAGTTAGTTTTCTGGTAGAGCTAGGAAGAGGCCCATGGGAGCAATATTCCTTGAGTTCTTGCATGTTAGTAATAGTTTTTCTTTACTCTTTATACTTAAAGGTAAGTTTTACTGGTTGTAAAGCCTTTGGTTCAATTTTTTTTCCTTGTGTGTTTTAAATATATTATTTTGTTTTCTTCTGTTGTTTTCCCTTATTAATCTTGTGATGTATTTGCCTAAATGCCCAAAGGATTCTTTTTCCCTTTAAAGTCCATTAGTTTTAGTAGAAAATGTCTTGGTGCATTGATCTGAGTTGATTAAGTAGGACACAGGATGCTCTTGAAATATGTAGTTTCAAATATAGATGTATATATATATATATGTGTGTGTGTGTGTGTGTGTGTGTGTGCATGTATAAATGTATTTATACGCACGTATAACTATATACATTACACACACATAGCCACTTTTTTTCCTCTGGAAAGCTTTCTTGAATTATTGTCTTTCAGTATTTGTTCTATTCTCTCACTTTGGTTTTCTTCTTCAGGGACTCCTGTGTTTATCCTTATGCTGGATCTTCTTTGCCCATCTCCAATATTTATCCCCTTCTTACAGATCCTTTTTAATCTATTTCTTCTTTTTAAAAAATTTGTTAAAGATTTTCTTCCATCTTACCTTCTATTTCTTTTAAGACCTTTTGTGTTTGTTTGCTCTTGTATTTCTTATAGTCTTCATTACTGAAATGATTTTTTGTTTGATTTCTCATTATTTCTTGGTTTCTGCCTCCTCATTTCTGAGTTTTTCTGATTCTGATTTATATTGCTCTTTCATGTATTATGTAATTTTCCCATTATCTCTCATAAAACATGTAAATGTAAATTTTATTAGAGTAAAATATATAGCCCTAAGGATTATTTGACATACTTTAGATTAAATAAGCAGCTGTAATTAATTTAGACATTGCTTTAAATCAAGGCTTTTAAATTGAAATTCTGTGAATGAACTTCAGAGTAGATAACATTGCTTTATTATATGCAAAGTAGGGTGTATATGTATGGGGGTAGGGAAAGAACACCTTCACTTTCTTTAGACTTCCAGAGAGGAGTGTAAACCATCCCCACAAAAGTAAGGGTAAGGACCTTTGCTTTGTGTATGAAAAATCCTCACATGTTTTAATGATTGAGCTTATAAGAAATGAAAACAAATGATAGATATAGTAGTGTTAAGATATAGATGTCGCCAGGGATGATATTACATCAATTTCATTATCTATTCGCTTATGATCGCTCTAATTTTATGCAGATGGAGGGAACGAGGAAGCACCGGATCGAAGACAGTCAAGTGTAGACTCTCGCCAAAGCCGCTCTGGGCAAGGTAAATTTTCCTCAAATTTATTATTAAATTAAAAAGAACAGATACCAGCTATTCCTTTCCAGTACTTAATCTGAGGACTGGGGTTTTCACTGGGTCAAGTTTAGATATTCTCATTTCTCATTTAGGAGTTCAGATGTTACAATCTAATTAGTTCCATATGATAATCATCTATTCAGGATAAAAGAAAAGGAGAAATGGTCTCTTTTTTAACGATATTAAGGTTTTAAGTAATTTTGGAGCATTGTGGTGTATGTCTGGATATCACTTTTGGAATATAACCGAAAGTAAATTTTTAGCAGTAACGTTTGTTGCAAGTATCATCACACTGGCTTTTAAAAGTTCATCAGTGCAATATTTGTTGTCTTAGCTGTCTCAGAAGAAATGGGTTTTGTTTATAATGATTACCTAAAATTAAGATCTTCTTACTTATTTTCCTTTTCTGTTTAAAATTTATTGCCATAGGCTTTTGACTGGTATTTTTGAAGTGACCACTTCAAAACTAGGTTAAAGTATTCTCTACCAGTGGATTTTCAGATAGGCCTTCCCTAAGGAACATTTAAATTTGCAGGACTAGCACCTCCACATTTTTCTTTATAGTACTTATCACCTTTATATTTGTTTTCTCTATCCAAAACTAGAATGAATGTTTCATGATTGCAGAGATTTTTGGTTTTCTTTGTTCACTGCTGTATTTCCAGTGCCAAGAATAAGTACCTGGTATATACAATAATAGTTACTGAATAAATACTGTTGGATGAATGAAGTCATCTCTAAGAGAATGAGAGTTAGGAACCCAGACTGATTAAAATACTGCAAAATTTCAAGCAGTCATTACTGAGTTTAGTTTTTTGAGAGTATTTACAAATAAAATAAAGCCTTAGATATACAAATGTGTGATGTTTTAATCCTATAAAAGCTCCTGGTTCATTTATTCTGTAATTCTGTTCCCTTTTTTCTCCAACTTTGCTCTTCCCAAGTATCAGAGTTGTACTATTTTTAATACAGTGGTTTGTCACAGAATAAAAAGTAGAATAATATATGCAGGTTGATTTGGAAATTTAAATTTACACCAGTACTTTTAATCATTTTTAAATAATATGCATGTATTATAAATGTCAGGAATTTGTATAAGTTTTTACTTTTTCATGTTACATGTATTTTGATATAAAAAAAGAAATTAAGAGAAAAACTGAATTGTAATATATAACTATATCAAATCAACACATTGTACACCTTAAACTTATATAATGTTTTATGTCAGTTATATCTCAGTAAACCTTGGTGGCGAGGAAAGAAAGAAAATGAGTTTATGTGTTTAAAATCCTTGTTGGGCTACACCCCGCAAGCTTGCATGCCCTATACTTGCCCAACCTCAAGACAGAAGAAAGAGCCCAGAGTCAGCAACAGAGACATCGGTGGTTTAATGGATATGAGAATCTTACATGTCTGAAGCAAGGTCCTGTGTGCAGCAGACAGTGGGCAGGATATGGCAGCAGTCTTCACTCCCGGGAGCGGGGATGGGTGGAGGTGTTTACCAGTTATAGGGGGAATTGATGTCAGGTTGGCTCATCGGTTACCAGGGAAACCAGCAGAGGAGCACACCCCTCACTGCCCCTTTGATACTTATCGTGGTGGAGATGTTCTGATCTGAAGATTAGACCAGGCATTTACTGATTAGGCTCTATGATTAAGAGGGAAGGTCAGTCATGTGAGTAGGGTGTAGGTGAAGCAGGGACTGGTGAACAGGGCATGTAGAGAGAGCAAGAGAACAGCCACCTTGGGTGCCCTCATCATATAACCCTAAAAACAAAATTAGTACAAATTAATAGAAAAATAATTATACTAATTTTTATTAAAGTTTAATTTTATTTAATGTCACAGATATAGATGTGGGAGATTATTAATTTACCTTGTGCCCTCTGAATTATGTCAGTTGAAATATTTTTCAAATCAATGAGTATAATTGAATTTTAGTAACGAAAGCTGAACTTAACAACAAAATCAGTGATTTTCATGATCTGAGCACAGCTGCCTGATCTCAGAACTCATCAGGACTGATCTCAATTAGAAGTCATCAGGAACTGTATCATTATGAGAGTTAACTGATATAAAAGCATGTTTCTCACCTTCTTAGAGAGTTTATTTGTAATACAGTAAGTCCCCTACATACGAATAACTTCAAGTTGCAAACTTTCAAAGATGCGAACATGTGTTCGCATGTCCACTCACGTAAGTTAGTTCACGTCTGACGTATATTGTCACGTACGTGCATCCTCTACAAGTGGTTGTGCTTTTATGTACTTTACTGTATAGAGTACAGTTGTACAGTATCTTTATTTCTTTATTTCAAGCCCAGGATGTCTGGAAGCAAGCATAAAAGCAGCAGTGTATAGCCAACTGTGTTAGTTGTGTTGGACTTTCGAACAAATTGGACTTCCGAACGCACTCTTGTAACAGAACTTGTTCGTATGTAGGGGACTTACTGTATCTTTTTATTCAAAAGACAGAAATAAAAATACAAAGCCATCTATAATGAGTTGGAATGAATGAGAATCCATATTATCAGGAATGAAGAGATAGGATGAACACATACTTCTACTTTTTCTCCTTTCAGAAACCTGCTAAAAGATCAGCAAAGGGGAATTAGAGAGGAGACAAAATCAACACAATTTTAGAAACTAGGGAGTATATGAATAATTGTAGACTGGATGCTAAACTCAGTAGCAGAGAAAATCAAGAAAATAATCTGATTTACCCTCCAAAAGACTAAAAAAACTCAAGAATGGCAGCATGTGGAAGTGGAAGTGAAAGGAGGATTGGTTGAAAGTCAGTCAAAGAAGCCCTTGGTTCCTGGGACCTCCTTCTCAAAATTAGCTAACCAGTTAGCTTGACAAGTGCCCAGCTCTTCACCCCTAACTTTGGCAAAGGCCAGAAATTTATTCTTTGGAGAGAGCAAAAGTAGAGACTCTCTCTAGAGCAGAAGACACCAGGCATAGTGGAGGGCAGGAGTCCCATACTGAAAATAATCAACCTTTTAGTCTTTTCTCCTAACTGTGAGCAGCTGACCAAGGATTACTAGATATTTGAGGAAACCCTGTAAAGTATGAAAGGTAGAGATTAAAATAAACAGGATAGAGCAACTGAGGACAGATCTTTTGCAGAGGAAAATAACAACCATTATAAACAACTTCAGGGAAATAAGAGAAAATAATACAGCCATGAAATAAGAAGGAGTTACTGTAAAAGAGTTATAATTCTGATTTTTAAAAGAGGCTCTTAGACATTAAAATTCTGATAGAGATCAAAAAAGCTTTGTAGAAGTACTTAGAAAATTAATGTTGAAGAAATCTGTGAAAAAGTCGAGCAAAAGAACAAATGTTACAGAAGAGAAGTGAGGAGTATTAAGAAACTTACAGGGGCAGTCCAGGAATTTCAGTATTCAAATAATAGTAGTTGGGACTTCCCTGGTGGCGCAGTGGTTAAGAATCTGCCTGCCAGTGCAGGGGACACGGGTTCAAGCCCTGGTCTGGGAGGATCCCACATGCTGTGGAGCAGCTGAGCCCGTGCACCACAGCTACTAAGCCTGCACTCTAGAGCCTGTGTGCCACAGCTACTGAAGCCTGCGTGCCTAGATCCCGTGCTCCGCAACAAGAGAAACCACACAATGAGAAGCCCACACTCTGCAACGAAGAGTAGTCCCCGCTCACCACAACTAGAGAAAGCCTGCGTGCAGCAACAAAGACCCAACGCAGCCAAAAATAAATAAATAAATAAATTAAAAAAAGAAAAACAACACCAGTAGCTCCCAGAAGAAACAGAGAAAATGGGGAAGAAATCATCAACAAAATGATTCAAGAAAACTTTCTTGGACTAAAGAACGTGAGTTTCTGGTTCAAAAGGCTTACTGAGTACTCATTACAATGGATGAATATAAACACAAACTAAGACACATCATGGTGAAATTTCAAATCACTGGGTGAAACAGAAGGTCTTTTCATGCTTTCAGAGAGGGAAAAAAATGTGTCAAAGTAACAGGAATCGGTTGGCTTTGGACTTCTTAATGGTAGCATTAGATACTAAATGAGAAATGGAGCATCACCTTCAAAATTCTGAGGGAAAATAATTTCAACCCCTTTGTATTTCATATGCATTGAAACTATTAATCAGATGTAAGAGTTAAATTAAGATGTTTTAAGACATGTAAGGTTTTTTGTTTGTTTTTTTGTTTTGTTTATTTGTTTGCCTACCTTGTACCCTTTCTTAGAAATCTGTTGCAGGATGTGATCCATCAAAATGAGAAAGTCAGCCAAATAATAAAGGGAAAGGTTACAAGAAATAGGAAATTTAACAAAAGAGAAGCGGAAAGAAATCTTCAGCATACAATGAAAAGACAGGGTTGGAGGGTAAACAGACCAGATTGGAGTAGCTTAGAAGCTTCCAGAAGAGCCATTCTCAGGAAAATGAAATTGGTAGAAATCTGATACATTTAATTATCTTTAGAAAAGTTTTAAGTAATTGATGAAAGCCTTAGGGTTGAATTGGTGATAAATACATAAAGTAGTAAGTGAAAAAAGATCTAAACTCAAATAAAAGCAAGTAATGTGTGAAAGGAGATGTTAGAATAAGTTCTCAGTCCTTGGGGTAGTGTCTGGAGTAGCTGAAGTTCATGTCAGTCACCTCCAGTGGTAAACCATATCTGTTTTTTCCAGTGTGGTACAAATATTTTTATTATTTGATTTGGACCATTATGGTTGAGCAGTAGTGCTCTAAAGCAGGGTGAGCAAATCTGGCCCGTGTGGCCTGCTTTTGTACAGTTGATAGATTTGATTTGCTAAGACAGTTTTAATTATTTTTGTATCTGTGTTCATGTGGGATATTGGCCTTTAATTTTCCTGTCTTAGGATGTCTTTGTCTGATTTTTGTATCAAGGTACTCCTGGTCTCATAGAATCAGTTGAAAGTTGAGAGATATTTCTCCCTCTTCAATTTCCTGGAGTATTCTTTATAGAATTGGTATTATTTCATTCATAAATGTTTGATAGAATTTCCCAGGGAGGCATCTGGGCCTGGAATTTTCATTGTGGGAAAGTTTTAAAATATAAAGTAAATTTCTTTAGTAAATATAGGACTATTCAAATTAACTCCTCCTTCTTGGACTATTCAAATTAACTCCTCAAGAAAAACCTTTTTTTTTTGTTTTTGTTTTTTTGTGGTACGTGAGCCTCTCACTGTTGTGGCCTCTCCCGTTGCGGAGCACAGGCTCCAGACGCGCAGGCTCAGAGGCCGTGGCTCACGGGCCTACCCACTCCGCGGCATGTGGGATCTTCCCGGACCGGGGCACGAACCCATGTCCCCTGCATCGGCAGGCGGACTCTAAACCACTGCGCCACCAGGGAAGCCCGAGTAACCTTTTTAAATCTATAGAATCTGTAATGGTGTCACCTCTCCTCATTCCTAATATGGTTAATTTGAGTATTCTTTCTCCTTGTCTTGATCATTCTGGATAGAGATATATCAATTTTATTGATCTTAAAGAATCAGTTTCAGTTTTCATTCATTTTCTGTATTGCTTTCCTGTTTTCTATTTTATCAGTTTCTTCTTTGCTCTTTATTATTTCCTTACTTCTGCCTGCTTTGGGTTGAATTTTCTCTTCTCTTTCTAGCTTCTTAAGGTAGAAGCTAAGATCACCGATATTGGAACTTTCTTTTCTAATACAGGAATTTTAGTGCTATAAATTTCCCTCTATGTACTGACTTAGCTGCATTTCACAGACTTTGATGAGTAATGCTTTTCATTTATTTCAAAATACTGCCTAATTCCCCTTTTGGTTTCTTCTTTAACCCATGTGTTATTTAGAAGTGTGTTGATGTAGTTTTCAAACATTTGAGAATTTTCCAGATACCTCCTCATATTAATTTCTAGTTTAATTTTGCTGTGGCCAAAGAACACATATTCTGAGTTAGATCACGTTTTATTGAGATATGTTTTATGGCCCAGGAAATTATCTATCTTAAATGTTCTGTGTGCACTTAAAATATGTGTATTAGGCTCTTTGGGGATGGAAGGTTCTACGAATATTAGTCTGGTTGAGTTAATTGATAGTGTTGTTCAAGTCTTCTATATCTTTGCTGATTTTATGTCTGCTCATTCTGTCAGTTATTAAAAGAGGAATATTGAAATCTCAGACCGTAAGTGTGGATTTATCTATTTCCCCTTGCAGTTCTACTACATTGCTCATACCACTGATCCTGTGGTCAGAAAGGATTCCCCTTCCTCAGAGATTTAAGTATCCCCTACAGCTGCCATTACTGAAATAGTCTTACTTATAGGCGGGGCTGGAAGAGGAAGGTAAAAAGAGAAAAAAGCCAGATCTTCCCACTCTCACAGTCCTATATGGACTGTCCCCCCACCACTGCCCCATTTATACTCTCTAATCAGAAAGAGAAGACTTGTATCTGTTTGACTCTGGTGTGCCAATCCAGGATTTGGATTTCCTTTGAGTTCAGGCTGGGAGTTCGGTGACATTAAAAAACAACAGGAAATGCATCACTGAATTGGTTGTCTTTCAAGTTCTGGTTTCCTTCCACAAGTTGCCTGCTACTGTTTAGTTTTCAGAGTCCTCAGATTGCTGCTCCATCATTCTTTCCAGGGTTTTCAGTTACATTCATGGGTTTTAGTTATATTCAGTTAACACAGAGTGTGCTTACTCCATTTTAACCCAGAACCAGAACCAGAGCCCTTCCATTTTTTAAAAAAAATAGATTGATTTATTTTGGCCACGTTGGGTCTTCGTTGCTGCGCGTGGGCTCTCGTTGCGGCAAGCAGGGGCTACCCTTCGTGGTGGTGCGCAGGCTTCTCATTGTGGTGGCTTCTCTTGTTGCAGAGCAGGGGCTCTAGGCGCATGGGCTTCAGTAGTTGCGGCACGTGGGCTCGGTGGTCGTGGCTTGTGGGCTGTAGAGTGCAGGCTCAGTAGCTGTGGCACACTGGCTTAGTTGCTCCATGGCATGTGGGATCTTCCCAGACCAGGGATCGAACCCATGTCCCCTGCACTGGCAGGAAGATTCTTTTTTTTTTGGCGGTACGTGGGCTTCTCACTGCTGTGGCCTCTCCCGTTGCGGAGCACAGGCTCCGGACATGCAGGCTCAGTGGCCATGGCTCACGGGCCCAGCCGCTCCGCGGCATGTGGGATCCTCCCGGACCAGGGCATGAACCTGTGTACCCTGCATCGGCAGGCGGACTCTTAACCACTGCGCCACCAGGGAAGCCCCTGGCAGGTAGATTCTTAACCACTGTGCCACCAGGGAAGTCCCTTTCCATTTTATTATATTTTGTGTTGGCCTGTCTGGAGGGTAACATTCAAAATATTTAATAATTAATATGCCAAAAATATCAACCAACCAGAACAGATGCCAGTCTGTTCAGAACAAACATTATCTTTAAACAACTGATATGCCTGTAGAGGGCCATAATGCTTGATAATCTGCCCTGCCTGATTGTGGATATAGTTGCTATTTAATGTCTCTTCTCAGTAATAATGGCAGACACGTAAGGTAAGGTGTCTGGTGAGGTGTGTTAATCTTTGGGCATGAGGGCTCTCTCCTGTGTGTTAACTAACTAGTTTGGCCTCTGATCTGTCTTTCAGATGCAGTGGATTCTGACTCACACATACCCACACTCATTGCTCTGGTTTAGGGGCAAACACCTCTGATGTCATCTGCTTATCAAATGTAGGAGATGGGAGATGGCCTGACTACTTGGACTGAAACAGATCCCATGCCACTCACTAAGATTGCTGCCCCTGAGAACTTCCTGTTCCTTGCATCTCTTGCTTTTGTGGTTAAAACAGACCTGGAAACACTCTCATCTTTTACAGTTATCCTCCTACACATGCTGTGGGCTATAATTTCCTCCCTCCAGTTGCATCTAGTTTCTGTCTTCCATGGATTTCTTAACGCTCCTCCTCCATTATTGGCTTTTTGTTTTGTTTTATAATGCTTTAAGAATTTGTTCTTTTTAAGATATATTTTCTATCATTTCCCCACCACCTATATTGTTGTCATTTTAGTCTGAACTACCATCGTTTCTTTCCTTTACTACTATTATAGTATCCTAACTTATGATTTCCATTCTTGCCAATATATAATCTATTGTCCATTTGATAGCTATACTGCTCTAGTTAAAACAAATCAAATCGTATATTTCCCCAAACTTGAAAAAAAAATTCTCCAGTGGCTTCCTATCACATTCAGAATAAATTCCAAAGTCTTTATCATTTCCTATATGACCCTGCCTAAGCTACCCTTTTCCTAATACTTTATGTCCTCCCACTCCCTTCATTACCCACTTTGTTTCATCTATGTTGGCCTTTTTGCTTAAACATGTTAAAGAGTGTTTTCTTTGAAGGGCTTGTACATTTGTTCTTTCTTGACTAAAGGACTGTAGATTTCTTCTTAAGTGAGAGAGGCCTTCTCTCTGACCACCTAAACACCCAGCTCTAACCTTCATAATTGCCACTACTTTACTTGTTCATTGTTGTCTCAACTACCAGAAAACTGGTTTCATTTGAGCGGAGACTTCGTCTTATTCACCACTCTAGCCTTAGAACACTTGCATATAAAATTTTTTCAGTATTTGCTGAATGAAGGAATGAACAAATATCTGGCACTTAGTGTGCATGGCAAAGTATGTGGATGTGCCCAGGTCACATATTGATCCAATATTCACTTCCGTTATTTACGTAACTGAAAAAGTAAAGCCGCAGTGTGAGGAATTTGTTGGATGTATGTAGTTTGTCAGACTATCAACTATCTATTGATTTGTGAATTGAGGCTCTTGAAATAAGACTGTAAAACTGATTGTGACAGTTTAACCTAGTATAGCCTTTTAAGGTTGGGTGGTTATTTTCTGCTTTCCAGCGTAGCATTTTGTACATTATTGGGTTATATTATATACCACATTTGGTCTTATTTGTCGGTTGGATCTCTGTTTTTCTTAGTAATCTAGGAGTTCATTAATGGTAGGATCTTAGCATCTAGCACAGTACCAGTGTCTTGCATTTAGGCCATCGAATTGATGAAGGAAGCTTATCAATTCTAGGAATTCTGGTTCTGTATTTCAGGAATCATGGGGTACTTCATCAGAATTGTTTTTTTTTTATTGTACTAGCTCCATTTTCTGAATCAAATGATTTTTCATTAGAGGTCATCTGTACATAAGCTGACTTACTGCTTCTAGATACTAAATAGGTGCATGAACTAATGTAATATGGCTGAAACCCAGTTTTGATTTACTCCTGCAAAGATAACATTATGCAGGCATTAGACTCTGATATATACGATATGTATTGGTATAATAATGCCTATGATCAGTTCATGCTGGAAGACTGGGAAATTGTACAGTATTTGACTTTGTGTGATGCCCATTATTTGTAGCTGGTTTCATTTGATTATTGCATGCTGGTGTATCTATAGTAATAATGTACTAAATTTTCAAATATGCTATCTCCTGGTTCTTTTTCTTTCCTTATAAACATATGAAATATTTCGTAGAAATGAGATGTTCGTGTGCTTGAAACGTATACAAATTATCTTCAGTCTGGTGACGATGATTTCTTTATTAAACCCAGAGTGTTTTATTATATAGAATGATAAGGAAAATTATTTCAATATTCAGTATATCATTTCTTTATCTCAGTGTAAGAGTATATCTGGCATAGTGGCATCACTAATGTACAGGATTATTTTGTTGTTTTAGTACTTTCTCCTTCTGATAAAAATTATTTAGCTTTCAACATAGATTGCTTTAGGAATAAAGAAAAAAATTTTAATAATACATATGTGCCAGGCTCTGAGCTAGGTGCTTTCACAAAATCCTCATTTAATTCTCAGAATAATGCTGTGAAGTATTATTTTCAGTCAGAAAATATTTCAGGCTTTACACTAATCTATGCCAAAAGTTTCAAATCAGCCTTGTTGGTAGCACATATTTAGAATCTTTCCATTCTTATATTTAAAACACAAATTTGTTTGTTGGTGGTTGGACCAACAGAGTTGAAAAGATCTGACCTTAAATGACAAATCCCTCTGAAGTGTCTTTATTTCTTGTCATATGTTTCTTCTGAGATTTAACTTCTTGTTGATAATTCTTTGTGTAACACTCTTTTTTCCAAAAAATTAAACTTGAAATTGGCCCTCTAGCCAACAATTTCTTATTATCTTAGGGTGCTAGGGGTATGTCAGAATGTGTTTATATATTTCAGTTACACTTTATATTTTTTAATGTGAGATATAATAATTGTATTAAGTAAAAAATTACTTTTACCAAACAGTGTAGACATTTAGAAAGGATATGTTAGGGCTTCTTCCTCTTCCACTCCCCTAAAGTAACTAGTATTAATTGTATTCAGTCTGTATCCTTCCACGTTTTCCGCTAAAGTCATACTGGCACATGCCTGGGTGTGTGTGTGTGTGTGTGTGTGTGTGTGTGTGTATTACTTTGAAGATTTTAAAAAATAAAATGCATTTTTTTGTTTTTGTTATTTTGCGGTACGCGGGCCTCTCACTGTTGTGGCCTCTCCCAATGCGGAGCACAGGCTCCAGACGCGCAGGCTCAGCGGCCATGGCTCACGGGCCTAGCCGCTCTGCGGCATGCGGGATCTTCCCGGACCGGGGCACGAACCTGTGTCCCCTGCATTGGCAGGCGGACTCTCAACCACTGCGCCACCAGGGAAGCCCTAAAATGCAGTTTTAATTCTCTTCTCCCTCAGTTAACAGTGTAGCATGGCCATCCCTCCAGGAACATACTTAAATTCTAATTTCTTAAAATCTGTATAATCCTCCTTAGCTAAGTAATCCATAATTTATTCCACCATTTCCTCATCAATGAGTGTTCAGATTTTCAAAATGATTCATCATAATTTACTTAGTAATATCTTAAACTTTAGGAATATGCAACCCTAATCACGTTTTGTGTCAGAACATATTAAGTATCCTACTTAGTATTATGATAATTGGACTAGTTAACACTAGAAGGCTTGTAGAAGCCACTCCTTGCTTATCCATATTTATGAATGAAACGGAATAAAAGCATGGGAACTAAAAAGGTTGGAAAAGGTATGTTGGACATTTAGAAAGATTCTGATTTAAAATATTTTTACCTGAATTCTTCTCGCAAGAGATAAAAATGACAAAAACCTCTTTGAAAAACTTCGTAAGTTTTATTGAAGGGTCATAAAGAGTTGGATAACAAAGGATGAGGAAGGAACCTATTAGTGAAGCCTAGGATAAAATTATTATCTAATAAATACATTTTGTGTTTTGTTTTGTTTGAGGACCAGGCTGGATTTAATAAATTTTATTCCTAGTGAAAGATTGAAGAGCTGGTTCCCACAAGGGGGCAGACTAAGACAGTCTGAAATCCTTGACACTATAACCAATATTTATTTTACATTCATAATTGATTTACTAAGAAGGAAGGGGAAGTCACCAGGGACTAGAAATGAGTAGAGAGACAACTGACCAACCATCGCATGAATGGTACCGTGTATTGGGGGCATCCACCTGCCTCTTCCCCAGTGCATGCGTGAACTTTTGGCAGGTTGGAAACTCAGCTGTGGCTGTAGTCAGGTTGGCCTCGGTGAGCAGAAGCCCATATTGCTGAGCCCATGTATAAATTGCATCCTGCTACCATGGCCTCTTTGTTAATGAGCCCACTGGGCAAAGATAGAATGGCTGGGTAAAGAGACTGGCTTAGTCCTCCAAACTGGTCGTCTTATCTACGGGGTTATTAAGCACCTTCTCTGTAGAGTTTGCCCTTTGGTAAGCATTCACATGGGACATAAATTGCTTCATATTCTGTGCCCTTTCAAAGAGGTCTGTCCATATACCTTATCCCCAGATTTCCTTGTCACCAGTTCTCTAATTATTCCTTCCAAATCTCTGAATATCCAGTCGTACCATTAAACACTGTCCTTGAGTCAGTATAGAACAGTATCTCTGTCATCTCTCCTTCCAGGCAAAATGAACAACTAGGTACCCTGTTCATACTTCTGGCCCTGGAAGGGTTTCCCTTCACCACTGTCCTTCAGGACCCCAGAATGGGGCTCTAGTATTGTCATCTGCATGTTATCATGCAGAGATATCAGTAAACAAGATTAATTTTTTTTCCCCCTCAGTGAGATGGTCATAGAGAATTCTCCATGAGATAAAATATATCCAGATTGAGAGAAAAGAAGCAATATAGCAGGAATTAGGAACCTTGGGCATCTGGGCCACTTGCTTATGCAAATTATTTATGCCTTCAGGACCTGCTCAAGCCTGATCTCATGTACATTCCTTCCTTCTGATGATGAAGTGCTTCAGTACACACCCAACCATATTGCTTTGTTGGTCCAACAAAACTTAGTTCATGATGGACTGCCCAGGTCACATGGTAACATGGTGGCCCATGATCAGGCATTCATTCTAAGGCCCTGTGGTAAGCCAAAAGCTGTTTTTCGAAAAAGGGTGATAGTTATTTGTACCGGATGACATAGCTTTTTTACAGAATACTGGAGATCTGGCCTGAGATTCACCTAAAGTTGTGCAATAACCGTTCAAGATCCCTATCTAGCACAGATATGTCAAGCAACACTGGATCCTAGTGGGTTATATAACCCAAGTGGCAAAGCAGCTTTCACAGCAGCCCATATGAGTTGCAGAGCCTTCAATTGTTGTGGGCCTCTCTCACATCCAGCAGTCTTGGTAAATGGTTCATAGTTGCATACCCAAATGAGGAACAGATTGCTTCAAAAATCCAAGGAGGTCTACTGGGCATTGCACTTCTTTCTCAGTATTAAGAGAGAGTAGGTGCAGCAACTTCATCACCTTGGAAGGGATATCTTGAATTGCTCAAGACCATAGGGCTCACAGAAATTTTACCAGTGTGGAAGACCTGTGAATTTTTGTGGAATTGATTTCCCACCTTCTGGAGTGCATATATTTTACCAGAGTATTTAGATCAGTTGCTGCTTCTTGTTCACCAAGTCTAATCAGCATGAAATTATTAGTGTAGTAGACCAGCATGGTGCCCTTAGAATGGAAAGGCAGTTAAGGTCCCTGTGGATTAGATTATTCCTAAGACCAGGAGAATTAATAGCAGGTAGGCCAGTGAAAATGTATAGCTAACCCTGACAGCTGAATGCTTACCACTTACGATGATCTCATTCTCAGGTCTGTAGCTGCAGACCTGGTACCAGGGATATGTTGATTTGCTTTAGCAAGAAAACCACATCTAAAGCAGCAGCAGCAGTGGGATGCACAACCTGAATAAGTTACAAAAATCCATTGGCATTCTCTAAGGTTTGTCTTTCTTCTGCTTAGGCCATATCGATGAGTTGAATGGGAATGTGGTAAGAGTCATCACTCTAGGATCTTTCCAGTATTTCGTGATTGGATCATACTTTTTGCCTTATATTCTAGAAACTAAATGAACTTGATTCTGGACATAGGTGTAAAGCTTTACTGTGCAATACAGTAGTTATTGACCCCTTGAAAAGTGACTGGTCCAAAAGGAGATGTGTTGTATGTGTAAACTACACACTAGATTTTGAAATTTTCTGTCTTCCCATTCATTCAATAATGTTTGCCTTTACTTATTATTTCTTTTAATTTTTAAAATTTTTTGTTTTTTGCGGTACGCGGGCCTCTCACTGTTGTGGCCTCTCCCATTGAGGAGCACAGGCTCCGGACGCGCAGGCTCAGCAGCCATGGCTCACGGGCCCAGCTGCTCCGCGGCATGTGGGATCTTCCCTGACTGGGGCACAAACCTGTGTCCCCTGCATCAGCAGGCAGACTCTCAACCACTGTGCCACCAGGGAAGCCCGCCTTTACTTATTGAAGCATTGTTGTAATAGTTGCTTTAAGGTCTTTGGTGTTTAATTCTAATATCTGTATAATCTTGGGAGTAACATCTGTTGACTTTTCCTTCTCATGTTGAGATTTCCCTGTTTCTTCATATGCCATATTATTTTGGATTATATCTTGGACATTTTGAATATTATGATATGAGACCCTAGGTTTTATTTAAGTTCTAAGGAGAAGGTTGATTTGTGTGTGTGTGTGTGTGTGTGTGTGTGTGTGTGTGCGCGTGCGTGTGTATGTCAGTGGCTAGTCAACCAGATTATGTTCAGGAAACAGATTCCTACCTGCATTCTCGGGGCTCTAGTTGCAACGTCAGTTCGGTTTTCTGAGCATTTCTATTTAGATCATTTCCATGTGTGGGACCCAGTATCCATTCTGGGACCAGAGTGGTAGTAAGTATGTCTTGTTGCTCTGTTCTTAAAGCCTATGGTATGGATGTTTAGGGTCGCATCCATGCACGCAGAGCTCAGAGGTGAGCCCTGAAGTTCATATACAACTCTAGGGGATTGTCTGCTTGATATACCTCCACACCCCAATCTTACCAACATTTTCCAGCTCTCAGACTCTCCCTTGCCAGTAGCCTGGCTAAAAAACAGGGACTCTAGTTTCCCTGTTCCACTGTTCAATTCCTACAACTGTGTCTGTATCCAAGTCAAGTGATAAGAGGACAGAGAAATAAAAAGCAGTGAGGATTTGCCTCACACTCCTGGGATTACAATTCCTGGGGTCAGAAAAAAGGGTTCACTTCTCCCAGGGTTTTAGGTACCTGCCCAGTCACCACTACCATCTCTCTGCTGCTACTGCCATAGAATTGGCTGGAGACCAGGATAGAAGAGAAGGGAAAAAGGAGGGATTTCCCCTAGTTTCTCAGCCTAGCAAGGGCCCCCTTCCCTGTTCCTCACTAGAAAGGGAGGGATTTTCTTGGAGCTTTTTCTTACCCGGTGTACACTTCTCAGTTTTGGGCTGCCTTTGAGTCCAGGTGAGGCAATACCTGAGAAAAAACATGGCAAACTCACCGCCACTTCAATGGAACTTCACATTCTGTGCTCCTTTTCCAATCTGCCTGCTACTGTTTATTTTCATAGTCTTCAGATATGTATTCTACCCATTCTTTTTGGTTGGTTTTTGGTTATAGATTTATTTGTTTTAAAAAATAGATTTTCCGGCTTCCCTGGTGGCACAGTGGTTGAGAGTCCGCCTGCCGATGCAGGGGACACGGGTTCGTGCCCCGGTCGGGGAGGATCCCACATGCCGCGGAGCGGCTGGGCCCATGAGCCGTGGCTGCTGGGCCTGTGCGTCCGGAGCCTGTGCTCCGCAATGGGAGAGGCCACAACAGTGAGAGGCCCGCGTACCGCAAAAAAAAAAAAAAAAAAAAAAAAAAAGATTTTCTATTTTAGAGTAGTTTTAGGTTCACAGCAAAATTGAGTGGAAAGTACAGAGTTTCTATATATGCCTCTTGCACCCACACACCCACAGCCTCCTCCACTGTTAACATCCCAGCACCACAGTGGTACATTTGTTAAAATAGATGAAGCGACATTGACACATCATTATCACCCAAAGTTCATAGTTTACATTAGGGTTCACTCTTTTTCATTAGGGTTCACTCTTTTTTTTTTTAAGGAAGCCTTTCATTTTTATTTAAAAATATATATTTTTTAATTAATTTTATTCTTTGGCTGCGTTGGGTCTTCATTGCTGCACGTGGGCTTTCTCTAGTTGCGGCTAAGGGGAGGCTACTCTTCATTGCAGTGCGCGGGCTTCTCATTGTGGTGGCTTCTCTTGTTGTGGAGCACAGGCTCTAGACGCGCGGGCTTCAGTAGTTGTGGCACGTGGGCTCAGTAGTTGTGGCTTGCAGGCTCTAGAGCGCAGGCTCACTAGTTGTAGCGCACGGGCTTAGTTGTTCCACAGCAGGTGGGATCTTCCTGGACCAGGGCTCAAACCCGTGTCCCCTGCATTGACAGGTGGATTCTTAACCACTGTGCCACCAGGGAAGTCCCTAGGGTTCACTCTTGATGTTGTACATTCTATGATTTTGACAAATGTATAATGACATATACCTACTATTATAGTATCATGTAGAATAGCTTCACTGCCCTAAAAATCCTCTATACTCTAAATGTTCATCCTTCCCTCCCTACAATCCCTGGAATCCACTGATCTTTTTACTGTTTCCATTGTTTTGCCTGTTTCAGAATGTCATATAGTTGGAATCATACAGTATGTACCCTTTTCTGATTGGCTTCTTTCACTTAGTAATACACATTTAAGGTTCCTCCATGACATCTCATGATTTGATAGCTCATTTCTTTTTAGTGCTGAATAATATTCTATTGTTTGGATGTACCAGTTTATCCATTCACTGAAGCACATCTTGGTTGCTTCCAGGTTTTGACAGTTGTGAATAAAGCTGCCGTTAATATCCATGTGCAGGTTTTTGTATGGATATAAGTTTTCAACTCATTTGGGTAAATGCCAAGGAGCATGACTGCTGGATTGTAAGGTAAGAGTATGTTTAGTTTTGTAAGAAACTGCCAAACTGTCTTCCGAAGTGGCTGCACCATTTTTCATTCCCACCAGCAATGAACGAGAGATCCGGTTGCTCCACATCCTTACCAGCATTTGGTGTTGTCAGTGCTTTGGATTTTGGCCATTCTAATAGGTGTGCAGTGGTACCTTGAGTTGTTTTAATTTGCAGTTCTCTAATGACATATATTGAATGTCTTTTTCGTATACTTATTTGCTTCTTTAGTGAGGTGTCCAGGTCTTTTCCCATGTTTTAATTTTTTTTCTTATCGTTGAGTTTGTATACTTTGGATATATTTTAAAATATTTTCTCTCAGTATGAGGCTTGTGTTCTCATATTCTTGACAGTGTCTTTCGTAGAGCAGACATTTTAAATTTTAATGAAGTCTAGATCATCAGTTATTGCTTTCATGGATCATGTCTTCAAGGTTATCCAGATTTTCCATGTGATGTTCTAGGAGTTTTATACTTTTGCATATTACATTTAAGTGTGTGATCCATTTTGAGTTAATTTTTTATGAAGGGTGTAAGGTCTGTGTCTAGATTTATTGTTTTGGAGGTGGATGTCCAGTTGTCTAAGGATCATTTGTTGAAAAGACTATCTTTTCTCCAGTGTACTGCGTTTGCTCCTTTGGCTATATTTATGTAGGTCTATTTCTGGGCTTTCTATTCTGTTCCATTGATTTGTCTGTCTGTTCTTTCATCAGTACCACACTGCCTTGATTACTGTAGCTTTATAGTACATCTTGAAGTTCAGTAGTGTCAGTCCTCCATCTTTGTTCTTCCCCTTCAAATATTGAGTTGGATATTCTGGGTCTTTTGCCTCTCCATATAAATTTTAGAATCAGTTTTTCTTTCTTATTTATTTAATTTTTATGTCTGCATCTGGTCATAGTTTTGGCACATGGGATCTTCGTCGAGGCATGCAGGATCATTCGTTGTGGCACATGGGCTCTTTGTTGCTGCGTACGGGCTTCTCTCTAGTTGTGGCGCGTGGGTTTTCTGTCTCTACTTGCGGCACGCAGGCTTCAGAGCACGTGGGCTCTGTAGTTTGCAGCACGTGGGCTCTCTAGTTGAGGCGTACAAGCTCAGTAGTTGTGGCGCATGGAATTAGTTGCCCCGCAGCGTCGTGTGTGGGATCTTAGTTCCCCGACCTGGGATCAAACCTGCGTCCCCTGCATTGTAAGGTGGATTCTTTACCACTGGACCACCAGGGAAGTCTCTAGAATCAGTTTTTCAATATCAACAAATATTGATTGGGTTTGCATTAAGTCTGCTAGATCAGTTTGGGGAGAATTGACATTTTGACAGTATTGATGCTTTGTATCCATGAACATGGAGTTTCTCTCCATTTATTTAGATCTTCTTTGACTTGTTTCATCAGAGTTTTGTAGTCTTCCTCATATAGATCTTCTATATATTTTGTTAGAATTATACCTAAGTATTTCATTTTTTTAATTCACAGTTTTATAATTCCAACATCTTTGCCATATCTGAGGCTGGTTCTGATGCGTGCACTGTCTCTTCATACTGTTTTTTGTTCATTTGTTTGTTTTTTTAACTTTTAGTATGCCATGTAAGTTTCTGCTGAAAGGTGAATATGGTGTACTGGATAAAATGAACTGCGGCAAATAGTAATGTAATTTTAAGGTGGGAGTGGGGTGGGAAGCATTCTGTAGTCCTATGATTAGGTCTCAGTCTTTTGGTGAGCCTGTGCCCCTGGACTGTGAACTTTACCAGTGCCTCTGAGTTGTTGTGTTCCATTGATTTTGTGTCCATTCTTTTACCAATACCACATACTGTCTGGATTACAGTAACTTCACATTAGTCTTGAAATGAGGTGCTGTGAGACTCCAAACTTTGATTTTACTGTTCAAAATTATTTTATCTATCCTAGTCCCTTTGTTTTTACATGAGTTTAAAATCAGCTTTTTGATTTCTACCAGAATAATTGACTGCTGGATTTTCATTAGGATCGCTTTAAACCCGTAGATCACTTTGAGACCTAGCATCCTAAAATCTTCAGATCCATGAACAGGTCAATAGTACATCTCTCCATTTAGGTCTTTGATGTCTTTCATCAGTGTTTTGTAGTTTTCAGCATACAAATATTGTACATATATTGTTAGATTTCTTCCTAATTATTTCATGTTTTTAATG
Organism: Aethalodelphis obliquidens; assembly: GCF_003676395.1. Taxonomy (NCBI): domain Eukaryota; kingdom Metazoa; phylum Chordata; class Mammalia; order Artiodactyla; family Delphinidae; genus Aethalodelphis; species Aethalodelphis obliquidens. The sequence continues at coordinate 15,143,124 of NW_020837988.1, read as the reverse complement.
GTGCTATTTTGGTGTTACTGGTTTAAATTTTTTTAAATTTTCTGCATATTCATTGCTGGAAATTTGCTTCTTGGATACGGACTCTGTAATCTTTGAGTTTGTCTAACCCACTTGTTTTTTTCTAGTGGATTTTTTTCTAGATTACTTAAAATTTTCTGCATAGGCAGGCATGCTGTCTGATTACATGACCCCATACTAGCTATTACACTTCTCTTGGCCTGTTTCCTGTCTGATATTATGGACACGTTATGAGACTATTACTGAGTCACAGAGTGCTGTAAGTTAAAATGATATTTGGAATAATTTCAGGCAAAACCCCTTTGTTTCTGAAATATGTAAAAGCCCTTTGACTTTAGGGACTAGTTTACCACCATGCTCTGTTTTGTTTTGTTTCTCTGTGTACTTTTTAAAAATAACTTTTAATAACATATAAACTGGAAAATTCATAAGTAATGTATACAGTTTAATGAATTATTATGCTAGAGGCTTTTGATTTATAAGTTTTATTTGTGGTTATTTATGTAACTTGAAAAATTAGAAGGCAGTTCTGTAGAATAGGTACGGCCTTCAGCTAAAGAATTTCTTTATTAACTTGAACTTTAATATCTCGTAATCATCTGTACTAAATATAAGACTTAGGACTGAAATTTTTATTGAGTCATAATTACTCCTAACATTTCTTTAGTGTCCATATACTTGATATCCCTGTGCTATCTTTTTTTTTTAAACAAATTTATTTATTTAATTTATTTATTTTTGGCTGCATTGGGTCTTCGTTGCTGCATGCAGGCTTTCTCTAGTTTCAGGGAGTGGGGGCTACTCTTCATTGCTGTGCACAGGCTTCTCATTGTGGTGGCTTCTCTTGTTGCGGAGCATGGGCTTTACGTGGGCGGGCTCAGTAGTTGTGGCTCTCAGGCTCTAGAGTACAGGCTTAGTAGTTGTGGCGTACGGACTTAGTTGCTCCGTGGCAACTAATGGGATCTTCCTGGACCAGGGCTCAAACCCGTGTCCCCTGCTTTGGCAGGCGGATTCTTAACCACTGTGCCACCACGGAAGCCCTCCCTGTGCTATCTTAATTCAACTTTTGAATATCTAATCTCCGGGTATCCAGCAAAACTGATTTTTTTCTGTCACATTAGCAGTTTATTTTATTCTGCCATATCTCTATCACATTATTTCAGTAACTTTTATTCAGTTGATTATAGCAGGAAAAGTGAGTGGTAGGAAAATGAAGATTGAGTAATTTGGAGTACCAGTAAATATCATCTTACATGCTTGGTAAATTGGATTTCTTTTTTTTTTTTAACGTTTATTTTTTTACTTGGCTGTGCCGGGTCTTAGTTGCTGCACGGGGGTCTTCATTGCTGCATGTGGGATCTTTGTTGTGGCATGCGAACTCTATATTTGCGGCAAGTGGGATCTAGTTCCCTGACCAGGGATTGAACCCGAACCCCCTGCATTGGGAGTGTGGAGTCTTAGCCACTGGACCACCAGGGAAGTCCTGGTAAATTGGATTTCAAATTTTTTACTTCCTTCCTGTTATAAAATTATACATCCATTTCTTTTGCTATGCAGCTTTTCAGTGGTTCCCACTGAAATGCACCAGGTGTATTTCCATGCCCCATTGATGTTCTTGGACTTGCTTGGGCCAGTAAAATATTAGTGAACAGAGGTCTTAAATATGCTCCTCTGATTTAACTTGGTCTCCTGCAGCCCTGTGATCTACCATGACAAGAGTGTGCCCCACATATTCACTGCCCCTTCAGTGACTAGGCCCAATATGAATGACACATTGGAATAGTTCTGAACGTGATAACCCAACCAAGATCAGCTGACCCACAGTCAATCTACAGATTCATGAGCATAAAAGTGAATGTTGTAGACTACAGAGATTTTGAGGTTGTTAGTTACCCAAGAAAAAATGGCTAATGCAGTCAAATTCTGTTCATGCATACCAGTACTTTTCTTTACTTGAAACATATATTTTTAGTTTTTTCTCTGTATTTATAGGGCAGAGAAGATAGAGGAAAATATTTTTAAGCAAAAAAGTAAACTAGGACATCCATACTGGACTAATTGCAGTATTATTCCTTAAGGAGTATTATTAGATTCTAAAATTATCAGCTAAGTTTTAACATTAGAACATTTCAAATGAAAAGAGATACTTCACTAAATCAAATGCATTCCTCTAGATATATTTTCTTTAAACAATCTAGTGCTGATTTTTCTTTAGGGAATTATTACACTAATGACATACCTCTTTGTAAACCTGTAAAATACTATAATTCCATATAAATCAGTCTCATGTCTATTCATGAAAGCCCAAAGATTAGAAATCTATTAATAAAGAGACTTGTGAAATAGGTCTAGGAGATTTCATCTGATCACAGTTCCAGAGAGAAAGAGAAGAGAATGGTTGGAAGAAAATAATTGGTCAATATAGTAAAGGAAAGGACCCAGTGACTAATGAGAAATAAAAAGTTAAGACCTATTCTGGTAAAAGTTTTGAAATCCAAAGATAAGGAATAAGTCCTAGATTTCTAGCAACAGAAGTTTGGGGGAAAGATAGTAGTGATCTGGACTATGGTAGTGATAGGAGAAATGAAGAGAACATGGTAGATTTGAACTCTATATGAGGTTGATACTCTGCAGAATAGCTATTGCATTTGTTGCAAAGGGAAGTGATGGGAAGAAATGAATGATTACTAGTCTTCTGGTTTGAATAAATATGTGAGTAGGTGGTAAATATCTACGTAATATTTTTTAATTGCGGTAACTTACCATTTTAACCATTTTAATGTGTACAACTCAGTGGTTTTAGTACATTTACAGTGTTGTGCAACCATCACTGCTATATAATCCTTCACCCCAAAAGGAAACCCTGTACCTATTAAGCAGTCACTCCTCATTCCTGTAGTCATCCCTGGCAACCACTAATCTACTTTCTGTCTGGATTTGCTTATTCTGAACATTTCATATAAATGGAATCATACAACATGTGGCATTGTTTTTGTCTGGCTTCTTACACTTAGTAGAATGTTTTCAAAGTTTATCAGTGTTGTAGCATGAATCAAGCCTTCATTATTTTTATTGCTAAATAATATTTCATTTTATAGATATACCACATTTTGTTTATTGATTCATCAATTAATGACATTTGAGTTGTTTCTGCTTTTTGGCTATTATGAATAATGCTTCTGTGAACATTCATGTTCAGGTTTTTGCTTGAAAACCTGTTTTCATTGCCTTTGGGTATATACATAGAAGAGGGATAGCTGGGTTGTATGGTAATTCTGTGTCTAACTTTTTGAGGAACTGCCAAACTGTTTTACACAGCAGCTGTACCATCTTATATTCCCACCAGCAATGTATGAAGGTTCTAATTTCTCCACATCCTTACCAACACTTCTTTGTTGTTGTTTTAATAGCCATTCTACTGGGTGTGAAATGGTATTTCATTGTGGCTCTGATGTGCATTTCTTTAATGAATGATGATATGAGTATCTTTTTATGAGCTTATTGTCCATTTGTATTGTACATTTCTCTTTGGAGAAATGTCTACTCAAGTTTTTTGCCTACTTTTAAAATTGCATTGTGTCTCTTTTTGTGGTTGAGTACTAGGAGTTCTTTTTATGTTCTTGATTCTAGACTCTTTTTTTTTTTAAGTTTTTTATTTTAAAAACTTGTTTTGGCTGTGCCACTCTGGCATGTGGGATCTTAGTTCCCCAACCAGGGATTGAACCTGTGCCCCCTTCAGTGGAAGCACGGAGTCTTAACCACTGGGCTGCCAGGGAAGTCCCCTCAATTCTAGACTCTTATCAGATAAATGATTTGCAAATATTTTCTACCATTCTGAGGGTTGTCTTTTCACTCTCTTGATAGTGTCCTTTGATGCACAAATGTTTTATCTTCCAGTTTGCTAATTCTCTCTTCATCTGTGTCTAATCTGTTTTTTCAATCCACCTATTGAGTTTTTATTTTCATAATTCATTGCTGAAATTCTAAACTTTTACTTTCTTTAAATATTAAGCATGTTGGGCTTCCCTGGTGGCGCAGTGGTTGAGAGTCTGCCTGCCGATGCAGGGGACACGGGTTCGTGCCGCGGTCCGGGAGGATCCTACGTGCCGCGGAGCAGCTGGGTCCGTGGGCCATGGCCGCTGAGCCTGTGCGTCCAGAGCCTGTGCTCCACGACGGGAGAGGCCACAGCAGTGAGAGGCCCACGTACCGCAAAAAAATATATATATATTAAGCATGTTAATTTTTTTCTTTTTACATAACATGACACACAATTTTAATACAGCATTTGGTCAGTATTTCTCAATAGAAACTCTCAGCACTTTTGACTCAGTAATTGACTGTGTCTAGGAGCCATGATGTATATTAGGTCTCCAGAACTTATTCATCTAATAACTGAAAGTTTTTACCCTTTGACCAACATCTCCTTTTGCCACCACCATTCTCCTCTCTACTACTATGATTTTGACCTTATTTTTTAGATTCCACATATAAGTGAGATTACATAGAGATTATTTCTTTCTGTGTCTGGTGGCTTATTTCACTTAGCATAATGTCCTCCAGGTTCATCCCTGTTGTTGCAAGTGGAAGGAGTTCCTTCTTTTTTAAGGCTGAATGATATTCCTCAGAGAGAGAGAGGGAGGGAGGGAGGGAGAGAGAGAGAGAGGGAGAGAGTGTGTGTGCGTGTGTGTTTGTAAAATCACATTTTCTTCATCCATCCATCCATTGACAGACACTGCAGTTGTTTCTATATTGTGGCTACTTTGAATAATGCTGCAGTGAACATGGGAGTGCAAGTATCTCTTTGAAACAGTAATTTTACTTCCTTTTGATATATACTCAGAAGTAGGTTTGCTGGTTCATATGGTAGTTCTAGTTTTAATTTTTTGAGGAATCTCCATACTGTTTTTTGTAATGGTTGTACCAATTCACATTCCCACCAACAGTGTACAGGGGTTCCTTTTTCTCTGCATCATTGCCAATACTTATTATCTTTTGACTTTTTGGTAATAGCTGTCCTAACAGGTGTGAGGTAGTATCTCATTGTGATTTTGATTTTTGTGATTGATGATTGTTGATGTTGAGTACATTCTCATGTGCCTGTTGGCCATTCATATGTCTTCTTTGGAAAATATTTATTCAGGTCCTTTGCCCATTTTTTAAAAAAATTTATTTATTTATTTATAATTTTTTTTTGGCTGTGTTGGGTCTTCGTTGCTGTGCGTGGGCTTTCTCTAGTTGCGGTGAGTGGGGGCTACTCTTTGTAGTGGGGCATGGGATTCTCCTTGCAGTGGCTTCTCTTGTTGAGGAGCACGGGCTCTAGGCACGCAGGCTTCAGTAGTTCTGGCTCACGGGCTCTAGAGTGCAGGCTCAGTAGTTGTGGTGCATGGGCTTTGCTGCTTCACGGCATGTGGGATCTTCCTGGACCAGGGCTCGAACCCATGTCCCCTGCGTTGGCAGGCAGATTCTTAACCACTGCACCACCAGGGAAATCCTGCCCATTTTTTAATTAGGTTTTTTTGTTTGTTTGTTTTATTTTGCTATTGAGTATGAGTTCTTTACATATTTTTAGTATTAACCCCTTATCGGATACATGGTTTGCAAACATTTTCTCCCATTCTGTAGGTTACCTTTTCATTTTGTTGATGGTTTCCTTTGCTGTGCAGAAACTTTTTAGTTTGATATAGTCTCACTTGCTTTACTTTTGTTTTTGTTGCTTGTGCTTTTGATGTCAAATCCAAAAAAATCATTTTCAAGATGAATTTCATGGACTTTTCCCCCTGTGTTTTCTTCTAAGAGCTTTATGGTTTCAGGTCTTAGGTTTAAGTTTTAACCCATTTTCAGTTGATTTTTGTGTATGGTGTAGGATAAGGATCCAGTTTCATTCTTTTGCATGTGGATATTCAGTTTTTCCAATGCTAGTTATTGAAGAGACTATCCTTTCCCCATTGCATATTCTTGGTGCCTTTGTCAAAGATTAGTTGACCGTATACGCATGGGTTTATTTCTAGATTCTCTGTTCTGTTCCATTGATCTATGTGTCTGTTTTTGTGCTAGTACCAAATTGTCTTCCTACTGTTTTGTAATATAACTTGAAATTAGGAAGTGTGTTATGCCACCAGTTTTGTTCTTCTTGCTCAAGATTACTTGATTACGTTAGCTATTCAGAGTCTGTTGTGGATCCATGCAAATTTTAGAGTTGCTTTTTCTATTTCTGTGAAAAAATGCCATTGGAATTTTGATAGGGATTACATTGGATCTGTAGATTACTTTGGGTAGTATGGACATTTTAACAATATTAATTCTTACAGTCCATGAATACAGGATATCTTTCCATATATTTGTGTCTTCAGTTTCTTCATCAGTGTCTTATAGTTCTCAATGTACAGATCTTTCACCTCCTTGGTTAAATTCATTCCTAAGTATTTTAATCTTTTTGGTGTTAAGCATACTAGTTTAAATTCTGTGTCTTATTGTTCCATAGTCTGTATTCCCTCTAAGACTTTATTTTGCATGATCTTTCTGATTTGCTTTTTTCATGTTCTCTTTTTGTTATTGTTAGTTAAGGACCAGATATTGTATATGAAAAATTGTGGAAGTATTTTGAGATCTGTGATGATGTTATCTTCTTCTAAGAAGATTTATGTTTGTTTTTGGCAGGGACTAGCAATCCAAGATTGCCTTAATTAAATTTTGTGGTAGACATTTGGAGCTGAGCTTCAGTCCTGTAAAGGCCAGTCTAGTTTTTTTGTTGTTGTTGTTTTTAAAATAAATTAATTAATTTATTTTTGGCTGTGTTGGGACTTTCTTGCCACATGTGGGCTTTCTCTAGTTGCAGAGAGCAGGGGCTACTCTTTGTTGTGGTGTGCAGGCTTCTCATTGTGGTGGCTTCTCTTGTTGAGGAGCATAGGCTCTAGGGTGTGTGGGCTTCAGTAGTTGTGGCATGCAGGCTCCGTAGTTGTGGCATGTGGGCTCTAGAGCACAGACTCAGTAGTTGTGGCACATGGGCTTAGTTGCTCCGTGGCATCTGGGATCTTCCCGGACCAGGGCTCGAACCCGTGTTCCCTGCATTGACAGGCAGATTCTTAACCACTCGCCACCAGGGAAGCCCCTAGTTTTGGTTTATACACACTCCTAGAATGTAGCCCTTTGGGGTTCCAAACAAAAGTGTTGGAGTTCCACCAGCTCCCCCTTCGCAACTTGGTTCTCCAGCCATTCCAGTACTTGTCTTCCCAGCTCTGTAAAACTGTCAATGGCTTCTTAGCCTTTCAGATGCCACAAAGTAAAAAGTGGCCCCAAATACCAGGTCTCAGTCTTCTTGTAATTCTTCATCATGCTATTAACTCTCCAGTGCCTTCAGGAAGATTTTTTAAATGTATATAGTTGTAGTTTTCTTAGGGAAAGGTTGGTCTGAAGTATATAATCTGCCATTGCCGGAAGTAGAAGTCAACAGTACGTAAGTGGAAGTAAACAGCATATCATTTACTCTTTTTTTAAATGTTTGAGCAGATTCAAAAATCACCATATAATGTTAGTCTTACCCATTTATATTTTCAGGTACATTCTTGGAGACAGAGAATAAGAAATAGGGTTACAGTGATCCTACTAGGAATTGCACAGATTGGATTGTCAAGCAGGGGAATATCTTCTTCCATGTTTGTCTTCTCAGGGACAACTGAAGACCATTGCTGTAATCGTAACACTTGTTGCATTGTACTGTAATTACTTTTTATATGACTACGTTGTTCATGAGACAGTGAGCCCCTTAGGAGGAGGAATCCTGTCTTATTCATGTTCAGTTTCCTAGTGCTGGACCTGAAGTTAAGTACCCAGTTACGTAGAAATGAATCTGTGTGTTGGGAATTCCTTATTTTCTTTTCACAGTGAAAAATCAATATCAGTGTACACTGTGCTGAGTCATCCAAAAAGATAAATTTTAATAGAGAAGAATTTTAGTAGAAGAGTATTTTCTCACCAGCTCTTTTCTCCCATTCTCTTCTATGTAACAGGTGGCATCTCCACAGAAAGCGACTGTGCTTTTGAGCCAGACTACGCCGTCCCACCACTTCCAGTGAGTGAAGGTATGCAGCACATTCGGATTATGGAGGGCATGTCTCGCTCTCTTCCATCCTCCCCCTTACTCACACATCAGTCTATCAGTGTTCGGCTCCAACCTGTGAAGAAGTTAACTGGTAAGGACTTTACCTAAATTTAGTATATTTAACAGGAAACCTAACCGTGTGGCACTCTAGGTCATATCAGATATGTTTATGTGCAGCTATAGGTTTTTCCTCTTTGGCCTTACTAATGTCACAGACTCTTGGAAAGTGGAGCTCCTACCGATTTTAGTTTAGGGAATTAGAATAGTGCTCCATTTGACAGATTGTTGTATTTATTTCCTAAATGATCCATCTGTTGTAGACATATTTTTCTAGGCTTTCAGGAAATTTTCAGCTTTGCCAGAATATACTGTTGTTCTGATTGCATTTATCAGCTTGTTCATGTCAGATTACCAAATGGAGATATTGTAATTCTAGAATAAGAAACGCTTCATAGTTTAGCAAAGGTACGTCAGTTTGAAATCCTGATGTGTATATTTCATACCTTTTTTTAAAAGCTGATCTAGATAGTTACCTCTCCATGGTACAGTCCAACTTGTTAGGATATTTACCATAATTGATAAGTTGTGGATTAACTTTAATATGATCTCACAGTATGTATTGTGCAGTCAGGTCTAGTTGTTAGGTGTGAAACTGTGTCTTGATTAAATGAACTTTTATCCCTTAAAGCTTTTTCAGGGAAGAAATGTTAATATATTAAATGATACTTATGTGCGAAAATATGTACACCTGGATCACTTTGTCAGGTTTCTTTTAACATTATTGGTTTATATCAACATCAGGAAGTTGACTGGTGTTGAATGGATTATGAGTGTATGGAGGCAAGAAATGAAGTCATTCCCAAAGCCTATATTGACTTCCTCCTATGCGTCTGGCATTGAGTTAGACAGTAGTGTTGATTATCGAATGACAATTCAAAAGAAAATAAGATGATAGAGGGGGAAATGAGATTTTTCACTCTTCCATCTATTTTGAATGGAACTTTTACAATGTTTATAATTTTCATTAAAATAATAGTATTGCTTTATTCTGTAGTTCCACAGAGCATAACTTACACTTCTTTACAACCTGCACAAAGCATAAGTTATGCCTCTTATATTTTTTATTGTTTTTTTAGGCATCTTCAAATGACTGAGTCAAAGTCTACTTTGATTCTTGGGTCATTAGGTAAAAATCAGTAAAGTAGCTTAATAACATTTTACTAAAATACTTATTCCTTCTGTTATCTAAAAACAGGGTAAGTTTTATGTGATTGGGCTTGAATAAAAATTTCAATGCTTTGAAATCCCTGCTTTTTTTTTTTACAGTTTAAGGTATTATTGATTACTGAAAATACAAATAATCAAATCTGATGGCTGTCAAGTGATGTGCTTCTTTTTACTACACATATTGGAAGAAATAGTAAGAAAAATTCAGTTTCCTTATAGAAGTTAGCTGAATTGCCTGAGGTTTTAGAGATAGCACTTTCCTACCCCATTAGCCTATCTCAGTTTGAACTTTAACTTAAATAGACAACCTTTAGATGACCTAAAAGATAAATACATATACTAACAAAGTCAACAACATGCCTGATATCACAGAGATAGTACAGGGAAGCAGTAATAGGAAGTACACTTGGTTAATTACAGGTATGAACTATTCAGTTTTAATTTTACAGTGCTCGAAGTATAAGCATCCTCTCAAATAATTTTATTTACTGAAGAGGTTGTCAGAGGCCTAAGAATTTGAAGTTTGAGAATGCATTTTTAAATATCTGAATGAAAGAAATCTCTCTCCTGAAAGAGGATGCCATGAAAATTTTTCTGTGGCCAATTTTCTGCCAAGTGAATTAGATGATAAGAATTTTCTGGTTTAACCTGGAATTAAATTACTTTGAAATTTAAATTAAAAATATTATTTAGGGGCTTCCCTGGTGGCACAGTTGTTGAGAGTCCGCCTGCCGATGCAGGGGACACGGGTTCGTGCCCCGGTCCAGGAAGATCCCACATGCCGCGGAGCGGCTAGGCCTGTGAGCCATGGCCGCTGAGCCTGCACATCCGGAGCCTGTGCTCCACAACAGGAGAGGCCACAACAGTGAGAGGCCCGCGTACCTCAAGAAAAAGAAAAAAAATTATTTAGTAGATTATTCATCAGTTATCTTTCCTTTCCTAATTATATTTTGTTATAAATAAGTAAAAAGAACTTTGTATGGGAAAAGATTAACTGACCATAAGGAAATGTCCTTCAGAGAATGGTTCTTAACAAAATACATTAATATGGCCATTAGGGCTACAGTAACTAATTTATGCATTTCCATTCATTTAAACTTCCAACTACCTTATCTATCTTGTATTCGTATTACAACCAAACCGAATAAGTAGAGCCAGAATAGTTATTTTCTTCTGTTTTCTTTCTGACTTTCTAATATTTAGTCCCCTGTCTCTGCTATGGTCAGGGTAGTTTGCTCATTATTCTTCTGTGCTTTTCACTTAATCACTAAACAAATATTTGTTTAGGAACTACTATATGCCAGGCACTGCTCTAGATACAGTAAATAGAGTTGAATCTCCTGCCTTCAAGGTATTTATATTCCATTTGGGAGGGAGACTGATAATAAACATATAACCAATAAATAAATAATTTTAGATAGTAACTAGTACTGTGAAGGTGATAAAGTAGGAAAAGGGATAGAGAAAGACTGGGGTAGAGGTAGGTTCTTTCTATGAAGTGATCAGGGAGAGTCAGAGAAGGAGGTATTTGAACTGAGGTCTGAATAACAAAAAGAAGCCAGCCATGGGAAGATCTGGGATCAGAGCCTTCCAGGCAGAGGGAACAGCGAGAACAAAAGTCCTAAAGCAGAAAGCAGCGTTGGCATGTTCAAGGATTAGAAAGAAGGCAGGTGTGTTGTCAGCAAAATAAGTCAGAGGGGAGGGGAGTATGAAATAATTGAAGAGGTAGGCAGAAGCCAGAGTTTTTAGAATCATGGTAAGGAATCTACTCTGTAGGATTCTAAGCAGAGCTGGAATGGGAATAATATGATCTGATTTAGCTTTTAATCAGATCTTGGTGACAAATGTGCTCAGAGTAGAGAGTATGGGGGTCTGGAGTATCCCATTAACCTTGGGTGTGTTTTCCTGATTTTTAATAGATCTTTAACTTCTAACAAGTTAGTAGAGGTTGAAAAGACAATTAATCTTTTTTTTTGTTTTATCTCGTAAAACATAATGGAGCAACTTTTCCTATTACTATATAACCTTTGTACTCTCAACGTATTTGTTTTATACACAGAGGTGTATATGAAGATCCATTTCCAAATACTTTGACTTCTCTTTAGTCTCGAGGGAGTGAGAATGGGGAAAGGTTTGCTCAAGAATAAACATGTAATTTGAAGCTGGAAAACTAATTTTATATATATATAAATATGTATATTTAGAATATATATAGCTCTATCCTGTACAAAAACAAGTTACCGTAAAAGTGATCAAGAGAAAAACAGGCTCTGTGGTCATACTGCTTGAGTTTGTATCCCAGCTCTGAGAAAGTCACTTTACTACCTGCTTCTGTTTCTTCATCTGCAAAATGGGGTTAACAATACCTCCTACCTCATGGATAGTCAGGTCTATATCCCATCGACGCTTATCACATTGCTTAATACTTGATTAAAACTGTGTTTGGCAAATAATAAATGCTCAGAACGTGTTCGCTGTTATTGTTAACAAAATTGTTAAATTTGGTGAGAAGTTTTTAAAAATTTCTTTTAGCATTAGACACCAATTTGGAACTTGAAAACTTTGCACGTTTTAAAAATTATACTTTTTAATGAGTAATAGTAATAATGATAATAATTCTCATTTGAGTGCCTGTTGTGTTGACATACACATGTCAACTCACGTATTCTTCACATGTATCTCAATTTTACACATGAATAAATTAAATCTTAGAGAGGTAAAATGTCTTGCTCAAAATGATACAACTAGGAAACGGTCAGAGCCAAGATTAATACCTAGGCCTTTAAACCCTAAATGTGTCTCATTTTACCAATGAAAAAATTGAGGTTTAGAGAACTTAACCAACTCACCCAAGGCATCAGGTATATCGCTTAAGACTTTTTTGTTAAAAAAAGTAACATAGCCAAATGGTTTAAGCCAATATAGGGAAACTAGAAGACCTAGAGGTTAGTCAGGCCTCAAGGTTCACTTGCTCAGTGGATGTTGCTCTGCACTGGGGGAGGCGTGGAAGAGAGTATGCAGAGACACACCGTTGGCCCCAGTAACTGTGGTCATGGGATTGCCCCGTTCTCTGGATTCTTACTCAGTGACCTTTTCCAGATGCTTTTGTTCATAATATCATAAAGCCCCTCAGCATACTTCTTAAAATATAGATAATTGCGAGTGCCAGTAGTTCACTCATTCAACACTTAATGAATTTACACTGTCTGCCTACTATGTACACTGTAGGTTTAGTAAAAGCTAAATTTTGAGTATTCATACTGTTAGTAGGGCTGTAAATTGGTACACCCTTTTTTTATTAAAGTTTTTAAAAATTTATTTATTTATTTATGGCTGCGTTGGGTTGCTGTGCACGGGCTTTCTCCAGTTGTGCCAAGCAGGGGCTACGCTTTGTTGCAGTGCGCGGGCTTCTCATTGTGGTGGCTTCTCTTGTTGTGGAGCACGGGCTCTAGGCATGTGGGCTTCAGTAGTTGTGACGTGTGGGCTTGAGTAGTTGTGGCTTGCAGGCTCTAGAGCGCAGGCTCAGTAGTTGTGGCCATGGGCTTAGTTGCTCCACGGCATGTGGGATCTTTCCGGACCAGGGATCGAACCCATGTCCCCTGCATTGGCAGGTGGATTCTTAACCACTGCGCTACCAGGGAAGTTCCAGTATACCCTTTTTGTAGAACAGTTTGAAATATGTATCAAAATTGTAATGCACATAATCTTTGACACAATAGTTTTATTGCTAAGATTGTATTTTATAAATAAATTTGAACAAATTTGAAATGTATATGTGTGTATGTGTATGTATATATAATATTGTTTATGTAGTAAAAATGAAAATCTAAATATCAATAATAGTAATCCACTTGTGTTTTAAAATGATATGCAAACATACACACATCACAGGTGTGTTCATTTGATGGTGGAGTGGAGATACGATAGCTCTAACTCAAAAGCAGGAGGAGAATGACATGAATTTCGTTGTATATCCTTCTATCATGTTTGTATTTTTATGTGTAAAACCCAATGTATCTCATGAGGCAATATAACGAGATGGACCCTGAGTGCCCTTTTCTAATTGTGTCAACTTGTGCAAAGTTGCTTCATCTCTGTACTTCAGTTTTCTTGTTTCTAAAATAAGGATAGTAATAGTATTTACCTCATAGGACTATAAGAGAATTGGATGAGTTGGTTTGTGTAAAAGCTCATAAAACAGCATCTGGCGTAGAATAAGTAGTCCAATAAATGTTAGCAATGGTCATTATTATAGTTTTAAAATAGATTTGGGTGACTTTGTGTCAGCTGTCAAATATGAATTCTGAGCCTTTGGAAGATGACCTTCAAGTACTTTATTTAATAGCCTTAAGTAAGTCCCTCTCCTGTTCTGAGGAGTAACCTTAAAATACTGATATCAAAAGGATTAGTATCTGGGAATACTAATTAGTGTTAGCCTCTGGGAAAAGATTTTTTGGCCTGATTTTTAAAGTATTTGCTACCAATAGATTGTAATGACCAAGTGGCAATCCAATTTAGATGGTAAATAAGTTACAATAACCAGTCTGATCATGCTACAGCCTAGTTATTTTAGATGCTAGCTAAGGCCAAAATATTATTTTAAAATACATTATTAATAAAATGGAATCATTGACTTCTTTCTGAGACATCCTGGGAAAATTGCTTACAGCTATTTTGACATTAAAAAGAACCTATACATAGTTAGTCTACATAGTCTGATATATTATAGTGTACTTATGATATGTTCTTCACATAAGAATAATTATCTTGCAATTGTTAGAAACACTGGAATTCAAGGTGTACTTTAGTAAATTTTATTAGAAAAAATACAGGGTTGCTATGAAGATTAAATAAGATTTCTTAAACATACAACCTAGCATGTAATAAACATTGATAAATGTTACTTTTTAAAATTTAATTAATTTTTTATACAGCAGTTTCTTATTATTTATGATAAATGTTAGTTTTCATTTTATATCTTGGATAAAGTGGAAATATAGTCTTGAGAAAATTATTGAAAAGCCAGTTTGGAAATATAAAGAGCCTAGAGATCATGTTAGTCTTCACAGTTTGATTTATCTTAGTGTACATGCTACTGTAGGATAGGAGTAAATACAGCTAGGGATTTATAACCAGGGAGGAAGATGGCAAGGGTGGCAGTGGATAGAAAATTACTAAGTGGAGACATCAAGGGTAGGGGAAGGGTTTGCTGAAGGCAAACCAGGGAATTAGATAAAGTGTGTGGGGTTCTTGCTGAACTGACTTTGCAGGATTCTTGATACAACTGGTCTAAGCTGGGTGTAAGATAGGCTACAAGGATGTACTGTACAACATGGGGAATAGAGCCAATATTTTGTAATAACTGTAAGTGGAGTGTAACTTTTAAAAATTGTGTAGATAGGTAGGTAGGTAGGTAGGTAGGTAGGTAGATAGATAGACAGATAGATAGGGGGCTCAGAGCAGCCTAACTAAATTTTAGTTAAGGAGAGAGTCTTTGTCATTATGTATATTTTGAACACCTAAATGGCAACATACATTATCAAATAAAGAGTTCTTTATTTGATGTTTGCATGTGCTGAATTTGCAACATAATTAAATCTGCTCTTTTTAGATTTTTATAGGAACTCAAGAGTTTGTATAGAGCAAATAATTTTCTCTTCTACTATTTTTTTTATATTTAAATGGAAGTCACTCATACAGAGTAAAAGCATTATTTATACCATTGTGGTATTTATAGTGGGATTATTTAAGGCAACTGTAGTGTTGCTGTGTATATTCCACTGAAATACAGTAGTTCTGTCTTCCTACCTCTATTCAACCACTGCTGGGTAAAGGTTGAAAAAAAATGCCAAAATGTCCCTTAACGGAGAAAGGGCCAAAATCCTCTGGTGAGGATCAACAGTGCCCAGGAACCTCTGGAGTCGAATACTCACATTTTAGGGTCTGAGTTGACTTAGCCAAGTATATGCAAGATTGTAAGAAACCATGACAGTATTTTTCAACAGAACTCTTATCAGTACCTACCTATGAGAAGTTGTTCTTTATAAACTTGTGCTCAGTTTCCCATTTCCTTGTATCTCTCTAAATGGTCATTACCTCCTACAATGTATTCTTTTTTATTTGTAGACTAATATTTTCTAGAAGAAAATAGTGTCTTTCTAGGAAAACTATAGCATATAGTACAAATGAGGGTAATTCCCAACACGATGTTTTTATAATTTTCCTGTGAAACTGTTATTTTTAGTCTTCATCTGTGTTTTAAAAAAAAAAAAGTTCCTGAGAGGTGTTCTTTTCTTTGATGTAGAATTTAACTGGTAAGCAAATGAGCTGATCCCCTACTTTCTTTTTCTATCTTAGTAGTTGTTTGGTTAGGATCTCAGTTGTAGAAAGCTGAGTTGCCTTGGCTAGTCTAAACAGAAAGACATTTAGTGAAGTGTTATGATAGCTTTCAGAATCTCCAGGAAGACCTGACTGCAGCCAGAAACTCCACCACCCTACAATCCTAAAGGAACAACACAACTACCTCTATCACAGTTGCCCTGGAGGAACCAGATGTACCCTCACCTTAGTGTTTATCATATGCTAATTGATTTCTTTTTTTCCAGTGTGCATATATATATGGTGTATGTATGTTCAAGTGCTTTTATTAGAAAACAAGAAATACCGAAAGTAAATTTACTATTAATTTAACTCAAGGAGATAGAAGAAGAATAAGTAAACATAAAAGAAGTAATCAAAAAATTAAAAGCAAAAATGAGTAAAACTAAAAAACAAAATAAAAATTCTTGATCAGTGAAGCCACAAACAAGTTCACTGAAAAGATTAAGGGAGTGGAACAATCTTTGACAGGTATGATTTTTCCACCAAAGAGGAAAAGAGGAGAGAGAAAAGATAACATATGCGATACATAGAACAAGGAATGAAATAGCTGCTGATAATAATGTTCTTTATTGTAACAGAATATAGTATACAGGCTTATAGCAGAACAACCTAAAAACTAGATAAATGGAAGAAAACAAACTGTAAAATTGACTCAAGTAAACTTAAAAATATGACTAGCCCAGTAACCATAGAAATCAAAGAACCCTAAGACTCAGCAGGTCCAGATGATTTTACAGTCAAGTTTTATTAAACTTTTAGGTGATAATAATAGTTATAGTAATAATAGATAATGTATATTGAGCTGTTTCTCTGTTCCAGACGGTATGAAATGCTTTACGTAGTGAGCAGATTTAATTTTCATGGCAATCTAAGTGGATAGTCAGTGGCTTCTATGTGAAAAATTTCAGTGATGGCAAGCTTTCTACTTTGTACTTAGCCTATTTTGTTGAATAGTTTTAACCATCAATTTTCTCTTTACACATATGCAAATGTCCTCTATTGTTCCCACCTGCTAGTTCTAGTTCTTTTTATTTATGACATAAATGAACCTCCTCTTTCACATGGCAGTCCTTTATATCCTGGGAAGCCATTTTCATATCTGCTTTCTCTAGCTTAAGAGACTTCATTAAGACCTGTCCAGTATCAAGATGGTCCTAGGTCTATGTTATTTCCTTTATCTTCTAGTCTAGTAACTATATCAAAATGAACACGAGATTATTTCGGAATTACTTTTCTTTGTGACCCTTTATTGACTCTTAGTGAGCATTTTACCTTTTATGAAGGTTTTTTATAAACTATTTAAAATGCATATTTTCCCACTTTCTAGTCCTGTAGCCCTCCTAATTTCTTACGTGGGTTTACAGAGAATGCTATTAGTAGTTTCATGTTCCTGTCTTCATGTTCTTTTAGAACTCAAGTGTAAATTGTGTGGGCCTGGATTTCAAGTATATGTTTTTAAACTCATAACTTGGACTTCAGTGACTTCTTAACAATGTTTATTCTACGCTTTTTAGTTTAAATGTAATTAATGGAAAAGACTAAAGCAAAAAAAGGGAGTAATTGTTCTATGTCTCTTGCTTGGAGGCAGGTTGTTGTTAACCTTGGCAAACTTTGGAGGCAGTTATACTTGTTATGCAAGGTTCAAGCCCTTACTCTGCCACTTATTAGCTGTATGACCTTGGTCAAGCCACTTAAGTCCTCTGAGCATGTTTTCTAATCTGTATTATAATATTATTATTATCATTGTTCAAGGCTACTTAGTAAGATACAATCTGGTAACAATCACTAAGAGGAGGTCTAAACAGACCCTAAACATTAGGGTGATCAGCTGTATGTAACTGGTTGTGTGAACAGGAAAAGGGTGAAACCTGTTAATCCAAGGGAATCTGGGGACAGACAGCAGGCACAGTTCCAGGGGGACAAGTGGTTAATATTAAGGAAAATGTTTAACAATGAGAACCCATCATAAAGCAACGTTTTGTTGTCAGCAGATCTTTATGGAAGAATGATACTGATATATCTATAATGTGGCAGAGTTAAGGCTCACAACTCTAGGCCCAAAAGAACCAATAGTGCCATACTGGTCAAGAGCCCAGCCTTTCCAGTTGGACAGAGAACCAGGTTAAAATTCTACACTCATTCATTTGTAAGCTGTATGTCTGGACAGGTGAATACTTTTTGAGCTTCTCTTTCCTCTATAATATGTATAGTAGAAAAAATAATACCTTAGGGCTGAGAGGAATACAGAAATGTTTGTATAGAGTTTCTCTACGTTCCTAGCACTTACTGTGTCAAACATTTAAGTATGATTTGACAGTTACTACCATGAAGCTCTGTTACATTCAATACTACACCCTGGATGTAATTCTCAATATTTGAAAGAGCCTAAAAGAAAACATACATTTACTTGTCATAAAATTATACAGGCTAGCTTATTTTGTTTTGGGTGAAATTATATCACCTTTCTGTGATCAACTTATATTTATTCGAAACTCCATTTAACAGTTTATTATATCTCTGTTTAAATTAATAAATAAAATTTTTGACAGGTAAAACCTTTTAAAATTTAAGTCTATATGGGAGGAAATAATAAAAGGAATCCTAACAGGTGAAAAAGTTGGCAATTACTTGGTTGATAATCTCTGATAACCTTTTGAGCTAGTGTGTGATGTTTCTAAGAGTTGAATATCACTTTTAAAGATGGCAGTGAAGTTTATAGAAAAAAAATTCTTCATTGTCAATTCTTCCTTTGTGATTTCCCCAGAAAACTCACCATGATTTTCTGGCACAGTTCCTAGGAAGTCTATTTTTAAAGTTAATTGTCCCTGTTTTCCCTACTTATCTACCCACTTGCTATGGAATATGAGCAGTTCAAAAAGTGTCAGATACTGAATGTAGGTACTAAATAACGTTGGTCATCAGTAATACTCTTCAGTCACAAAGCATCATAAAAGGCAAATAAGTAAATATCCATGATTCAAAGTAAATCCTCTTAGTGACTCTCCAAACAGGAAGTAAATTATAGTATGGGATTATTTAAAGCTTAGCATAGAATATATATTCACATTATAACAGTGCTTATTATAATGCTAAACCATGTTTTTTTTTCTCATTATAGAAAATCATGTGCCCTAAATGATGTATTCAGCTTGTAAGAGTAATAAATACACGGCATGACAGAATACTCCCTCTTTGATGAACATTTTAAACACCAGAGGGCAGAGTGTTCCAAAGGACATTTTCTATTATCCCATTATTCATTCTTTCATGTCCTTGGCTGCATTTTAAAAAAGTAAGAAATATGGCCATTTGAGAATCACCTATGTATCTGAGTGATCGGTTTTGTTTAGACAACATAATGAGCAGTGTTCTGATACATGCTAGAGTTGGTTAATCCACATGTTCCCTCCTTTTCTAGTTAAAGTCTATATTTCTGGCTTCTGAAAGTGACTTTTTTTAAGTCATATGTACATCTGTATCATTTAGGGAGTTTCATAAGTTGAAGATTTATTTAGTGAATTAAGTAAAGTGAGAGAAAGGTGATCAATATGTATGTCTTGTAGTTCAGTATGCCCTTTTATGTTCTACTTATCCATAAAAACATTCTGGAAGAGCCACCTGCCAGCTAATGATCTTTTTCAAATATTGGGATTGTAATGTACAGATAGCATCACACACATTTGAGGAAATTTTATTCAGGGCTTAGGTAATAAAGTCAACATATCAAGTAAAAACTCTATATAATAAAAATTATCCTCTGAAATCCCTTAAGAGGATAATTCATAGCATTCATTAAACAGAAATACTGCTTTTCAATATGTCCAACCCTGCCAGTTTTTTAAACTCATTTATTGACCACCAGATGAATAGTTGGCTCATGTATAGAGGCTACATTATATGATTTTTAAGAATATGTTTCTTTCTCTTCTCTGTTAGTCATCACTCTTCTCTTGGAAGTTGAAGTCCTGATCTGGAACAGTAGCCATTCCTGGGAAAGGAAGAAACCAAAATTAGAAATTTGGCCAAAGCTTGAATTGCTATAATAAGTAGGATGGGTACTTTGTTACTTCTGTGCCAATAGAGATTTCATATATTCACCTCTTCATAAGTATTACCCTGCCTTTAAGCACTATAGAGTTTAACACTGATAATTACTCCTTAGAGAAAGCTTATAAAGGGAGAAGATTGGAAAAAGAATAAAAAGAATATAAAACTCTGCATAAGGTTTAGAATGACTTACCTAAATTAATCATAAGGGAGTTAAAAATTAGTAGTCAGGGGAATAGCTTAGTCTCTTAAATCTCTTTCTACCCTTACCTTAAGTGAAATCCAATTTTTAAAGAAACAAAAACACCTATGTACTTTGTCTTTTAAAGTATCTTAACCATATCCTCATCTCAGTCAGCTCCTACAGAGCATAAGCAACATTAAAATGAAAGCCAGTGGAAAAATGATTTGTTGTCCAAGTTTGCATTTTTTCCAGAAATATTCTGGAATCCATCTAATGCATGGATCAGCTCAACTTGATTTGGGGGAGAAGGGAACTTGCCCTCTTTTTCCTGAAGTATTGAGTTATTGGTATTCTTAAAGACACAAAGAGAATTTCCCTGAAAAATAACCATTGGGGCAAGAAAATATTTGATTTAAAAAAAAAAACACTAGATAGATTAGACTATCAGGGAAACAGAACAGAGTTGTGCTGTCCATAGAATTTTCAAACCTAACGGAAATGCTCATTTTTAGGTTTGCCTTACAGTTTTCTAGTTAGGTGAGAGAAAAAGTAATTGAAGATCATTTGAAACAAGTTTCTTACTTTGCATGATCTTTAGTATTACCATTCTACAGAAATTGCTTATACTTCTGTATCTCCAAGTTATCATTTTCTAAAGATGTTTATAAGTCATGTTGGGGTAGTAAAATTACTTTTGCATGATTATCTTAAATATTTCTTTAACACTAGTCCACAGAATCTCTGTTTACTATAATTCTAAAATGAAGTGTTTCCTTGCAACAAATACGTGCAATATGTTGACACCAAATATTCAGTCAAACATAAAACTAGCTGAAAAAATATTTACTCTTTTAGGCTATTTTCCATGTCTACTGAGTTGTGTTGAAATCCATTTTTCCTTTTCATCTTTGCTATTTTGCTTAATTAGGTATTTTTAAATAAGATGACATAGATTTTTAGAATTTCAAACCTTTGCATTACATTATTTTATTTTATTTCCACAGTAGCTTTAGGAAGAAAGTAGAAAATATGTTATTATCCATACTTTACTCATGAAGAATTTGAGGGTTGGAGTTAAGTGACTTACCCAGGGTTATGTCTAGTAAGCAACTGAGCCATTATCACACCTACAATCAAAAGTCCAGCCAAGTGCATGTCCTTCCTACTACATTGCAGTCCTTTTAATTCACGTTTTACTGAGGTTATCATCATTTAGGGAGAGTTATGCAACATAAATCTATGACTAACAAATGTATAATTATACCAGAATTATTATTACAGTGGTAATGCTGCCCACATAAGAGAACAATATAGGGCTTCCCTGATGGCGCAGTGGTTGAGAGTCCGCCTGTCGATGCAGGGGACACGGGTTCATGCCCCGGTCCGGGAAGATCCCACATGCTGGAGAGCAGCTAGGCCTGTGAGCCATGGCTGCTGAGCCTGTGCGTCCGGAGCCTGTGCTCCTCAACGGGAGAGGCCACAACAGTGAGAGGCCTGCGTACCAAAAAAAAAAAAAAAAAGAACAATATAATAAAAAAATTACCTTTTTTGCTTTACTTTGTTTGTTTCTGAACATTTCATTAAATATGTGGTGATGGGAAAGAAACCCACACTGATTGATATAGAACAATTCCATATAGAATTGCCCTATCTAAATAGATGAATATTTCCAGTGACCCATGCTTCAGAAGCCTAGTGAAAGATTTTTTTCTCAAGTCAGTTCAGAACCATGTCTACAATACTGCAGAGAGAGTGCCGTTACCACTGCTAGATCCATGCATTGACACTTTCCCTAGCTCCCCCTTCTCCCATGGTTCTTTTTTGAAGCTATTCTGCTGTCCACTGAAAGAGAAGGGACTCTTCTGGATTCCAGGGAGGTGAGGAGAAGCTATGACAAGAGAAAAGTTCTCCAGGCCCTGAAGGGAAAGTTCATCAGAAGCATGGAGTGGGCTAGTAACCCTTTCTCACCAGTGACCGACACGAAGAATTTCCTTGATCACACGTGAAGACTGTGATCGTTTTCAGGGCAGTTAGTGTCTTTTGTACCTTTCTGCATCTGTAAGGAATATAGGAGGTAGTGTACCTCTCTTTGAAATTGAAACCATTGCTACTATGTTAGTCAACTGATGGTTCTGCAGTTTTGGTCTATCTGATGATCCATCTGATGAATGAAAGGCATTTAATCAAGTTTTTAACATCTCTATTTAAAAATAAATTTTCTGCTGTCTCACATTTTAGACAGTTCCTTATTTCTCAGTGTCTAATTTTACCATTTAACCCAATAAACTGTGATGATATTACAGGCACATATTAGCTTGCTAAAGTATTATTAATCTTTTTAGAAACCTCAATATTGCAATTTTTTGTGTCTTATTTAGTTCCTTTTTTTTTTTTTTTGATTTAGGAATTCAGAAGAGTAAAATCTTAGGAGAAATCAGTAAGAAAGGAGTTAATAGCTTTAAGGCATGAGGAGCTTACAGCTTTTTAATATAAATCGTTCCCAGAATCCATGTCACAGCTCCTTATATGGTGCTGCTTTTTTCCCTTTGGTTGCTATGACAACAGCAGCACTGCACCATTCATCAGCTCTGGACCTGGGCTGCACTGCTAGCCTTCCGTGTTACTCCTGAATGTTAAGAACATCCGTGAATCATTCACTATGTTAACGCTGCGCCATTAGAAACCTAAGAACCAGTTCTTCCAGCATTTTGCTGTAACAGAAGGGTAAACTAAACTGCGCCACAGAGGAAAATTGTACAAATATTCCTTTTTTCCTAAGGGAATCTTACAATCTATATTTGCTGCAGTATTCTGAAAGGATAAGCTCATGTCAAGCAGTCTAATGAAAAGAACTCGTCTGTGTAATCTTTCTTGAAATCATTAACTGTTCAAAACAAATACCACATTGCATCTCTGGATACAGAAAGCAGCAGGTGATGTTGTTAGGGGTTCTAAGGTCCTTTGGGAGCATCACTTGTGCTTTGGGACCATAATCAGCATCTGCTATGAGAAGTATCACCTGTAACACACAGTAAGTTCTGAGCAGTGTGAATTGCTGGCTGGGGAAGATTAAAGTGTGGATCGTTACTGACGTGTCAGCTCTGATAACAGCACGACCGGTGAATAAAAAGAAGCCTTTCAGGTTTTCAGGAGAAAAGACCATATAGTATTGACTAATGAGGAAGAAAAACTAAAGCCTGTGAGTATGAGTAGAGTATTTGTGTATTAGATGGATTTCTGAGCTATGAGGCCTACTTTGAGCTTTGTAGAAAAGCAAACGCCACCTAAGAGGATTTTACACTTAGTTTTCAGGGAAGCCATTAAGAAACGTCATTAGGTACATTTATTTAATTTTTAATTGTGTTTGTTTACTTGTGTGTGTGTCTATATGAATCTTTTAAAGTGATATATTTTTAAAAATAATATTTCATTGTAAAGAATGCTGTTTAACTCAATGTTTTAATGAAATGTGAAGGTCAGATTGCTTTTTTTGTTAGATTGCGATTCCAGAATAGATTTCTACTTCCTATTGCAATATCCTTATAAGTAAAATACATTAAAAAAAATAACAGTATGGAAAACTAGAATTTTGTAAGCATATTTCCTTAATACAGCAAATCTTTCTTATTAACTGGAGTGCTTGCAGATGGATGTTCTTGCATAGTTTAAGGACTTTTTTTTAACTTAACATTATTTGCTAGTTGTGTTGATTTATATTATCTGTTTTCCCAAGTGAGAAAGGTGAATTAGAGATTTACCATTCTTACTTGTGTTTTTAGACCATTTGGTAATTATCAATTTGAGAGAAATTGAATTTATAGATTACATTTTCTCAAAAGACTCTGTCCATTTTCTGGCTTCTAATTATTTTTTCTTTTTAGTTCTTCAGCTAACCATGGTAACTTAGAAATGTACTAAAAGTAGGAACTTGATTTTTCAAAATTAGAATATTTAGACTGATCTTCAGCCACCTCACAAAAGAAAAAGGCATTTCATCTGCACTTATTCTTGTAGTTATTCACCTTCTTAAATTGTTCTTCTTAAATACATGTTGTTCAGAGTAGATAGACTTCAGGGACATAACTGGGTTCCTTTAATTTAGATTAAATTACTATCAGTTTACTTGTAAATTGATAGTGTTTGCCATTACTATATTTTGATTTGTATTCCTTCCGTTTTTGAGATTTTTGCCTGTAGAGCTAAACATAAGACTTTGCGCAATGTTTAAGAAACCTTTAAATAGGGAGAATTAATATATTAAAGGGTAATGAAAGTACTAATCACTTATACTTACTGTCATTTCTGTCATTAGTAGTAATATTTTACTTTTATTTGAAAGCCTATAATTAATAGATTAAATAAATTGATTCACATTTTAACCATTGCCATGCAAGAAAATATGAATTTAAAAATTTATGTATATTTAATAACTGTGTACATTGTAAGTTAACACTCCTTTTTGACTAGTCTGTCCTCATAAGTATTCAAAGGATTTTGTATTCCATTATCTCTGAAACTATAATTCTTATTAATAGTAACAAAGACTGATTTGGATTTTTATTTTGTCTGCGTTGGGTCTTCGTTGCAGGGGCTACTCTTCGTTGCGGTGCGCGGACTTCTCATTGGTGGCTTCTCTTGTTGTGGAGCACGGGCTCTAGGTACACAGGCTTCAGTGGTTGCAGCACGTGAGTTCAGTAGTTGTGGCTCTCGGGCTCTAGAGTGCAGGCTTAGTGGTTGTGGCGCACGAGCTTAGTTGCTCCACGGCATGTGGGATCTTCCCAGACCAGGGATTGAACCCATATCCCCTACATTGGCAGGTGGATTCTTAACCACTGCACTGCCAGGAAGTCCCTGATTTGGATATTTTAAATAAGGATAGTATTTTTAATATCAGATTTATTCATTTTAAAGTAATTTTTCTTGGCACATCCTGTGATTTATTTTTTTTTTTTAATGTTTGGGTCCTTGCCTAACGTATGTATTCCTAAAAGGTTGTATATAAGTATATTTGTTTGTAAATTGTCTAATTTAAAATCCACTCGTGAAGCTTCCTGTTTTGACAGATTCTGCCGTTAAGTTGATTTGGTGAATCTATATCATATCCTAGGTTTTATTAAAGAGCCATCCAGTTTATTTCAGTATCTAGGGATTCAAGTTGCAGATTTAACTGGCAGCATTCTGTGAAGAAATTAAACCTCATGCTTCGGACTAAAGTTTAACCTCTCAATTTCAAATTAGTTCGACATCTTCAGGTTTACTTTCTGAAATCCTTTAGTGTCTTTACAATATTTTTCATATAACAGATAACTGGGTAAAATCTTACTTGAAAGTAGGCATTGCTTTCATTTGGGGGGAAATGTGCTAGTGAGTAAATGATATATAAAATTTATAAATATAAAAGGCTTAGGGGGCTTCCCTGGTGATGCAGTGGTTGGGAGTCCGCCTGCCGATGCAGGGGACACGGGTTCGTGCCCCAGTCCGGGAAGATCCCACATGCCGCGGAGCGGCTGGGCCCGTGAGCCATGGCCGCTGAGCCTGTGCGTCCAGAGCCTGTGCTCCGCAACGGGAGAGGCCACAACAGTGAGAGGCCCGCGTACTGCGAAAAAAAGAAAAAAAAGGCTTAGGTTTCTTCCCTAGTTTCCATTAACTAAAACTTAAATTTGTCATCCTAATACCACTTCTGAATATCTGGAAAATTGTTAGTACCACTAATAAGCTTTTACTAGGAAATAGGTGCCTAATTTCTCTCAGGATCTGCATTAAGATTGAAAGTCTCATATTGGTGATAAATTATTTTAAAAGAGTGATTCCTAGTTATTGTTTTCTCATGGACATCAGTCATAATATATCTATGATAAATGTGTCTTCTTTACACTCCAACATTATATAGTAAGACATTCTAACCACTTTTGTAAGCTCTGCAGCTTGGGACATGTTTACCTCTCTGAAGTTTCTCTTTTGTAAAATTAATGAAATAATGCCTTTTGTAGTGTCATTGTAGGCATTAAGGAAGATAATATATGTGTGAAATATCTAGTATAGTACTTAGCACAAAGGAAACATTTTCTAAGTAATAATTCTCCACCCTTCCTCTCCATTGTCCAAAAGTTCTTGGACTTTTCCCTCGGAGTACCTTAGGACATAGGAATTTGAATGCATACCAAAAGAGTATGCGATGTAGCCTAAAGGGGCATCTAAAAGCAAATCTGGAAATTTCTTGGAAGTCTCATATTTTCCCTTGTAAAATAGTCTACGTTCTATATTTTTTTTAAATCATAAAAATGTTTCCCCAAAAAAATCTTTGAGTAAAACTCAACTTTTTAGGAAAATATGCCACATTTTCTCCTGTAAATTTGCACCAACATACTACTACCTATCCTTATGAATTCCCAAGTTTAAGACATACTACTCAGATCTCTTGGTCTGGGTATCATTTTTTTTTTTAAGATTTAACTTTTATTTATTTTTGGCTGTGTTGGGTCTTCATTGCTGCGCATGGGCTTTCTGTAGTTGTGGCGAGCAGGGGCTACTCTTCATTGTGGTGCATGGGCTTCTCATTACAGTGGCTTCTCTTGTTGAGGAGCACGGGCTCTAGGCGCACGGGCTTCCGTAATTGTGGCACGCAGGCTCAGTAGTTGTGGTGCGCAAGCTCTAGAGCACAGGCTCAGTAGTTTGGCACATGGGCTTAGTTGCTCCACAGCATGTGGGATCTTCCCAGACCAGGGCTCGAACCCATGTCCCCTGCACTGGCAGGTGGACTCCCAACCACTGTGCCACCAGGGAAGTCCCTGGGTATCACTTTTTAAGAAATAAAGATCCTTTATTAAAAGACACGTGTTTCTCTGGAGAAACAGATTGAGAATCAAGAGACAGGGACGAAAAATGAATCTGGTAAAAGCTGAAAGGCTTATTACTCAGTTCAAAAGAGCAAGCAGTGGTATGGAGCTGGGTCAAGCTGTAGTGGGATGAGAAAGGAATACCTTCATGTCAGAAATGAAGAACGGTGATGTAGGAACAGTTTTAGCATTTTTAAAACTGCGAGAAGTCCTGAAATAAAGCAACCTGTTTTAACTGCTTAACCTAGCATTTCTAAAACTTACATCAGGCCCCCCTTACACAACTCCTTCAAACTCATGTGCGACAAGTAAGTGTTCTAAGGAGTACGTCTAAGGAAGTAAGTGGCCAAAGGAAGTTATGTCATTCAGAAGGAAAGAAGAATGGATAACCGTACAGAACAAAGTATGAAAGCAATCACCTGGGCATTCCAGACAATTATGGGAAAGTTACACTTTACTCAAATTCCCCAGATAAGTTGTGCTTTAATATTTTAAAGAATAGTATGTTTTGTTTTGTTTCTTTAATGAGAGAAAAGGTTGTATTTATCATGTGGATTAGAAAGTGAAATGATAAATAAAGTGACTTGAATTAAAACTTGAAACAAGAGTGTACAGGACGCATTCAAATGGTAAATCAGTTAGTGTGGACAGAGGTTTCGTAAAGGATGATGTGGAAGAGAAAACTGCGACTAGATCGAGGAGGCCTTTGGTTTGGGGCAATGGTAAACTAAGATGGTAGCAGTGGAAAAGGTACAAAGAGATGAAGATTTTGAGGAATAAGCAAACTGGTGACTGACCAGTTACAGAATCCAGGAATATGGAAGATCTGTCCAAGATGAGTCCGAGACTTTAAGAATGGGAATTGGTGGCTTCATTAATAGGAACAGAGAGATTAGGACAGCTGTTTCTGAGAGAATGAAACACATGGAGTTCAAGGTGATAGCAGAATATTAGAGTGGCAGTGCAGTTTCAACACTTAACAAGAGTAAGATTTCAGGATATAAATTTGGAATTTATATTCCAAATTTATATCTATATCCATAGAGAGTACTTAAAACACTAAGAATAGGTAAAAAAATCTCTTAATGAGAATAGAACAAATAAACAGAAAAAGGTGGGAAATGAATATTTTATGAGCATTTACCAGGCATTATCACTTTAAGTCATTTGAGCTTTTCAGTAGCAGTTTGAATTATTATGGCCATGATCTTTTAGATGAAGAAAACAAGACCTAATCAGGTTAACCATTAAGCAATTTAGGCGTAAGAGATCAGGATTCCAACTTAGGTCTTTCTTTAACTATAGTTCCTACTCTCGGGAGTCAAGAAGTAAACCTTAACACAGCAGTTTCGGATCATAATTGCTCAGTCTTTGTTAATTTGTTATTAGTTAGTATGTGTGTAGTTTATCTCTTATCTCCTTACAAGGCAGAAACAGTATTTATCCTCTTTATTATTATATCCCCAGTCTTGAGTGCAATGCCTGGTATATAGTAGATATTCACAGTAGATTTTCAATACACATTTGTTGATCAGTAAAACATTGAGCTTACATAGTAGGCCTTCAATAATATTCTTAGCTTGAATACTTTCAGCCAAGCAGACCAAAGCAGATAACCCTCGCATAGTGTTAAGAGGTTTGCTTTGCTCACTGAGGTTTTTTTAAGTGAAATCTTGAGCATGCTCTACTCACCATTTTGTTTATTGATCGCAGTTGTGATGGTAAACATTTTTAAACTGAGGCTAGAAGTAGGTATGACAAATGAGTGAGGCTCCTCCTCTCCTCCCTCATCCTTAGGATTCTTTGTAGACCTTGTAATGCCTAGAAAAGGAAGAAATAGCTTTCTTCATGCCAATTTTGACCTGGTTTAAGAACTTCTTACTGAAAAGTTGCCCCAACATATGAAGTCAGTTTACCAACGCCCAAGGTTGGGAACATACTGCAGGTATGACAAAGTTTCTCATTTTCAAGTACCTAAAAAGGTCAGATTTAACTTGGCAAAACTGAAATTAAAATTTGCTGTTATTTTCTTACTCTCACCACTAGGTCTTCTCTGTTGTATTTTGGAATTCTCTTCATTGTACCAGATGCCTAGTATTTGCTACTCTCCCCCATTCTGAGAATAAATCATTGCTTTAATGAACAGTTTTTTTAGACATGTCAATATCTAATCTATTTAGCTTAGATTTTTTTTTTTTTTTGCGGTACGCGAGTCTCTCACTGTTGTTGCCTCTCCCGTCGCGGAGCACAGGCTCTGGACTCACAGACTCAGCGGCCATGGCTCACGGGCCCAGCCGCTCCGCGGCATGTGGGATCTTCCCGGACCGGGGCACGAACCCGTGTCCCCTTCATCGGCAGGCGGACTCTCAACCACCGCGCCACCAGGGAAGCCCTAGCTTAGATTATTTTAAACAATATTTCATTTGTCTGTGCAATGTGACATTGAACCGTGGGCTACCTCTTCTACTTCAGACTTAATTTTAATTTAAATTCTAATTAATATTTCCTAGATTATTTATGCCTTGGATTTTGAAAAGGAATATTTTTTGGTCAACATTTATCTGTCTGAAATGGCTTTGTTTTATGTTTGTAGTGTTGCTTTTGACCCTTTACTTCTCAAATAGTTTATTGGTAAGAATATAGCTAGTAGAATGTCACAAAAATAGTATAGTTTTAGAGGATGAAACATGACAAAGTGTAAACAGCTCCCTCTGGGGAAATCTATTCATGCTTTAATTTCCCACTCCATCACTGTTTAGGTCATCACTGTCCTTTTAATTATGGACACTGGCTCTCATTGATCACCATAGGGGACTGGCAGAATTTTATACTGTGTTTTATTTCCAAATCTCAGTCTTAATAATTGGTGCCTTACAGGCATGGTGACATCTGAAGATGTTCAGTTAGGCATCTGAGTCCAATCTTATGTTTTCATCTGCATTCTGCATGTAATCATGCCCCAGGCAGAGTAGATTAGCTCTACCAGTTACAGGAGATGCTTTCTTAACTGACCTTCACCTAACCACTTGCAGGATTAATGCTCTCCATCCTCTTTTTGACACCTACTGATGGTTGCCAGGACAAGGTGGATTTTATAGGCCAGTAGGCTACCTTCTGATATACCCAGGTACTTCTGTTATCCCTGTAGTGGCATGTGCTTACTTACTGAGAGGCAGTTAAATTAATGCCCATTTTATGTCCTATTACGATAATATAGTTAAATATATATACATTAACTAATGAAATACCAATGCAAGTAGGAGAGCATTTATAAAGTTATTGTTCTTAGAAAACTACGTTAAAAGCTTGGAAAAAATCAATTAAAATGTCAGTAAAGGTAATTTGCTAACAAAAAAATTGCTATAATGAATTAGTGTGAAAACACTACATGGGGGATAAGGTTGTTAGTATTTAAGCGTAAAAACTTATAATGAGTAATAAATAAACCATAGAGATCTAATGCACAGTATAATGAATATAGACAAAAATCCTGTACTGTAATTACATAATGTGATAAATAACACTACATCAGCAGTCATATTACAGTATATCAGTATATCAAAATAACATGCTGTGCACCTTAAATTTACACAGTGTTACATGTCAAATTTATTCGGTTAAAAAAAAGCACTTTAAAAATCCACCTATACTTAGGTTGTCTATGTTTTTGTTTTATTTTAAATGAAATGAATAGAATACATTTTAGTGCAGTTTATGCCAGAAAGAAAAATTGGAACTGATATGCAAACAAGAAGGTCTTGGCTTTACATTAAAAGTTTGATGAATAAATGTACTTACATATTAAGTTAAAGAGCTTCATACATACATCATTTTTGTCTCTTCCCACTTCTTCCAAGATTTTTGATAGATTGATCAACTGCTAGTCCCTATCAGGGTAGGAAGAGAGAACTTCTAGTATATATATAGCGCCATCATATTTTTTGATAGCCCTGATCAAGTTTGGGGGAATCATGAGACAAGCTATAGAATAGCATGGAACAGACCTATGAATTCTGGTTTTACCTCATGTGAGTTAGGTCCAGGTTTAACTGTAAGTGGAGATTTGTGTTTAGTCGCATGTCACCCCCCTATCCGTTGAGCATATATGCCCTCTAGCAAACCAGGGCTGTGTATAAAGCACTCTTGCACTGCTGGTGGGAATGTGAATTGGTTCAGCCACTATGGAGAACAGTATGGAGGTTCCTTAAAAAACTACAAATAGAACTACCATATGACCCAGCAATCCCACTACTGGGTATATACCCTGAGAAAACCATAAGTCAGAAAGAGTCATGTACCAAAATGTTCATTGCAGCTCTATTCACAGTAGCCAGGAGATGGAAACAACCTAAGTGTCCATCATCAGATGAATGGATAAAGAAGATGTGGCACATATATACAATGGAATATTACTCAGCCATAAAAGGAAACGAAATTGAGTTATTTGTAGTGAGGTGGATGGACCTAGAGTCTGTCATACAGAGTGAAGTAAGTCAGAAAGAGAAAGACAAATACCGTATGCTAACACATATATATGGAATCTAAGAAAAAAAAAATGTCATGAAGAACCTAGGGGTAAGACAGGAATAAAGACACAGACCTACTAGAGAATGGACTTGAGGATATGGGGAGAGGGAAGGGTAAGCTGTGACAAACTGAGAGAGTGGCATGGACATATATATACACTACCAAATGTAAAATAGCTAGTGGGAAGCAGCCGCATAGCACAGGGAGATCAGCTCGGTGCTTTGTGACCACCTGGATGGGTGGGATAGGGAGGGTGGGAGGGAGGACGCAAGAGGGAGGAGATATGGGAACATGTGTATCTGTATAACTGATTCACTTTGTTATAAAGCAGAAACTAACACACCATTGTAAAGAAATTATACTCCAATAAAGATGTAAAATAATAATAATTTAAAAAAAAAGAATCTTCTGTTCCTTTGGGTAGAAGTGCATACTTTAAGGCAGTTTATAGAAGTAGTTAAGTTCCTGGATTTTGTAGTCTGACATACAGAGTTCAGGTTCCAGCACTACCACTCACCAGCTGTGTGACTTTTTACAAGTTATTCCTACTCTGTCGGTTTCAATTTCCTCATTGACGAAATGTGCATAATGAGCAACTGCCTTGCAAGAATGTTGAGGGTAAGCAAACAATGTATGTCGAGTATCTAGCAGTGCATAGCCCATAGTAAGCACTTATGCCATTAGTATACTTTTAAGTGGTCTTTATTACTAACAGTTAAATCATTTTGAAAGTTGTACAGAAATATGTGATAGAACTAGTAAGTCTAAAGTACACCTGTGCACGGAAACACATAGCAACAACTAAGAGCAAGAGTCTTGGTATCGTATCTACAGTATTCTACCTGTTGTTACAAGTCCAATTAAATTGGAAAAGTAAATTATACTCACCACTTCCTATTTCCCTGTAGTAATCTTCTGTTATATGTCTGCACAATTATAAAATAGGAAATAAAATTGGGAAAGCTATTTTTTTCCTTCAGTATTTAAATTAATTGTTTTTCTCATCTTAACCAAATTTTTTTCTTATTTAGGTAGCACAATAAAAGATTTACTGTCTTTTGTTAGCTATTTGTTAATTATTTTCTTAAAAGGAGTCAGTATTGACAATGACTTTATAAATCTGTTAATTTGCTGTCTGTTTACATTTCAGGGGACGTGGTCTAACCTAACTTGTTTATAATTGAATCTATACAATAGTAAAATGTTTTATTATGGTTATTATTACTAGACAATTCTACATATTCTTTATTAAGAGCAAAGTAGTTTATTTCTGCCTTGAGATTCCCCTAAGAATTTAAAGCTCTGATTTAGTACAGTTGCAATTGTATATAAAACACTAAATTCAGAAATAGCTATTGTAATATACATAACTCATTGAAGCTTACATTGGTATGTAAGAATACCACTAAAATCTATGGATAATTGATAATCAGTTTATTTTTCAGGAATCTAAAAACAAAATACATTAACTCTTTGTTCCTTCAAAGCTGTGGAAAAATGAATTTAGCAAAGTTTACAAGAGTCAGACAGCATCAATGAAGAGTAAGCTTCAGGGAGTTCAAATTGAGAAACATGGAGCAGATCAGAAACGCCAAAATACTGACTAGAATTTAGAAACCCAGGAAGGGTTTTTCTAGAATTGTGACTAAATAGAATTTAATTAAAAGAAAATAGCTCTAATCACATTGCTGTGGAATATGTTGTATTAGAGCTGTAGGAATATAGGCCTGATTCTCCACCCTGTTTTTTCAAGCTCATAGCACAGTTTGATAAAGTAAAATGTTTAAAAGTGAGAAGGAATACCAAATGATTTCACTCATATGTGGAATATAAAAAACAAACAAACAAAAAAACAAAATAAATGAACAAACCAAACCAAAACAAACACGTAGATACAGAGAACAGAGTGATGGTTTCCAAAGGGGAAGGGGTGGAGGGAGAGGAAAATGGGTGAAGGGGATCAACTGTACAGTGATGAATGGAAACTACATTTTTGATGGTGAGCATGCTGTAGCATATACAGAAATAGAAATACACTGTTGTACACGTGAAACTTATACAATGTTATAAATCAGTTACTGGAATGAAAAATAAAAATTTCTTAATTTTAAAAATTAAAAAAAAAGAATGCAGTTACTGCTACATCAATGTGCAGACTAAAATAAAATCGTAATAGAAATCTAGACTAAAATTTTGCCCTGTAGAAAGTCTGTAGCTGTAATGGCTAAGGATATAAAAATGACTGGGGAAAGGAAAAGGTCTAGATCACTTGCTGATTAGTTGTATGTTCAAACTTTTTGGAAGTACAGATTCCTGGGCCCACCCCACCAAAACATACAACTAATCAACAAATTCTTTTCTTCCTGAACAATCCCTTCTTCATCCCATGAACAAAAGGGAAGGAGAAGATTAAACATGTGTATCTTACCAAATGTCACATCATTATTACTTTTTCAACAAAACTTCTTTAGTTTTTCCTGGTTTGCACCAATTACATGGGTTTGTATGAAAATTTGCTTTCATCACAGGGCTGATAAAACCATCCGGTATTAATGGATGTTCAAACAAGTTAACTTTCAAGACATTTTTTATGATATTGTTTCAGAGTGTTCAGATTTTGAATGAACTTTGGAGATCACCTAGATTCGTGAGTCTTAACATGTGGTCTACGGACCAGCAACAAGGGCATCAGCATCCCCTAGAAACCTTTTGGAAGTACATATTCTTGGGCCCGCCACACCAAAACTACTGAATCAGAAACTGTGAGGATGGGGCCCACCAATCTGTGTTTTAACAAGCTCTCTAAGTGATTCTGATGCATGCTAAAGTTTGAGATTCATTTTTCTAGACAACACAACCTCTAAGGAAGGTATTTTCACCATAGTGCTTCAAGTAGAATTATACACTACTTGGTTTTGAGGTCAGCTGGAAAGGGAACTCTACTTCCCAGGCAATAGGTACCTTGTATTATATCTAGAACAAAATGGCTATCCTTTGTGTGTTAGGCTGCCTGGCTATTCTCTCTGTAGTTGAACAGACTGGATATAAAGTTTTGGGGACAGCAAACAAACTAGTCTTTGGCCAGGGTTACCCGTCAAGTTGGCTGTAAGATAGACTTGCCTTGTAGGGAAAAACTGCAGAGTTCTTAATTGCTTGAACTGCTTTACTTTAGAATTGGTGGGAAATAGCTGCGTTGCCCAGACTTCACAATGAAAAGAAAAAAATAGACATACCAGTATTCCCGTAGGAGTAGTGGAGACTTAGGTGACATTACCACCACTACTTATTAGACTCTAATAAGCGCCCTAAAGCAGAAGGTTTGGCACTTCTTTCTTGGTGAATGCTTCATGATGGCCTGTTATCAGTGTAGCTGATTCTGTTCTTTCTTGTGTGAAGGAAAGAAAGAGAACATTAGAAACAAAAAAAGAAGTCAAGACTGTTGGTTGAAAGTGACATGTTTATTTTTCTTTTTCATTCTCTCTGTGCCCTACATATTTTTTGAGTTATCCAGGGATTAATAAAACTTTTAAATGGATATTTATTCCATTTTAGTATACCTAGTAAGTAATATAGATTGTGCTATGAAAACATGTCTCTAACTTGCTATATAAAGGTTCTGCTACTTTAATAAGTGAGAATGAGATAAAATTGACTTTCTGGTAATGTTATTATTAATAGTTACACTCAAACTAGATTGATCATTTATGACAGAGATCAGTAGACTTTTTCTTTCTTCCAGTTTTTGTACATTACAGGTTTGGTGTACAGCATAATGATTTGACTTACGTTCATCATGAAATGATTATCACCATCAAGTTTAGTGAACACCCATCATCTCAGATACAAAATTAAAGAAATAGAAAAAAAATTTTTCCTTGTGATGGGAACTCAAGATTTACTCTTTTAACAGCTTTCATAGATAACATAGAGCAGTGTTCACTATATTTATCGTGTTGTACATTACATCTCTAGTGCTTATTTATTTTATAACTGGAAGTTTGTACCTTTTGACTGCCCTCATCCAATCCCCCCTCTCCCCACCCCCTGCCTCTGGTAACCACAGATCGAGATCAGTAAACTTTTTTTAAAGGAACAGATAGTAAATAATTTAGGCTTTGTTGGCTAACAGGCAAAATCAAGGGTGTTATGTAGGTATTTATATAACCATTTAAAATGTAACTATTTGAAACAGTAAAATCCATTCTTAGCTTACAGGTCATAAAAAGATAGCCAGATGGCCAGATTTGGCCCTCAAGCCATAGTCTACCAATCTTTGGTTTATGATATAGAGAGGATTCTTAGATATTTACCCTTCATATTTTGAGATGGTGTAAGTCAATGATTATATTATAGATTAATTATGTATTTCCACATAATATTGTTGACACTATAAATTTGATAATTTTTCCAGAATACTTTAAAAACTACAAACATTAGTCCCTCTTCAGATAAATTAACAAGCATTCCAAATTGTAGAGTTTAATTTCATGATACCTTACATTAATGGGAAATCAGGAAGATGGGTTCTTTTTTTTTTTTTTAGAAGCCCTTCAAGATAACTTTTGAATACTGTGAAAGTATTATAGATAGAGATATGAAAATTTACATCAATTCATGAATAAGAAACCCTTAAGAAACTTATTAGTGACAGAAAAGGGGGAAAATGCATGATAATAAGAGAAACTAGTCATGTTTTTTTTTTAATATCGAATATTTTTATTTTCCCAAGTTCAACTGACTTAAGTTAATTTCAATTTTTTGAATGAAGAGAACCTCTACGATCTTACGAAAAGTCAACCAAGATTCCTGCTTTATATTTGGTTTTCATTTAAAATGAACATTTAACACAATGTTCCCCAAATTTAGTTGGAGTGAAGTAATCACTTGGGGTACTTCTTAAACTTAGGGATTCCAGAAAAATCTGGAAATCCATATTTTTAACAATGGCCGCAGTTTATTTTTATCATCAGCAAGTTTGGGAATCACTAATTTAGCCCAAAGCCACTTGAAATTTAACCTTTGATTTCTTTTTTTTTTTTTTAACATCTTTATTGGGGTATAATTGCTTTACAATGGTGTGTTAGTTTCTGCTTTATAACAAAGTGAATCAGTCATACATAAACATATGTTCCCATATGTCTTCCCTCTTGTGTCTCCCTCCCTCCCACCCTCCCTATCCCACCCATCCAGGCTGTCACAAAGCACCGAGCCAATATCCCTGTGCCATGTGGCTGCTTCCCACTAGCTATCTACCTTACTACGTTTGTTAGTGTGTATATGCCCATGACTCTCTCTCGCCCTGTCACCGCTCACCCTTCCCCCTCCCCATAACCTCAAGTCCATTCTCTAGGAGGTCTGCGTCTTTATTCCTGCCTTACCCCTAGGTTCTTCATGACATTTTTTTCCCTTAAATTCCATATATATGTGTTAGCATACGGTATTTGTCTTTTTCTTTCTGACTTACTTCACTCTGTATGACAGACTCTAGGTCTATCCACCTCATTACAAATAGCTCAATTTCATTTCTTTTTATGGCTGAGTAATATTCCATTGTATATATGTGTCACATCTTCTTTATCCATTCATCCAATGATGGGCACTTAGGTTGTTTCCATCTCCGGGCTATTGTAAATAGAGCTGCAATGAACATTTTGGTACATGACTCTTTTTGAATTTTGGTTTTCTCAGGGTATATGCCCAGTAGTGGGATTGCTGGGTCATATGGTAGTTCTATTTGTAGTTTTTTAAGGAACCTCCATACTGTTCTCCATAGTGGCTGAACCAATTCACATTCCCACCAGCAGTGCAAGAGTGTTCCCTTTTCTCCACATCCTCTCCAGCGTTTATTGTTTCTAGATTTTTTGATGATGGCCATTCTGACTGGTGTGAGATGATATCTCATTGTAGTTTTGATTTGCATTTCTCTAATGATTAATGATGTTGAGCATTCTTTCATGTGTTTGTTGGCAGTCTGTATATCTTCTTTGGAGAAATGTCTGTTTAGGTCTTCTGCCCATTTTTGGATTGGGTTGTTTGTTTTTTTGTTATTGAGCTGCATGAGCTGCTTGTAAATTTTGGAGATTAATCCTTTGTCAGTTGTTTCATTTGCAAATATTTTCTCCCATTCTGAGGGTTGTCTTTTCGTCTTATTTATGGTTTCCTTTGCTGTGCAAAAGCTTTTAAGTTTCATTAGGTCCCATTTGTTTATTTTTGTTTTTATTTCCATTTCTCTAGGAGGTGGGTCAAAAAGGATCTTGCTGTGATTTATGTCATAGAGTGTTCTGCCTATGTTTTCCTGTAAGAGTTTGATGAGGCTGTCTTTTCTCCACTGTATATTCTTGCCTCCTTTATCAAAGATAAGGTGACCATATGTGCATGGGTTTATCTCTGGGCTTTCTATCCTGTTCCGTTGATCTATATTTCTGTTTTTGTGCCAGTACCATACTTTCTTGATTACTGTAGCTTTGTAGTATAGTCTGAAGTCAGGGAGCCTGATTCCTGCAGCTCTCTTTTTCTTTCTTAAGATTGCTTTGGCTATTTGGGGTCTTCTGTGTTTCCATACAAATTGTGAAAACTTTTGTTCTAGTTCTGTGAAAAATGCCATTGGTAGTTTGATAGGGATTGCATTGAATCTGTAGATTGCTTTGGGTAGTAGAGTCATTTTCACAATGTTGATTCTTCCAATCCAAGAGCATGGTATATCTCTCCATCTATTTGTATCACCTTTAATTTCTTTCATCAGTGTCTTATAATTTTCTGCATACAGGTCTTTTGTCTCCTTAGGTAGGTTTATTCCTAGATATTTTATTCTTTTTGTTGCAGTGGTAAATGGGAGTGTTTTCTTAATTTCACTTTCAGATTTTTCATCATTAGTGTATAGGAATGCAAGAGATTTCTGTGCATTAATTTTGTATCCTGCTACTTTACCACATTCATTGATTAGCTCTAGTAGTTTTCTGGTAGCATCTTTAGTGTTCTCTACATATAGTATCATGTCATCTGCAAACAGTGACAGCTTTACTTTTTCTTTTCCAATTTTGATTCCTTTTATTTCTTTTTCTTCTCTGATTGCTGTAGCTAAAACTTCCAAAACTGTGTTGAATAATAGCGGTGAGAGTGGGCGACCTTGTCTTGTTACTGATCTTAGTGGAAATGGTTTCAGTTTTTCACCATTGAGGACGATGTTGACTGTGGGTTTGTCACATATGGCCTTTATTATGTTGAGGAAAGTTCCCTCTATGCCTACTTTCTGGAGGGTTGTTTTATCATAAATCGATGTTGAATTTTGTCGAAAGCTTTCTCTGCATCTATTGAGATGATCATATGATTTTTCTCCTTGTTAATATGGTGTATCATGTTAATTGATTTGTGTATATTGAAGAATCCTTGCATTCCTGGGATGAACCCCACTTGATCATAATGTATGATCCTTTTAATGTGCTGTTGGATTCTGTTTGCTAGTATTTTGTTGAGGATTTTTGCATCTATGTTCATCAATTATATTGGCCTGTAGTTTTCTTTCTTTGTGACATCTTTGTATGGTTTTGGTATTAGAGTGATGGTGGCCTTGTAGAATGAGTTTGGGAGTGTTCCTCCCTCTGCTATATTTTGGAAGAGTTTGAGAAGGATACGTGTTAACTCTTCTCTAAATGTTTGATAGAATTCGCCTGTGAAGCCATCTGGTCCTGGGCTTGATTTGTTTGAAGATTTTTAATCACAGTTTCAATTTTAGTGCTTGTGATTGTTCTGTTCATAGTTTCTATTTCTTCCTGGTTCAGACTTGGAAGGTTGTGAATTTCTAGAATTTGTCCATTTCTTCCAGGTTGGCCATTTTATTGGCATACAGTTGCTTGTAGTAATCTCTCATGATCCTTTGCATTTCTGCAGAGTCAGTTGTTACTTCTCCTTTTTCATTTCTAATTCTGTTGATTTGAGTCTTCTCCCTTTTTTTCTTGATAAGTCTGGCTAATGGTTTATCAATTTTGTTTATTTCCTCAAAGAACCAGTTTTTAGTTTTATTGATCTTTGCTATCGTTTCCTTCATTTCTTTTTCATTTATTTCTGATCTGATCTTTATGATTTCTTTCCTTCTGCTAACTTTGGGGTTTTTTTGTTCTTCTTTCTCTAATTGTTTTAGGTGTAAGGTTAGGTTGTTTATTTGAGATGTTTCTTGTTTCTTAAGGTAGGATTGTATTGCTATAAACTTCCCTCTTAGAACTGCTTTTGCTGCATCCCATAGGTTTTGGGTCGTCGTGTCTTCATTGTCATTTGTTTCCAGGTATTTTTTGATTTCCTCTTTGATTTCTCCAGTGATCTCTTGGTTATTAAGTAGTGTGTTGTTTAGCCTCCATGTGTTTGTATTTCATACAGATTTTTTCCTGTAATTGATATCTAGTCTCATAGCATTGTGGTCAGAAAAGATACTTGATACGTTTTCAATTTGCTTAAATTTACCAAGTCTTGATTTTTTACCCAAGATATGATCTATCCTGGAGAATGTTCCATGAGCACTTGAGAAGAATGTGTATTCTGTTGTTTTTGTATGTAATGTCCTATAAATATCAAGTCCATCTTGTTTAAAGTATCATTTAAAGCTTGTGTTTCCTTTTTTATTTTCATTTTGGATGATCTGTCCATTGGTTAAAGTGGGGTGTTAAAGTCCCCTACTAAGATTGTGTTACTGTCGATTTCCTCTTTTATGGATGTTAGGATTTGCCTTATATATTGAGGTGCTCCTATGTTGGGTGCATAAATATTTACAATTGTTATATCTTCTTCTTGGATTGATCCCTTGATCATTATGTAGTGTTCTTCCTTGTCTGTTGTAATAGTCTTTATTTTAAAGTCTATTTTGTCTGATACGAGAATTGCTACTCCAGCTTTTTTTGATTTCCATTTGCATGGAATATCTTTTTCCATCCCCTCACTTTCAGCCTGTATGTGTCCCTAGGTCTGAAGTCGGTCTCTTGTAGACAGCATATATACGGGTCTTGTTTTTGTATCCATTCAGCCAATCTATGTCTTTTGGTTGGAGCATTTAATCCATTTACATTTAAGGTAATTATCAATATGTATGTTCCTGTTACCATTTTCTTAATTGTTTTGGATTTATTATTGTAGGTCTTTTCCTTCTCTTGTGTTTCCTGCCTAGAGAAGTTCCTTTAGCATTTGTTGTAAAGCTGGTTTGGTGGTGTTGAATTCTCTTAGCTTTTGCTTGTCTGTAAAGGTTTTAATTTCTTCATCAAATCTGAATGAGATCCTTGCTAGGTAGAGTAATCTTGGTTGTAGGTTTTTCTCCTTCATCACTTTAAATATGTCCTGCCACTCCCTTCTGGCTTGCAGAGTTTCTGCTGAAAGATCAGCTGTTAACCTTATGGGGATTCCCTTGTGTGTTATTGGTTGTTTTTCCCTTGCTGCTTTTAATATGTTTTCTTTGTATTTAAGTATTGATAGTTTGATTAATATGTGTCTTGGTGTGTTTCACCTTGGATTTGTCCTGTATGGGACTCTCTGTGCTTCCTGGACTTGATTAACTATTTCCTTTCCCATATTAGGGAAGTTTTGAACTATAATCTCTTCAAATATTTTCTCAGTCCCTTTCTTTTTCTTTTCTTCTTCTGGGACTCCTATAATTCGAATGTTGGTGTGTTTAATGTTGTCCCAGAGGTCTCTGAGACTGTCCTCAGTTCTTTTCATTCTTTTTTCTTTATTTTGCTCTGCAGTAGTTATGTCCACTGTTTTATCTTCCAGGTCACTTATCCGTTCTTCTGCCTCAGTTATTCTGCTATTGATCCCTTCTAGAGAATTTTTAATTTCATTTATTGTATCGTTCATCACTGTTTGTTTGTTATTCAGTTCTTCTAGGTCCTTGTTAAATGTTCCGTGTATTTCCTCCATTTTATTTCCAAGATTTTGGATCATCTTTACTATCATTATTCTGAATTCTTTTTCAGGTTGACTGCCTATTTCCTCTTTATTTATTAGGTCTGGTGGGTTTTTACCTTGCTCCTTCATCTGCTGTGTGTTTCTCTGTCTTCTCATTTTGTTTAACTTACTGTATTTGGGGTCTCCTTTTTGCAGGCTGCAGGTTCGTAGTTCCCGTTGTTTTTGGTATCTGTCCCCAGTGGCTAAGGTTGTTTCAGTTGCTTGTGTAGGCTTCCTGGTGGAGAGACTAGTGCGTGTGTTCTGGTGGATGAGGCTGGATCTTGTCTTTCTGGTGGGCAGGGTCCACGTCTGGTGGTGTGTTTTGGGGTGTCTGTGGCCTTATTATGATTTTAGGCAGCCTCTGTGGTAATGGATGGGGTTGTGTTCCTGTCTTCCTAGTTGTTTGGCATAGGGTGTACAGCACTGTAGTTTGCTGGTCATTGAGTGGAGCTGGGTCTTGGCGTTGAGATGGAGATCTCTGGGAGATTTTCACCATTTGATATTACGTGGAGCTGGGAGGTCTCTTGTGGACCAGTGTCCTGACCTTGGCTCTCCCACCTCAGAGTCACAGCCCTGACGCCTGGCTGGAGCACCAAGAGCCTTTCATTCACATGGCTCAGAATAAAAGGGAGAAAAAAAAGAAAGAAAGAAGATAAAATAAAGTTATTAAAAAAATAAAAGATAATTATTAAGAAAAAAATTTTTTAAACTAAAAAATACAAAACAAAATAAAACGGGCAGACAGAACCTAGGACAGGACAAATGATAAAAGCAAAGCCATACAGACAAAATCACACGCAGAAGCATACACATACATACTCACAAAAAGAGGAAAAGGGAAAAAAATATATGTATCTTTGCTCCCAAAGTCCACCTCCTCAATTTCGGATGATTTGTTGTCTATTCAGGTATTCCACAGATGCAGGGTACATCAAGTTGATTGTGGAGATTTAATCCTCTGCTCCTGAGGCTGCTGGGAGAGATTTCCCTTTCTCTTTGTTCACACAGCTCTTAGGGTTCAGCTTTGGATTTGGACCTGCCTCTGCGTGTAGGTCGCCTGAGGGTGTCTGTTCTTAGCTCAGACAGGATGGGGTTAAAGGAGCAGCTGATTCGGGGGCTCTGGCTCACTCAGGCCAGGCGGAGGGAGGGGTACAGAGTGTGGGGCGAGCCTGCGGCGGCAGAGACCAGCATGACATTGCACCAGCCTGTGGCATGCCGTGCGTTCTCCCGGGGAAGTTGTCCCTGGATCACGGGACCCTGGCAGTGGCGGGCTGCACAGGCCCCTGGGAGGGGAGGTGTGGATAGTGACCTGTGCTTGCACACAGGCTCCTTGCTGGCTGCAGGAGCAGCCTTAGCATCTCATGCCCGTCTCTGGGGTCCGCGCTGGTAGCCGCGGCTCGCGACCATCTCTGGAGCTTCTTTAAGTGGAGCTCTTAATCTCCTCGCGCACCAGGAAACAAAGAGGCAAGAAAAAGTCTCTTGCCTCTTCGGCAGCCCCAGCCTTTTTCCGGGACTCCCTCCCGGCTAGCCGTGGCGCACTAGCCCCTTCAGGCTGTGTTCACGCAGCCAGTCCTCTCTCTGGGATCCAACCGGAGCCCGAGCCTCAGCTCCCAGACCCCGCCCTCCCTGGCGGGTGAGCAGACAAGCCTCTCGGGCTGGTCGGCACCGATCCTCTGTGCAGGAATCTCTCCGCTTTGCCCTCAGCAACCCTGTTTCTGCGCTCTCCTCTGTGGCTCCGAAGCCTCCCCCCCTCCGCCCCCCCGCAGTCTCCACCCGCGAAGGGCCCTCCTAGTGTGTGGAAACCTTTCCTCCTTCACAGCTCCCTTGCAGACGTGTAGGTCCTGTCCCTATTCTTTTGTCTCTGTTTTTTCTTTTGCCCTACCCAGGTACGTGGGGGAGTTTCTTGCCTTTTGGGAGGTCTGTCGTCTTCTGCCAGCGTTCAGTAGGTGTTCTATAGGAGTTGTTCCACATCTAGATGTATTTATGATGTATTTGTGGGGAGGAAGGTGAGCTCTGCGTCTTGCTCTTCCGGCATCTTGAAGCTTCTCCTGGTTCTTTTTTATAGTTTCTGCTTCTCTGCTAAGATTTCCTCCCTTTGTAAATTAAGAGAATCTATTTTTTTACCATGCTGAAACTACTTATAATAGCTGCTTTTAATTCCTCATCTGCTAATTACAATATCTGGAGTGTTTTAGGTTTGGTCTCCATCTTTCTCTTGATAATGGGTCACATTTTCCTGGTTCTTCATGTATTGATTAATTTTCATGTATTGTATCATGGACATTTTATTTAGTGGATACTCTGGATTTTGTCATGTTCCTTCAAAGAGTGTTAATATCTTTCTTTTAGCAGGCAATTAACTTAGTTTGACTCAATGGAAAATTCTGTCTCTTGGGCATCAGTTCAGTTCAGTTTAATTGTTTTATCATTAGCCAACCTGCTCCATGTATGCATGGGTCAGAATCAGCCAGAGATCTGAGTGGAGTTTATACACAGAATCTGGGCCACCTCCTCTAGCTCTCTCTCTCTTTTCTGGAAATCCTCCTCCCCTCACTTTTCAGAGACTGTTGTTGCCACAGGCTCTGTCTTTAGATACTTAAGACTAGAAAAACTGTAGGTATTCTATGGGAGTTTTAATGACCCCATGCAGTGCTGACTGTGGTCTGCTTGTAGTCTAAAAGCCGGGGGAGAAAAAGAGAGAGAGAGAAATCCCAATCTGGTCTTATCTTGCAATTGTCAGCTCTCCTCCAAGAATCTCTTTATTGTATTCAATCCTCAGAGCCTTGAGGTGGTTGTGT
Source organism: Aethalodelphis obliquidens (assembly GCF_003676395.1). Taxonomy (NCBI): domain Eukaryota; kingdom Metazoa; phylum Chordata; class Mammalia; order Artiodactyla; family Delphinidae; genus Aethalodelphis; species Aethalodelphis obliquidens. The sequence continues at coordinate 15,099,084 of NW_020837988.1, read as the reverse complement.
TTTGTCCAGAGTTTATGGTTATTATCTGTGAGAGGGTCCATCAGATAGAGAAGCTTACTGTACAGAAACAGAACCTCCCCAAATAGGATTTTGAGATTTTTGTCTTTCATTAACACTGACACTTTCTCAAGTTATTTATTTCTAACCGTAGAAACATTTATGCATTGTGGAGCTTACATGTACCAAATTTTATAGAGACTCTGATTTTAGTGTTCTTTTCTTTACCATGATTTGTTACATACTTACATGTTTTCGTTTTTCCATACATCCAGTGAGATACATTATTAAAATGACAGAAATCATAAGAAAAATTTATAAACTTTTTAATTTGAGATTTACTTTTTGGCTTCCACTTCTCTTTACTGTATTATGTAACATTGCTTCTTACTAACATACAACCAAGAAGAGTAATAAAGCAAACAGTATTTCATGCCTTTGTATATTTAAGGAAAGCCAGAATAAAAATCTCTGCTTCTGCTTCTAAATCAGAGCCTTGCCTGGTAGAACAATAGTTCTGTTCCTCCAGTTAACTCTCTTTTTTCATGGTTTCATTTGCATTAGAGGCTACGATTCATCTTTCCATACCCTATTCTTCTTAGGAGTTTATCATCTTATTTTCCTCTCCGTTCCTTCCTAGTCAGAGATGATCTCAAGGTTTCTGAGTGATGTGGAGCAACTTGTATTGTTACAAAGACTGGGAATTGCTGACAGATATTTTAAGATTAGAGAAATGCTGTGATTCTCTACCCACAGTTAGTGGATAGTATTCTCTGTTGTAAGTTCTTTATTATAAGATCAATAGCAACTGTACGCTCCACAAACAAGCCAGAAGGTATTAGTCCTTCACACTTAATCTTTGAAAATGTCTCAGTAGTCATTTTTGTCCATAGGACAAAGATTTAATTTGTTGTTATCTATCCTTGTAGAATTTTATCACAGCCTGGCGCAATGTTTCCTTTACCGGCAGATTGCAGCCGTTCTCTGCCTCCCACCTTGACTGCTTAGGATGTTCTTCAGCATACTTTCCTGAAGTTTCGTAAAAGAAAAAAAGGGTTTAATTTCCTTCCTTAATTGTTAACTTTCTGTTTTCTTTTTAACCCTAGTCCTTTTGGAGAAATCAGTTTGGAGTTGTCAGGAATCGATGGCTGACCATTATTTACATGCTAACTGACTATCCACATCTATTTCTCTTCACTTCCTAAGTATATGTAAAACTATTTTTTCCAAGGAATTTTATGTTATTGCACCTAGTCAGCATATTTTCAACCATTATTGATAGCTGATGCAAAATGGAAAGCAGCAGTGTGATGGCATTATACATCATTCTCAAAACACGGTTCTGAGATGATTATTCTACAGTCCCTGCCTTAAAAGAGTTTATAATCTAGTAGGGTTTGACAGTTCAGGCACAAATAATAGAGGGATGGAATTTGTACTTCAAATTTATAATTCCTGGATCCAATAACTTAACACACTTTTAAATTATACTTTGTAAAACGTTCAAAAAGGAGATAACCACTAGATTTCTCATATTCTAAATACCACTTTTCCAACATACTGTACCTTTCCCCATCATATATGTAAGAGGACCTATACTAGTACTCTTGTTATAATACATATTCCAGTAAAGAGAATAACTTCATCTCTATCCTTTTGGGTACAGAGAGATAGACAGAACTGAGGCAAGAAGCACGAGTAGATTAATTCTTGCACTTTGACGTCATAAATCATCCCCTCTAGCTACCAAATTCTGATCAGCCTCTTAAATTTACTTTATGGGGCTTCCCTGGTGGCGCAGTGGTTGAGAGTCTGCCTGCCAATTCAGGGGACACGGGTTTGTGCCGTGGTCTGGGAAGATCTCACATGCCGCGGAGTGGCTGGGCCTGTGAGCCGTGGCCACTGAGCCTGCGTGTCTGGAGCCTGTGCTCCGCAACGGGAGAGGCCACAACAGTGCGAGGCCCGCGTACCACAAAAAAAAAAAATTTATGTATCTTCATGTTCCTCTATTACCTGTGACATCCCCCTCCTCCTCCTCCTCCATCATCACCATCACCATCACATACTATTAACAACAACAACAGCTAGTATTGAGCGCATTCTGTGTGCAAGGCAGTATGCTAATTGCTTTACAAAGATGAGTTTGTTTAAACCTTTACAATAACCTTGAGGGGTAAGTGGCATATCATTACTATGATTTTGTGGGCCACTTAGTTTAGAGATGTACAGAACATCTATTGTGGCATTATGGTCGATCCATGAATCCAAGATCACATTTTAGTTTCTATTCCAGGGGTAGCTCAGTCTGTGGCCTTGAGTAGCACATTGTGCTTCAGCTGCCTATTTCCAAAGAATGATAAACACTAATATCTTCTTTTTTAGCTTTATCTGTACTTTATTCTTTAAATTTAATCCTTATAACAACTCTGAGAGAGAGATTATGGCTCACATTTTAAAGATGTGGAATCCAAGCTTGGAAAAGTTAAATAATTTGTTGAACCACATACATAGGCCGTGTAACATAAGTCTCACGTTAATGTTCTTTCTTTTAATCACTGTGTTCTTTTCTTTATCCTGTTTCTTTCTTCCTACTTTCTCATAGGTGTATGATGAGAAAATATGAATTATACAGATGTAATATTTCTGTCATAAAGGTGCTAGAAAAGATGTATTTTTCCTCTAATAGGGGAGAGATGGTGACTAATTTTTAGAACTCATTTTTAGAACATTTACAAGTACATCTAGCCTCATGCCTTCCAGTCATATCACATGTCTGTTCTGTATTATTGCATAAGGTACATATATAAAGTACATATAAAAATGTTATATATTTATAAGTCACATATGTAAATTTGTTTGAGGCATTTTATATTTTGAGAAGGTAAGAGGCATTTAACAGGGAAAAGCCTTTGGCTAAATATTCAGGTTTATATTAGTGATGCAGCTCTTCTCAGGCATCGCACTGTCTCACTTCATGTAAAATGTTGCTCAGTGAATTCACTTGCCACTTTTAGGGTCTTAAGTATTCCTTTCAGTCATTTTTAGCTGCTTTAGTTGGCATTAATATTTTATATAAAATAAAATAATAGGAAAGGCCATATGCTCTGAAACTTTAACAGAGGTAGGATTCTGATCATTTTTAGTTGCATTATTTTTGCCTCTTTTATTTTCTAGTTTTCCTATGATGAAACATGTTTATGTACTATTTTAAATTTTCATGTAGTTATATAACGTAGGTACTTTAGAACTCAGAAGCTGGCCTTACAAATATATAGAATTGCTTATATCAATAAATCAGTAATCATACATATGCCAACATACCCAAAATTTTGAAATTTGGAACTCTTTTTTTTTAAAACTATCAAAAACCCAGTACTTCTTCAGATGTATGGAAATGAAACCTAATACCATTAAACTACCTGGCATTTGAATATTGTATAAGCATATTTAAAAGGTTTTTCTAAACTCTGATTATTGATTTGTATATGCAAAGATATTAAAATGGGTAATTGAAATCTATGCTGCCTTATTTTATCTCAGACACCCCAAGTTTTGCCATTCACTGCTGTAAAGAGATGGCATTTACAGCAGTGAGTTTGTAGGCTATAATGATTTGTCTTTTTCTTTGTAGTAATGTGTATGGTAAACAAAGATTTAAATCTCAATTTCTTATTGAAATGAGAATTTCTATTTAATTTTATTAAAAATTCCATTGAAGTAATGTCTTGTGGGAATGTCCTAAAAGTTATTGCCCTCATTTTTGGAGTAACTGTTTCTTTGGAGCACCATGTTGTCTCCATACTTATTGCTTGTATAGTCTATCTATATATCAATTTCTCTAGTATATCCCTTTGTATAGCACAACATAATTGCATGAAAATAGAACTTATGTGGGAGACTTACTCTTGAGTTACCTTGGATACAGCTTAGAATCACCAGTTTCTTAGGCTATAATCACTAAATGGATGAAAGACATAAACAGATCATTTATACCTTCAAAAATATATAGGTAAACATAAATAGTTAATTCATTTAACAAATAATAGTACTTGCTCTGTGCCCTGCACTGTTGTAAGCATTATTAAGGCTGCAGTAGTATATAAAACAGGCAGAGGTTCTGCCTTTTGTCAGCCACATTATGAATACTAAACATCTGGAAAATGCAAATTAAAACACCATGAGAGACTTCTTCCCATCATGATGGATTAGCCAGTACTGGACTTGCCCTTCCACTAGAGACAACTTTTTTCAGACATTGGACAGTTGACAGCATAGTAATGTGATCTCTGGGAGAAAGTGTGGTGGAGGAAACTAGGTGAATCCTGGCTTTTTGCCTAAAGGTATTGTCCTGATGATGGAGAATTTAGAGAATGACAGTCTTGCCGAACTGAGGAAACAGATTAGAGATTGGTGTTGGTAGATGCAAACTGTTACATTTAAAACAGATAAACAGCAAGGTCCTACTGTATAGTACAGGGAACTATGTCCAATCTCCTGGGATAAACCATAATGGAAAAGAACATAAAAAAAGAATGTCTGTGTATAACTGAGTCACTTTGCTGTACAGCAGAGGTTGCCACAACATTGTAAGTCAACTATACTTCAATTAAAAAAAAAAAAGGAAAGAAATTGGGAAAGCCAAGGCAACTGGCATTTACAGAGTACTGAAGAATGGGGAGCTAAATAGAAACATAACTACAAAATTCTGCATAGGGGCCCTTTTGAGTCTTTAACTTAATACTGAATGGCACATAGGTGGGGTGAGACTCCATGAGGCTGAAGAAAGAATAAATACCTATAAACAAAACAATTCTTAGAGTTCTCCCAGCAGTGGGAGATTTTTTTCATTCTGACCAGCCAGAGTGTAGAGTTCTTGTTAAAAACTTGGAGCATTCAGTAGAGATCCAAGAAAGGACACACTTTCGTAGTAGGGCTAAACGTCTTCTGAGTAAAAGGTTACTGCAGACCTGCCTAAACAAAGCTTTTAAAATAAGGCTCAAAAAGATCAGACTGATCAGCCAGTGACTGATATGCCTTGGAGGGTCAGAAAGCAGCTGCTTAGCTTTCCTGGTGAAAGTCAAGAATAAAGAGGATGTTGACTTCCTTTGTTGATGCATCCTTCAAATATCCCTGAATGTGGAAGAGCTTGGACACAGCCAAAGTTTCTTTTGTAGTGTTTCCCTTTTAACTCGACTATGTTCTCAGCATATTTCGTTGGATAATTTTTATGGAAAATAAAGCCGAAGTTAAATAATTATAGTCTAATTATAATGATGATTTATACAATGTTTGTTTTCTGGAAGTCTAAGTCTCTCAGTGAGATGATTCATTCATCCATTCATTCATTCATTTATTTTTGGCTGCGTTGGGTCTTCCTTGCTGCGTGCGGGCTTTTCTCTAGTTTCGGTGAACAGGGGCTACTCTTCATTGCGGTGCACGGGCTTCTCATGCGGTGGCTTCTCTTGTTTCGGAGCACGGGCTCTAGGCGTGCGGGCTTCAGTAGTTGTGGCTCGCGAGCTCTAGAGTGCAGGCTCGGTAGTTGTGGCGCACAGGCTTAGTTGCTCCGTGGCATGTGGGATCTTCCTGGACCAGGGCTCGAACCCGTGTCCCCTGCATTGGCAGGCGGATTCTTAACCGCTGCGCCACCAGGGAAGCCCTCAGTGAGATGATTTATAGTGTGATTAACATTTATATTATCCACGAGTGCTTTTTTTTTAATGCACATTATTTACAAAATTTAACTTTATTTATTTATTTTTACATTTTTATTGGCGTATAATTGCTTTACAGTGTTGTGTTAGCTTCTGCTATATAACAAAGTGAATCAGCTATATGTATACATATATTCCCATATCCCCTCCCTCTTGCATCTCCCTCCCACCCTCCCTATCCCAACCCTCTAGGTGGTCACAGAGCACCGAGCTGATCTCCCTGTGCTATGCAACTGCTTCCCACTAGCTATCTATTTTACATTTGGTAGTGTATATATGTCAGTGCAACTCTCTCACTTCATCCCAGCTTACTCTTCCCCTTCCCCATGTCCTCAAGTCCATTCTCTACATCTGTGTCTTTATTCCTATCCTGCCCCTAGGTTCATCAGAACCTTTTTTTTTTTAAACATCTTTATTGGAGTATAATTGCTTTACAATGGTGTGTTAGTTTCTGCTTTATAACCAAGTGAATCAGCTATACATATACACATATCCCCATATCTCCTCCCTATTGCGTCTCCCTGCCACCCTCCCTATCCCACCCCTCTAGGTGGTCACAAAGCACTGAGCTGATCTCCCTGTGCTGTGCAGCTGCTTCCCACCAACTGTCTATTTTAGATTTGGTAGTATATATAAGTCCTGGCACTCTCTCACTTCGTCCCAGCTTACCCTTCCCCCTCCCCGTGTCCTCAAGTCCATTCTCTACGTCTGGGTCTTTATTCCTATCCTGCCCCTAGGTTCTTCAGAACCTTTTCTTTTTTTTTTTTAAGATTCCATATATATGTGTTAGCATATGGTATCTTGTTTTTCTCTTTCTGACTTACGTCACTCTGTATGACAGACTCTAGGTCCATCTACCTCATTACAAATAACTCAGTTTCGTTTCTTTTTATGGCTGAGTAATATTCCATTGTAAATATGTGCCACATCGTCTTTATCCATTCATCTGTTGATGGACACTTAGGTTGCTTCCATGTCCTGGCTATTGTAAATAGTGCTACAATAAACATTTCCACAAGTGCTTTTTAAAGCTCACTTTTTAAGACATTCCTTTATTAAAACTATTATTTTTAATGCCTGGCTTTGCTTTGATTTTCTACTATATACTCTTCATTAGCAAATAATTACTAACCAGGTACCACATGCGGACACTGTTCTAGGCACCATAGTCTAAAGCATTATACTTGAATAAAAATAATTGTGTAGATTTAGGCTGCTCCTAATTCTTGGTGATGTATGTTCAGCCCATTTAAAAGAAAGGGGGTGGGTGGGATGAATTGGGAGATTGGGATTGACATATATACACTGTTGATACTATGTATAAAATAGATAACTAATGAGAACCTACTGTATAGCACAGGGAACTGTACTCAATGCTCTGTGGTGACCTAAATGGGAAGGAAATCCCAAAAAGAGGGGATATATATATATGTAGAGCTGATTCACTATAGCTGATTCTGTAAAGTGGAAACTAACACAACATTGTAAAGCTATATACTCCAACAAAAATTAATTTAAAAAAAATAAAAAAAGAAAGGGGCTGTTTATATAGAATTTGCTGCTTTGTTCATTGGTTCCACTAATGAACAACGTTCCATCTAACTTGTATGAATTTCAAAGCTGCTTTGTAGAATGTGGCAAAGAATACTATGCGTTCTCCAAAACCTATTCTCCTTTCCCCCTGCGCACACAGGTGAACTATATATCCCAGCCTTCTTTGCAGATCAGTGTGTCATGTGACTGAATTTTGAATAATATGAGTGGAAATAATATATACCAATTCCAGACTGGGCTGTAAAAACTTCACATATGCAGTTCTTCCCTTTTCCCCCTGGTCTTTAGCTTGATGAATAGAATACACCAGAAAACTCTGAGCCTCTAAGATAAGACGCTTCTTACTGAGCATCCACATTGAATGAGAACTCTATTCTGTTGTCTCAAGCCACTCAGATTTTAGGGTTGTTTGTTTGGGCTCTTGGTTTACCCTAATACAAAGAAGAACCGTGATTGTCCTGTAACTGTGGTTATATGTCTATGGGAGAGGACCATAATTTTTATGAATACATAAGTCTAAAAGTGGGCTTGAGAGACTTAAGTCTTTACCAGCCAGTTTGCATGTACACCAGCTGATTAAGATGAAAACACCTGCCTTCCTTTGGGCTCTGGTGCTGGCTCTTAGTCTGCTTGAACTATGGGAAGGGCTGCTTTAATCTATGTACTTCCCATATCCTGTCCCATTTTCCCTGTCAATCTGTATCCTTCCTACTATCTCCCTGAAATAAAATACTTTTCTCTTCTCCATCTTCTCTATATTTCCTTTTCTCTTTCTTCATGACAAGAGGCAAATTTTTCAAGGGTTTTTCTTTCTGTGGCAAGTATGGTGAGTGAGCATATGAGACCCTTTACGTGTTATGAAGTGCGGTAGCACAATTTTGAAACTATAGTGTTAGAACCCTCTAATCACCTGTTTACCTCTAAGAACAACCTGATGGTTTATTCTCAGTTTAATAAAGTCATTAATGCTTTTTCTATATTGACAGACCACACTTGTCTAAGAATGCCACAGTATAACCCTGTATGTAGGTTCTTCAGAGTTTGTGTATTGTATGTACAGCTGATTCACTCTGTGCTTCCTCTTTCCCCACTTTTGACCTCTGACGGTGCCATCAGTGGCTATTACAAGTATGTGGAATTGGATTGGCCCTCCTGAAAAGATGGCAAAAAATTTAAAGAGGCAACTGCTCTGATTATTTAATCAAATGACTAGATTGCTCAAATGACCATAAATCTATTCATATAAGTCTTTTTTTAAGTTATTAATTTATTCTCACCATTTACAACTGTTGTCTCCTGATTCTTTTATCTTTAATGCCTAACCAATATCCCAGTCATGACTGTTATAGATTGTTCATATTACCAAAATATTTTATCAGTTCTATTCATCCCTTCATGCTGGATACCAATTTAAATGTAGCTGCCTAAATAGTTTGCTAACAACTCAACGTAGAATGAATTGAAAACAGATCAAGAGCTACGCTGCTGAGCTACAGTTTGGTACAATGCACTGTCTGAAGTTTCATTCACTGGCAGAGCATCTTCATGTTCTTGCCACATCTCCTCTTACCCTTTTTTAATCTAATGTTTTCTTTGAATTTCATGTTTTTATTTAAATAAATTTACTTTAAAAGAAACTATATTACTAGTCAAACTGGAAACTCAGTATCACATGCTATAACTGTAAGATTAACTAGAACATTAATTCTAGCTAAATACTTTCACATGGCTCTGAAACTAAACTCTTCTCCCTCTTTGTTAAAAAGGAGGATTAGCTAGTATTAACACTACATTACATTTTTCTTCTTGACATATTCAGAAGAATTGAAAGATAATTGAAAAGGGAATAACATTGTAGCTATTTCATTAGTCAGAATAGGCTAGACTATACTGTCATAACAAAGAACCTTAAAAATCTCAGTGGCTGGGCTTCCCTGGTGGCACAGTGGTTGAGAGTCTACCTGCCGATGCAGGGGACATGGGTTCCTGCCCCGATCCGGGAAGATCCCACATGCCGCGGAGTGGCTGGAACCGGGAGCCATGGCTGCTGAGCCTGTGCGTCCGGAGCCTGTGCTCCGCAACGGGAGAGGCCACAACAGTGAGAGGCTCCGTACCGCAAAAAAATCTCAGTGGCTTAATACAACAAAGGTCTATTTCTAGTTTATCCAGCAAGCCCGGGCAACTCTCCAGGACAGCTGTCCTTTATGCAATAACACAGCAACCCAGGCTGCTTCAATCTTGTGTCCCCACCATCTCAACATGATACCTGTCTGTGGTTTTTGTGCCAGAGGAAGAAACAGACTGTAAAATCATTCAGGGACTGTGTCACCTCTGCTCTTATTTCCTAAGCCAGAACTAGGCACATAGTCCTTCCTAAACGTCACAGGAGCTGGCAGTTGTAGTCATCCCTGTGCCTAGAAAGGAATGGAGGCTGCAGGATGCTGGTAGGCACTTGTAAAGTCTACCATACTGTGTAATTCAGTGTACTGCCACTTTTATAGATTGTGTAAAATCATCTCTTCCTAAAATGAGTGCCACCTTTTGAAGAACTATATTGTGAATGAAATAATATTCTGAATCAGAAGTCTGTAATCTACCACTTGAATACTGTGATCTTGGGCAAGAGATCTTTTGATTCTATTTTCCCATCTGCAAAACAAGGTTAATGTGTTCATCATGAAGTATGAACGTTGAATGAGTTAGGTAAACTGTTATACAGATGTTAGCTGTTGTTCTGCTGGTTGTTGCATATCTTTTTGAAAGTGAGATATTTTATTTTTAGAGCTATGTACCCAGCATTAGAATTAGGCTCCAGCAAGAAGTTAGTTTCACTAACAGAAGAGGCTAATCAAGTCTCAAGCAGAATTACCCTTCCCACTGATCTTTCTAAAACAAAGTTTAAGCATATTTTTCTACTATTGGAATGCTCTTTCTACAAGATTTTTTTTGTACTTAATTTTGCTTTGAACTACCAAATAAGATCAGAGCAAAATTATAATTTTTTATAACGCTTTATAAGAAAACTATTACCAATAGATGTAATATTGGAAAAAGCTTAGTTTTTAAACTTTTTTATTTGATAAAACTTAAAATGGTGTCATATTAACTAATTTTTAAAACAAGGCAAAAATGTGATGATATTTATTTAAGTACTTAAGCTAAATATGAATAAACTAAATTCATAAATTAAATAAATATCACTACAGATTTCTTGTAGACTGTTGATACAAAATCTAGCCACATGTACCTAAACTAACCTGTTTTTCTAGGTCTCTGGCTCCTGTCCCAACTTCTTTCCTAATTTTCTGATAGAGTTTGCTCTTATTTCTTCTTTAAATATCTGGTAGAATTCACCAGCGAGGCCAACTAGGATTGGGTTTTTCTTTATGGGAAGATGTTAAATTACTAATTCAATTTCCTTACATGTAATAGTCTATTCAGATTTTCCATTTTTTAATGCATTAATTTTGATCATTTGTGTCAGGAATTTGTCCATTTCATCTAAACCGTCTAATTTGTTGGCACAAAGTTGTTCATAACATTCTCTTATAATCTGTTTCATTTCTGTAGAGTTGATAGCAATGTCCTCTCTTTCATTCGTAAGTTTTGTGTCTTTGCTGTATTTTCTTGGTCAGTCTGGTTTAAGATTTAAAAAAAATTTTTTTTAGGTATAAATCCTTTTATTTTTGTAAAATCTGAAAATTGTATGTAACTTTAAAATACAGTGCATCTTTTTTGTTTGTTTTTTGAAGTATAGTTGCTGTACAATATTATATAAGTTAACAGGTATATAATAGAGTAATTCACAATTTTTAAAGGTTATACTCCATTTATAGTTATTATAAAATAATGGCTGTATTCCGTCTTGTACAATATACCCTTGTAGCTTATTTTATACCTAATAGTTTGTACTTCTTAGTCCCCTACCCCTTTTTTGCCCCTCCCTCCTTCCCTCTCCCCACTGGTAACCAGTAGTTCTCTATATTTGTGAGTCTGCTTCTTTTTCATTATATTCACTAGTTTGTTGTATTTTTTAGATTCCGCATATAAGTGATATCATGCAGTATTTTTCTTTCTCTCTCTGACTTATATCACTTAGCATATTGCCCTCCAAGTCTGTCCATGTTGCTGCTAGTGGCAAAATTTCATTCTTTTTTACGGCTGAGTAGTATTCTGGGGTGTGTGTGTGTGTGCGCGTGCGCCTGCGCCACATCCTTATCCATTCACCTGTCAATGGATATATAGTTTGCTTCCATATCTTGGCAATTGTAAATAATGCTGCTAGGACCATTGGGATGCATGTATCTTTTCAAATTAGTTTTTTCGGGGTTTTTTTTGATATATACCTAGGAGTAAGTCGCTGGGGCATATGGTAGTTCTATTTTTAGTTTTTTGAGCAATCTCCATACTGTTTTTGACAGTGGCTGCACCAATTTACATTCCTACCAACAGTGTACAAAGGTTCCCTTTTCTCCACATCCTCACCAACATTTGTTATTTGTGTTCTTTTTTTTTTTTTTTTTTTTTTGCGGTACGCGGGCCTCTCACTGCTGTGGCCTCTCCCGTTGTGGAGCACACGCTCCGGACGCGCAGGCTCAGCAGCCATGGCTCACGGGCCCAGCCGCTCTGCGGCACGTGGGATCCTCCCGGACCAGGACACGAACCTGCGCCCCCTGCATCGGCAGGTGGACTCTCAACCACTGCGCCACCAGGGAAGCCCTATTTGTGTTCTTTTTGTTGATAGCCATTCTGACAGGTACAAGGTGATACCTCTTTATGGTTCTGATTTACATTTCCCTGATGATTAGCAGTGTTGAGCATCTTTTTCATGTGTCTGTTGGCCATCTGCATTTCCTCTTTGGAAAAATGTGTATTCAGTTCTTCTGCCCATTTTTAAAGACTTTTTCATTTTGTTCATCTTTTCAAAGAATTAAATTCTGATTTCATTACCGTCCTCAATCCTCAGTTTTTTTATTTACTATTTAATGCTTCTGCTCTAATCTTTATTATTTCCTTTCTCTGCTTGATTTTAGGTTTAGTTTGTTCTTTTTCAACTTTTTAAAAACACATACTGAGCATTTTTCCCCTAGTACCTTTTCAACTATTGTAACCATAAAACTCTTCATTGAAACTTTAAAAAAGGTGATAGCAAGATTAGTAATTCTCTCAAAATTAGCTTCTTAAATTAACCTTGTAATTTTGATTTTAATAGAAAATTAATTATATTTATTAAACTTCATACTGAATTGGGAGACATTCTGAAGTAGAGATGCTCCCCTGATTTATGATGGTTTTATTTAAGATTTTTCAGCTTTATAATGATGCAAAAGCAATATACATTTAATAGAAACCATACCCTGAACGTTGAATTTTGATATTTTCTTGGGCTAGCAATATGTAGTATGATATGCTCTTGCCATGCTGGGCAGCAGCAGCCAAAGCTCCCAGTAGCCAGGCAGTCATGAGGGTAAACTACTCGTGCACTTAGGACCATTCTCTACTCAAACATCCATTCTGCTTTTCACTTTCAGTATGGTATTCAATAAATACATGAGGTACTCAACACGGTATTATAAAATAGGCTTTGTGTTAGATGATTTTGCCCAGCTGTATGCTAATGTAAGTGTTCTGAGCAAATTCAAGGTAGGCTAGGCTAAGTTATGATGTTTGGTAGGTTAGGTGTATTAAATGCATTTACAACTTTGGATATTTTCAGCTTACAGTGCGTTTATCAAGATATAACCCCATCATAAGTTGAGGAAGATATGTACATTTTTCTCTTCTTTAAACCCTATAGCTTCAGTTTTGTACTTTTTTCATGGCACTTTCTCTGCTTCTTATCATAGCTGTTCTTGTTCTGTCTTATCCCATTGTTGCATTCCTTCAGGTCAGAGACTGCCTTAATCATGTTTGAATCCCCTGAAGTGTCTAGTACTGTGCTTTGCACATGGTAGGAACACAGTAGCATTTATTGAATTGAATGGAAGAGCTCTTATGGAATTTTTTGTATGGAATTGGTTTACAAATGGTTGTATGCAGTTTTTTAAGAAAAAGAATTCTCACTTTAAAAGTATCAGTATTTATATGTAAAACTTTCATTTAGGATTAAATTTACGTTTTGAGTAAATATGAATTTTCATGTTAGTGAAGTATCCTAATCCTGTCAAATGATTATGATAATCCCTAAAATGTATTCTGATGCCTCCATTTTTATTACCTATTAGCATCTCTAGTAGAGGAGGTGCCTTTGTTATGTTGTATTTTTTTTACAAGATTATTTAAGTAAGGGGTACCTTAAAGATGAAAAAATTAAATAGGAAGAAATTAGATTCATGTTAGAGTTTTCAGCTATATGTGTTTATATATAAATTTATACCTCACAGCTATAACTTCTGAAGAAGAAAGTACTAAAAAAAAATTTAGCACTGATCTCGCAACCTCTATATTTTGGTGGATAGACAGCTTTATGAATGTATTTGAGGCATCCTATTGCTTTGAAGTTGTTACTTGTAAATAAATAAATATACCAATGTACTATCTCAAGTTCCATTTACTGTTATTTGTAGCAATTTGCTGTGTCACTGTTAGTGAATAGTTGTTCCATACTTTATTGAATTCTTTATAAATTTAAAATTTTTAATGTCATTTCAGTTATTTGGGTTTTGTTTCTTCAGAGTTTTTTGTTTTGTTTTCATTATTAGGAAGTTAGTGTTAAAGTTTTTAGGTGATAGGTACTTTAAAAGAACTTATTTTGATATTCAAATTGCTAAATTTCTCTGTACTTGGATAGCTTCTGTATTCTTTGTGTTATGTTCAAGTGGGACCTTCTTTTCAGTCCTTACTTTCAGTGGGACCATAATGCTGTAAGTTGATGCTGATCAGCTACCTTTCAATTAAAAAAAAAGTAGATGTAGTTGCTGTTAGTTTTGGAAACGGTAAAACTATGCAATGTTGCTTTTTTGCTCAAATAAAATGAATTCTGGATTCCTTCTTTATAAAGCTGTTCACTGTGATCAGCAGAGATAGGAAATGTTCACAGGCGAGCCCACCCACTAGTTATCCAGGTGACCACACACTAACTGATATTTGTATTGGTAAACATAGTTGACTTTGTCACACTGCACACATTTCATATTTCACGTATATTTGTATAGGTTTCAAAGACATCAGATCTCTAATAGTCTGTTGTCAAGAATAAATATTGTATTTCTAGCTATACTAATATATATTTAGATTTAAAATAAATGCATTCTAATTATTTGATACTTCACTGCATAGTCTGGGTGTAAAACAACATGCAACAATTTTCATTTGTAGCTTAGAGTCTGGAAAGTGGGGAGACTAAAGAAGGTAACACATGGTATTTGGGGAAGAAGCAGGGTAAAGAGAAATGTGTAAAACATATACTTCATTTTTTAATACTTTTATAGAAGAAAAGAGAACCAGAAAAATACTTTGCCAGCATTATGTTAATTTTGTCATTGGTTAGAGCAGCAAAGTTTTATTTTTCATTATAATGAGTCGGAAACTCTTTCTGTAGTAGACTAGCCATTATTTGATAAAGACTGTCGTGTCACGTTTTAATTTCCTCTTTCTGGGTTGCCTCTGAGGGTGTTCATTTGTTTTATATGTATTTTCTTTTCTATAGATGGATACTTTCTCCTTGCAAAAAATGGGGAACTATATGAATTACAGTTTTCTCTTTATCTGTGTTTCACTTACATCTAGCATGTGTCAAATTGTCAAATTCTGTTGGTTTTTCGTTCTCAGTTTTTTTTAGTTTTTGTTCCCTCTATTTTGGAGGATTCATTTGTTTATTGGTGCATAACTAAAAAAGAAAAGCTCCTTGGCATTCTTTCTTTCTTCAAGGTGTGGTTTATGTCACCATTGAAGCACAATTATGACAAGCAATCAGGATATTAGATAAATTGGAAGGATGCTGTTACCACCTATTTCCCGATTTTAAACTCACCATAGATTGGGGGTTAAGGAGGAAATAAAGAATTTCTCAAATCTCTTTCCTTTTACCCCTTTTTCCCACCCCCACTCCAGGAAATCCATTTTTACTGAAAGGTTTATTTTCTAATAAACGTTTAGGAACGAAAATTTTATGAATGTCCTAAGATTCTGCCTATGAAAGCTCTGTTAAAAACTTTTAAAAATACAGTTTTCTCTTTCCAGATAAATTTTCCACTGTTTCTCTCTACTTTGCTAACAATTCTATAGTTCAGATCTTTTTCTCTTATGTTTTCTTCTAAGGATTTTATAACTTTAATTTACATTCAGGTTTTTGACCCATTTTGAGTTAATTTTTGTATATGGTATAAGATAAGGGTCCAACTTCATTCTTTTGCATACACATATCCAAGTTTCCCAATGACATTTATTGAAAAGACTATCCTTTCCTCATTAAACGGTCTTGGTACATTTGTCAAATCATTTGACCATAGGTTTTATTTCTGGAATCTCTATTCTGTTCCACTGTCTATATGTCTGTCCTTATGCCAGTACCACACTGTTTTAATTCTGTAGCTTTATAGTAAGTTTTGAAATCATGAAGTTTAAGATCTCCAACTTCATTCTTTTTAAGATTATTCTGGCTATTCAGGGTTCCTTGAAACCCATATGAATTTTAGGATGAGTTTTTCTATTTATGCAAAAAGTGTCATTGGGATTTTGATAGGGATTGCATTGAATCTATGGATCACTTTGGGTAGTATTGCCATCTTAACAACATTAAGTCTTCCAATTCGTGAACAAGGGTTATCCTTCCATTTATTTGTGTCTTTAATTTCTTTCAGCAACATTTTGTAGTTTCAGTGTTCCAAGTCTTTAGCTTCCTTGATTAAATGTATTCCTACGTATTCTTTTTGTTATTTTAAATTGAATTGTTTTCTTAATTTCTTTTTCAGATTGTTCATTGTTAGTGTATTTTTGTGTATTGATTTTGTATCCTACAACTTTGCTGAGTTCATTTATTAGTGGAATCTTTAGGATTTTCTACATTTAAGATTGTGTCATCTGCGAACAAAGATAATTTTACTTCTTCCTTTCTAACTTGGGTGCCTTGTATTTCTTTTCCTTGCCTATAGCTAAAATCATTTTACCCTCCTTTCACATTTAGTAGATACCATATTCATTTGACAGTGAATTTGTTTTTAGATGAAGCTTACTGAATATGCTTTTAATCTCAAAACCAACTTTGTGAAAGTACTTTCTTGGTACTTCATGTTCTGCACATCTTTATATTTATCCTTCAGTTCTCATTTTCCTGGTCCTTGCTTTATTTTATCTGCCCCCATACCATTCTTCCATGAGTATCTGAGTCTTGTGACAGTTTATCCCTAAAAATTCCCCTTTGCTATGAAACTTTTATCAAAGACAAATATTTCAATAGTTATTAAAATTTATATTTTAATGGCTTTGTAATTGCTTGAATTAGGTGTGCTTCAGCATCATCTTTAGCATCTCAGTTTACAGAGGATCTCCATAGGTGGATTTTCTCTTTCACCATTAACATTTCTTTGTGATATATCTGAGTGCTCTTATTACCCTGTCCTCCACCCCTCAATGATCTTGGTAAGAATCAGTGAGTACAGACATATTTGGTCTCTCTTCAAAATAGGCCCCAAATAATGGATACTTTATTACTTGGAACTGTTTAAAAAAAAAAAAAAAAAAACCATAACACAAGAGTTATATTGCTAAAAGAGTGACTGAGAAGAAATCCTAACTTTCACGATAGACGTTAATTCTTTCAGAGATGAGGCCTTGATTTCTGTTTTCTTTCAACTTTTTTCTTAGAAAAGGCCTTTTAATGATCTGTTTTCATGAGGTATTTATAGATCTCTCTCTCTCTAATTCAGTGTCTACAAACTTGAGTGTGCTTCAGAATCACTTGGAGGGCTTGCTAAGCACAGATTGCTGGGACTGTACCCTCTTGAGTTTCTGATCATCAGCTGATTTGACATGGGGTCTGATCATCTGCCTTTTTAACCAACTCCCAGATGATGCTATGCTGCTGGTCCAGGCACCACAGTTTGAGAACCAGTGGTCTAAATCATAGTGTTTAACTTTCTTTATGTACCCACATATTTCTCATTGTCTAACCTAGACCACTTTGATTTGGGTATTCTACCACCTTCTAAGGTATAACATGTTTTCTTCAACATTATTCCCTTCTCAATTTTAAAAACAAAATTGGTAATATCACCATTTTTGTCATTCCGCCATGCCATCTTAAAGGTCTTTGTTTTACCCCCCTCACACACACATTCAGACTTTACAAATAGTGCTGCATCTGTGACGGTGATAATGATGACAACAACAGCAGAAACAATGATAAAAACAGCTAACATTTATAGAGGAGTGATTCTGTTCTAGGCGCTGTTCTGAGCATTTTATTTGAATTAATTAGTGTAATCCTTAACAACTCCCCCGTGGTGTAGCTGCTGTTATTAGCTCCAAGTAACTGATGAAGAAACTTAGGCACAGAAAAATTCTCACAGATGGGAAAAAGTGGAAGAGATGGGAGCTAACTTAGGCTTTCTGGTTTCAGGGCTCAGACCCTTCATTCCTCTCTTATCCAACCCCTCGTTACTATATTACCATGTTATACTGCCTTTCCATGCTATGTCTTGGAACCACATGCTTACTTTGTTTTCCATAGCCATTGCCCTCCCTGCTCCATGTCTTAATAAACTCCTAGGTGAACTATATCATCATATCCAAGCACTGTGCTAAGTACTTTACATGCTTGGAATTATTTAAGCCTCATAATAATCCTGTGACTTTTTGAGAAAACTGAGCCTTAGTAACGTTAACTAACTTGCCCAGTTTCTTATTACTTATAAGTACTAGAGCTACAACCTCAATCTTTGAAATGACTAAACCCATATTCTTAACCAGTATGCATCCTCCTCTCAACTCTGCCAGATTCCCAAACTCAAGTCTCTTACAGCATAAGAATCATATTCCCATTGTTGGTAGTAGTTTCCTGTTCTCTCTCATATCATAATAAAATACCTGGTTTGGTTTTAGAGTCCCCTACCCATCTCATTTCAACCACTTTTTAAAATAACTATCTGGTAAACCCTTTTGACAAAGATTTCTTTTACCCATCTGATTAATCTTATATACCATTTATTTTACAATAAAATATATTGGAATTCTAGGCTTCCAAATGAAATACTGTGTCCCATCTTCCATGTTGACCTGCTATGTTCTCCACCAAGTAGTGTTAAGACTATTGGACAATCTGTCATGCCTGTGATTGTACCTCCTCTGTGTGATTGACTTACAGGTAACACTAGTTTTCTGTAGTTTGACTGAGAGTGACATTATTATCTACCTTATAGAATAATGAAAATTCATGATTAGACATGTACAGTGTCCCATGGATCACAGTTAGAGACGAAGGTAGAAAAACAGAATTAAATGTCCAGTATGAGCTATAAAGGTAACAGTTGGGATTCCCTGAGAAGGGAAAAGAGAGAAGTCTGCATGGTGTTGAGTTTCACAGATGTCTAGGATCCTGATTTTCCCCCTTTACTCCATCTCATAATTCTTAATACGTTCTTCATACCTCCCTCAATTTCTCCTGCCATCTTTCAATTTCTTTCTTACATATCTACCCTAAGTTGCTGATTTCTGTCTGTCTACTAGCCCCAAATTTCATTATAGAAATTGTTACTAAGATTTTTAGATGTATAGAGTCCCTTGAACAGGGACCAGGGCTGTCTTTGTCAGAACTCAGCAGGTAAAATAATCATTCTACTGCCATGATAAAATAGAATAATAAAATTCTAGTAAAGGACTTAAGAGATTTAAGAATTAAATTATAATAATTTCTCCTATACAAAGCAATATTGGATAAATAAAATGTTTCATTAGTTTCGAATTGGTGAGATTAGAGTGAAAGAGATTCTAATATTGGCTATAAGTAGCCTGCAGATTTGCGTATAAATCATTTGAGATCTTCGTTTGTGATAGTGATTTTTAAAAATAGGCTCAAGTTTTACCTCTCATCAGAGGTGAGGGTTCTGCTATTCCAGAGCTTGCTTTTGGCAGAGAACCATACTGTTAGCACCCTTAGCCTTTGTTGCCATGGAGACAGTAAGGCTTTAATTTGTTTTTTTTTAACATACACTTAAAATATACATACATACCTTAAGATTTAAAGTGTGGTTTAGTTGACTGCAGGTTTTGAGTATTGGCACATATCAAAAATATTTTCTATTTTTTAAAAACTTTATATTTTTGTTCTCCAAAGAAAATAGAGGAGAATTCTGGTCATTGTAATGACAAAGTTTTATATTACTTTTTACAGGGTGTTTTAGGAATAACTTAAAATCCCCCTGTGAATCAGTAATGGATGAGGATTTTGAAGAACATGCAGAAACTTTTGAAAAAAGTAATGTGATCTTAAGCACTCACATGTCTGGGACACCTATAGTTATGATATGTGTAATGCATATAAGTCAATTTCAGGTTCAGCCGTTACTTTTGCACCAGTATTATGCTAAGCAGTTTCACCCTATTACAGTTTATTTAATAGAACTCAGTTTAAAAGTACCAAAGCAATCTTCATAGTTATAACTTCTAATATATTTAACTGATTATTTAAATGTATATCAATAATGTTCCTTAACTTTTCCCCCTAAAACCATTAAATAAAATTTATATGAGCTTTCAATATGAAAACTTTCAATTCATGAATTATACTTTTTTCGTTCATTCATTTCTTACAAGAATGAATGTTTTCCATGGCATGCAATATTACTGTTCCATAGACCTCATGATTATATTTGTAACTAAATCACATCTCTTTATCTTTAGCATCCAGTTGTAAACTGGCATGGCCTAGTTAATATTTTAGTCCACTAGCAGTTTTGACGTCTTACCTAACAGCTGAGCGGTTAGATAATTGATTTCCTCGTTAAGCTAAATATCAATAGATTAATCTTGCTTAAGGTATTTATCACAACCCAGTATTATATAATAGTTATTTCTAGATAAACAAGACTTTTGATTACAATTATTATAAACAAAATCTTAAAACTTAGTCCTATACTTTACTCAGTCAATACCTGTATTTAACGGCAAAGGAAGACAAAATAAGAAAGCTCTTGCTTTATAAGGAGAGAGAAAATAGCTAAAGGTGATAGACAGTTACAACTTATGCTCATAGTTTTGATTATTAGATTTTAGCTTTTCCAGTGTGCAGTGACTTTTTAACAAGACCCATCTCCTCTATGTAGAATGCAGTTAATTTTTTTTCTGGCACAAAAAAAATAGGGTAACCTGATCTGAGTCTGACAGAGTGTGTCGTTCATTTAAGTGCTTCCATCTGTTGCCTGCTGTTCCCCTTACTCATGACCCCTCTATGTTTCTCTTTCCTTTCTCTTTCCCTCTGTTTCTCTTTCCTTTTTCTTTCTTCCTTCCTTTCTATTTTCCTCTCTCTCTTTTTTTTTCTCTCGCTCTCTCTCTCTGTCTCTCTTTTGTCCTTAGCCCCTCTGAGGAAGGCAAAGTTTGTTGAGAGCCCACGAATTCCAGAATCCGAGCTTGGCTCACCAACCCTCACTTCAGCTCAGAAACTGGACGTGGATGCATACTGCCCTGGTAAGCATGCATGCAAAGTATCTGCTTTGAAAGAGGGAGGTTTGGATCAGGCCCATCAAGCGGAGCAGTGTTTTGCACGTATATTATTCATAAAAACATAGCCGCTACCTCTTTTGCAACTGTGATTGCATATTCTCCTCACTAGAGCACTGTTTTTACTGAACATCCTTTTTGATTATTGATATAATTATGTAAGTATTGAAAACAGCTTCAAAGATAATTTTCAAAAGAATTAAAATAATTCAGTAGGTACGTTTTCAGGGTGATTTTTGTGATCTGAGGTACTTGAAATTTTGCTTTGGCCATGTGCAGTCAGGAACGTTCAAGTGTGAATAAAAATGTTCATTCAACACTGGCCCTTTGCATATGACCTTTTTTGCCTAATCCCTGTTGGTTTTCTGGACAGTTACAGAAAATAGTTGTGATGTTGGAAACATTATACTTGAATTAAAAAAGAAACATTATAGGTTCCTGATTTGGACTCCTGGACGCTCACTGTTAGAAATACCTCTTCTCATGAATGGCCTGTAAGCACATGTGGGAGTTCACTAAAACCCTTCTTGTGTGGGAGCAAACCTGAGACAGACTCATTATCAAGGCTTAGATTCTTCCAAACTTAGACGAGTTGCCTGGCAACATCCTTTACACTCACTCTACAGTGAGTCTGTAGAGCTGTGTCAGAAATGTTCACAGCTCTAGTTGAGTATACAGATCAGAGCTTCAGTAAAAAACTTTACAAGACTTGGTTTTAGGTCTTTTGTTTATTCCTGCTCATTAAAATTGCCCAGTGGATGCAACTACTACATATTTACAGCATTACAGATCAGCAGAATAAGGTGATTTCTAGTTCTAGGGAAGTTATCAGTAGCTGTAATCTGAAATAGCAGGATACTATACCTCTGAAGCCAAATAAGACATGTTTTAAAAAAAGACAGTAGGCAAAAACTTGAGCCAAACCTAATCAGAGACATTTGATTCTATGAATCAGTTTTGAATATTGAAAGACCTAGGGGATTTCACTTGCAGGTTGCGGAAACTTGGGCTTCATCCACTGTTGTAAGTGACTATTCAGTTTAAATCAATCGCAGATATGTGTTAGGAATAGCTTTTCTATTTCTAAAAGGAACAAAATTTTTTCATGTTTTGAGGTACTGTCACATTTCTTGGGCAATGGAATATTATGCTCTGCATTTCATTACGCAAATTTTAGTGTAATAAAGTAAAATAAATAAATGCACTAATTCTCTATTCCTGCATTGAGTTTTGGAAGAGAAACCCTATCAGAGGCCTTTTCTTTTCCAGATTTGCAAATCAGAATGATTGTAGGGAGACTAATCTTTCACTTCCTGATTGACCATCTGACATCCTTAATCTAATCTAGCTTTTGTTATTGTCAAGAAGCAAGGTAGCTGCTGTTGGTTAGATTACCAGTGCTGAATCACTGTGAAAAATCTTGTCCGTGTTATTACTTACGTATATTTTCCACAAGCAGGAATCTTTGCTGAATTGGAATTGAACCAAACTAAACCTCAGTTAAGATTTTCAGAAAACCGGGAAGAAACTAAAACATATTGCCAAAATGTTAATTGCCATACACTGCAGTCTCTCCTTTTCTTATCTGAAATAGATTTAAGGCACAGAAACTTTTTAATGATTTGTTCTTTTATAGGAAAGTTATTAAGCTCTGTGGAAATAAGTTTCTACTGAGATAAGATTAGTGACTTGAGGGTTGAAGCTATTATCTTCTACATAGTACCAAAAATTAACAATAAACAAATGAATTTAGTAGACTCATAAAGCAAACAAATAATCCATCCTCTTTGAATTTCTCTTGCATAGGATATATTAACCAAATAATGATCATATTTTATTGTATACTCATGCATAATAGTGCAGTTAGAGCTAGTGATCTGAAATCTTCCTGTCCACCTGCTTTATTCATTATCACATGCAGATTTAGGAAAATAGGATATCAGACAGAGGCAACAGTCCTAAGCTAAAGGCAAAACGAGCAATAGTTCTCAAATTTTAGCATGCTTCAAGAATTACCTGGAGGACTTGTTCAAATACAGATTGCAAGACCCACCCCCAGAATTTCTGATTCAGTAAGCCTGGGTGGGTTGAGAATTCAGTTCTCTAACAAATTCTCAGTTAATGGTGAAGCTGCTGGTTGAGCTGCCACACTTGGAGAACCAACTGGGTTACAGGGCTGCTGGGGGCTGCTTACAAACCTATAGGGTTCATTCTGCTGTTGACTTCTGAGGAGTAATTGGGGATGTTTCCTTATTATCTTAACTTAAACCTTTTGGTACCTGTATTTTAGGTGGGAAGAATAAAGCTTTTGTGTCTGAGAAATTGACATATATTTTTCCTGATCTGTCTTTTTGTACATGGTATCTGTGTACCCATGACTAGTTTTCAGTGTTGTCCTACAAGAAAAAGGAAACTGTGGATCAAACCAGAGCAAGTTGTTGATATTTGGTCTGCAAAGTTTAGGGAAAGCTGCAGTGGGATATAGCTGTTGATCCAGAATATTTGTCTAATAAACTGAAGGATTCAGTCTACATAGCATTAGATTCTAGAATACTTAATTTGTTTTACTCTTCCTCAAATCAGATTTGTTATACGCAGAAAACCTGAGGAAAAGTTACAAGTTAACAGTATGTTTTGGTTCTGCAGCTGAACCGTGGAGATGATTGATGATGTTATATAACTGAACTACCAGAGTAGGCGAGGTCAAGTGAATTGTGTTTGATAATCGTCTTACAGTGGGGAAATTAGGCCTAGAGAATTTAAGTGATTTGTGGAAGGTCACAAGCAGGATTTATTGTTGAACTCTTGAAGTGGACACAGTATAGTCCAGAAATACATTGTCCCTAATTCTATTGCTGTGGAAATTCTATAAGCACCCCTTGACTGACCCTTAAATTAAAAAGTAGAAAATTCAGTTTTTTCATATGAGACAGGGCTGTATTCTCTTTTTAGGGTAACCAACTGATATCAGTGATTTCAATAAAACAATTCCCAAAATAAAGGAACATGCTCACCCTACACTCTGACTTTTCTACCTACAGCATTAGTTATTAGCTGTGTGATTTTAGGCAAGTCACTTAAACAGGCTGTCTAAGCCTGTTTCCTCAGTTGTAAAAATGGAAATGGTAACCTTAGATTAATAAATCTAGAGCACTTAGCACAATGCTTGTTTTATAGTAAATGCTTATAAATGTTATCTAATTCTGTTATTATCATAGTGATGATCCTGAGGTGTATGACACAAGATTTTAAAGTTTTTCTAAACAATCAGGAAAAACAAGGTGTAAAGGTTTAGGGTCATTTTTAATTAAATGTGTCTTATTGTGTTTCAATTATGATTTTCCCCTAACTAGTTCTGTGATCTTAAGCATGTCATGTAACGTCTCTGTGCCTCAGTTTCCTATCACAGCAACGTTACATATAACATGATGTTACTTATATAATTTAACAAATTAAGTATATATTTGTATAGATACATGAGTACACATTCAAAGGGGAAAATGTCCAGAAGAATACCCCAAACTAACATCGGTTGCCTGAAGAGGGAGAGAATTGGGATTGTTTGGGTGTCAGAGGAGAAAGTAGCATTGGTGAGATAATGATCACGTTAGCAGTGGTTGTATCTGGCTGGTGGGATTACAGATGATTTTACTTTTCTTTATTGGGCAATATATGTTAGTGAATGAGAGCTCTGGTTCTGAAATCAGATGTGAGTTTAATTCCTGACTCTGTCGCCTACTAGCTATGTGAATACATGTAACATTCATAGTCTTAAATTCCTTGTCTATAAGATTGTGATAAAAGTAGGTCATTTTTTACAATAAATCTATCTCGTAGAGTTGTTAAGATTAAGTAAAATAATGTATATGACAAATGATTAGCTCAGGCAAAACAAACGAGATATGTAGCACCCTTCCTGTTATTGTTGTTCATCATCATCATCATCATAATTTTCTTCATTTTCTAAAATTTCTGCAATGAATTTGTATTGAAATTTTTCAGTAATCAGGTGCTGCTAAAGGATAGCAACATTCCTTATGTCTTAGTTTTTTAAGTTTTTAGTTTGCATGTTATAACACATAATTTCAAGTGTAGAAATGACCCTTGATGCAGATGGCAGGCCATGTTGACAGTTTTATAGGACTTTTGACTACATGTGCAAGGTTAAGGGCCAAAGTCCAGACCAGTGTTCTGAAAATAGACAGGCTTTTATCCACAGCAGATACTTTCAGAGGAATTTGAGATTAATCTTTTTGTAATAGATTCTTTTAAATCTCTTTAAAAATGGCACTGTCCTTCAAAGGACAGTGTTATTTAAGGTGACAACAAAATTAAGATGTATTTGCAACTCAAGAATGGAAGAGAGTTTTATGATACTTATTTGAAAGTACATACTCATATTTATATAGTTTTTGAATTTGTAAAGGATTTTTCATTTGGATTTCTTATCAGCATGGTACTCTATAGCACAAGTACAAACCACTGTTGATAGATGAAATATTTTACATAAAGTGAGTAGTTCCTTGAATCCTCTTTTTCCAACTCCTGTATAGTCATGGTCATTCCACTTAGAAGAAAAGGATGATTTGTTTTCTCATTTTCTTCCTTCCATGTTTTTCCTGAAAACATTATCAAATGTTATCTTTATCCTAAATAGTTAGGCATGCTTCTTTTTTTTTTTCTTTTGGCTATGAATTTTATACTTTAGACATAAAACCCTCTGATTTTTGATTGGTATATGGATACCAGAAGCCTTTTTCTTGTAATTCACGTCTTCTGTTATGTTGTATTTGTATTCCTTAAGTCTACTATGTTGTAAACACAATAAGTATACAGCAAGATTTTTAACCTGAATTAAACAGGTGAGCTTTAGGGAGGCGGGTTCTAAACTCCTTAAAATTACATACAAACACCATTCTATATGCATATATGTACTTCTTCCTATAACAGGTTCTCAAAATGGTCTGTAACACATACTTCCCCCCCACCCCCAAGAAAAAGGAAAAAAGAAATGCTGTTATAAAGGTTGACATGAAATGAAGGTTGTTAATGGTACAACTGTTAGAACAACAACAACAAAAAGCACCTAAAAGTTGGATAGTGGACAGACTTGTAAATCGGATGAAGGGTATAAATGAACTTCAGTGCTGCCCTGATCGGGATATGAAAGTCAGTATAGCAACTAGAGATAGGAAGCAGAGAGATAAACAGGAATAATTTCAGTATATTTTAAGTATGAGAGATACTGCCTGAAAACTGATTATGAACATAAACACACCAAAGAGCTAGAATATGAAAATAAATAGCTTTTCATCTGCACACTCCCTTATCCAGTAGTAAGTTCTTAACATGTTAGAAAGTTCTTTCCATGGACAGATGCTTTGTTGAATAGAACTTTTCACTTTGAACATTTCCAGTTGTTTTATTGATTCATATTTTATCATTATTTAAAAGGTTAACCATCTTTTAACTAACTTTTAGATTAACTTGTTTCAAGGTGTTTTGCATCACAAATCGTAAAGACTTGGGCTGTGAGTATGGTGCTTAGATCCGTAATTTAGTTAGATATCCAAATGGACAGTTTTTTCATTAACTCTGAAAACCCTTTTAACTTTTGGTTTTTTGAGGCAGTAAAATGCACTAGTTTAGACAACAGACCCTGGAGCCAGACTGCCTGTGTTCAGATACTGACTCTACCACTTAGTGCTCGTGTGACCTTGGGCAAATTACTTAACCATAAGAATGATTACTTTCCTTATCTGTAAAATGGGGATTATAATATTACCTGTATCATAGGAATGCTATGAAGATGTAATAAAATATGTAAAATAATAAGGACAACTATGTGGTCCATAGTTAGTGCTAGATAACTCTTAGCTACAATTTTTAAAGTGTTTCAGAGCCTTTACTACCCTTTATCTAAGAATGTTATGGGTAAGGTTATATCCTTTTTATGAGCGCTTTGCAAAGAGGATAAAATTACACGTATAACCTGTTGTCACTGGCCTGTTTTCATAAGCAGTCCATGTATAGATACTAAGTTTTGTGGGTTTTGGTTGTTTTTTTAGTGGAGGCAGCTTTTCATAATGGTAAATAGCCCTGGGGTCAAATGAGCTTGGTTAAGTTCTAATTATGCCACTTACTAGCTGTATAACTTTTATTACTTA
Source organism: Aethalodelphis obliquidens (assembly GCF_003676395.1). Lineage (NCBI taxonomy): Eukaryota > Metazoa > Chordata > Mammalia > Artiodactyla > Delphinidae > Aethalodelphis > Aethalodelphis obliquidens. Next base: position 15,072,002 of record NW_020837988.1, on the reverse strand, counting down.
ATCTTTCTAATTTTCTGGTTCCTCATCTGTAAAATAACCCTACTCCATAGGGTGTGATGATTAAATAAGATAATACACATAATGTGCTTAGCACAATGTCTGGAACATCAGTTATTATGACTAACAACATCTCTCACATTTATATATTATTATACATTTATTTCTAAAAAAAAAATGTTTTGTGTTTTTCTTTTCTTAAACAGTATATACATTCCGGCAGCCCAATGTTCATGAAAAATTCAGTGGGGACAAGGAAGAGACAGAAAGCTATTCTTGACTTGTGTGTTTTGTTTTTGTTTTTGTTTTGTTTTGTTTTGTTTTTACTGTGGGCGGGCCTCTCACTGTTGTGGCCTCTCCCGTTGCGGAGCATGGGCTCTGGATGCGCAGGCTCAGCGGCCATGGCTCACGGGCCCAGCCGCTCCGCGGCACGTGGGATCTTCCCGGACCGGGGCACGAACCCGTATCCCCTGCATCGGCAGGCGGACTCTCAACCACTGCGCCACCAGGGAAGCCCCTTGACTTGTGTTTTGATACCTAAGAAACTAGAGATTTATGAATTTTGTATCTGATATCACCACTGCCATCCTTCATCTCTAAGTCACTTAAAATCCTCTTTGTCATTTTGTTTTTTCCTTATCTGGAAGTTATTCATTATAACATTTTTTTTAACATCTTTATTGGGGTATAATTGCTTTACAATGGTGTGTTAGTTTCTGCTTTATAACAAAGTGAATCAGTCATACATATACATATGTTCCCATATCTCCTCCCTCTTGCGTCTCCCTCCCTCCCACCCTCCCTATCCCACCCCTCCAGGCGGTCACAAAGCACCGAGCAGATATCCCTGTGCCATGCGGCTGCTTCCCACTAGCTATCTACCTTACGTTTGTTAGTGTGTATATATTCATGACTCTCTCTCGCCCTGTCACATTTCACCCTTCCCCCTCCCCATATCCTCAAGCCCATTCTCCAGTAGGTCTGTGTCTTTATTCCTGTCTTACCCCTAGGTTCTTCATGACATTTTTTTTTTCTTCTTAAATTCCATATATATGTGTTAGCATACGGTATTTGTCTTTTTCTTTCTGACTTACTTCACTCTGTATGACAGACTCTAGGTCTATCCACCTCATTACAAATAGCTCAATTTCGTTTCTTTTTATGGCTGAGTAATATTCCATTGTATATATGTGCCACATCTTCTTTATCCATTCATCCGATGATGGGCACTTAGGTTGTTTCCATCTCTGGGCTATTGTAAATAGAGCTGCAATAAACATTTTGGTACATGACTCTTTTTGAATTTTGGTTTTCTCAGGGTATATGCCCAGTAGTGGGATTGCTGGGTCATATGGTAGTTCTATTTGTAGTTTTTTAAGGAACCTCCATATTGTTCTCCATAGTGGCTGAACCAATTCACATTCCCACCAGCAGTGCAAGAGTGTTCCCTTTTCTCCACACCCTCTCCAGCATTTATTGTTTCTAGATTTTTTGATGATGGCCATTCTGACTGGTGTGAGATGATATCTCATTGTAGTTTTGATTTGCATTTCTCTAATGATTAATGATGTTGAGCATTCTTTCATGTATTTGTTGGCAGTCTGTATATCTTCTTTGGAGAAATGTCTATTTAGGTCTTCTGCCCATTTTTGGATTGGGTTGTTGGTTTTTTTGTTATTGAGCTGCATGAGCTGCTTGTAAATTTTGGAGATTAATCCTTTGTCAGTTGTTTCATTTGCAAATATTTTCTCCCATTCTGAGGGTTGTCTTTTCGTCTTGTTTATGGTTTCCTTTGCTATGCAAAAGCTTTGAAGTTTCATTAGGTCCCATTTGTTTATTTTTGTTTTTATTTCCATTACTCTAGGAGGTGGGTCAGAAAGGATCTTGCTGTGATTTATGTCATAGAGTGTTCTGCCTATGTTTTCCTCTAAGAGTTTGATAGTTTCTGGCCTTACATTTAGGTCTTTAATCCATTTTGAGCTTATTTTTGTGTATGGTGTTAGGGAGTGATTCATTATAACATTTAAAGTTAGGGAATTCCCTGGCAGTGCGGTGGTTAGAACTCTGCGCTTTCACTGCCAAGGGCCTGGGTTCGATCCCTGGTTGGGGAACTAAGATCCCACAAGCCTTGTGGCCACCAAAAAAAAAAAAAAATATATATATATATATATATATATATATATATATATCTATATATGTATATATAAGATATGGGAAGTGTTGGTTATATTCTGTTTATCATTATTGGGTACCCTTGTGAATATAGGTCCTTGTATTGGTTATCTATTGCTATATAACCAATTACCATAAAACTTGGTAGCTTAAAACAGCAACATTTACTGTCTGACAGTTTCTGTGGGTCAGGAATCTAGATGCTACTTAGCTGCATTCTGTGGGTCAGGGTCTCTCACAGGCTGCAGTCAAGATGCAGCTTGGGGAGTGTCCTGGCGGTCCAGTGGTTAGGACTCTGCACTTTCACTGCCAAGGGCCCAGGTTCAATCCCTGGTCAGGGAACTAAGATCCTGCAAGCTGTAAGGAGCAGCAAAAAAAAAAAAAAAATGACAGCCTGGGCTGTAGTCATCTCAGGGCTCAACTGGAAAAGGCTCCCCTTTCAGGTTTATGCACGTGGTTGTTGGAAGGATTCAGTTCCTATGGGCTGTTGAACTGAGGGCCTCAGTTCCTTGCTGGCCTTTACCAGAGGACACCCTCAGTTCCTCACCACGTGGGCTTCTCCACAGGGCACCTCACACATGACAACTTGCTTCATGAGAGCAAGCAAGCAAGAGGCAGAGAGAGTGCAAGCAATGTGAGAGTAACAGCTTTTTATAACTTAGTCTCAGAAGTGACATCCTGTCACTTCTTGTTGTATTCTTTTCATGAGAAGCAAGTCACCAGGTCCAACCCACACTCAAAGGAGTAAATTGAAATTTTAAAGAAAGTTGTTTAAATGAAGCAATGAGTTTTCCTTGCTTTTTCTACGTATTTGATATGTACCTTTCTGTGTTCTGGAAGCATGAATCCTTCTCATCCTTGTCTTCCAATAGAAGAGTTCCATAGTATTCCTGGTATCCTACCCTTTTATATTCAGAATTCCCCTGCTGCCCTTCTAATAACTGTCTGTAGTTCTTTCTTCTTGCCTAACCTATACTATTATGGTCCAGTGAAATACTTGTTCCTAGAATGGTGTTTTTCTCTTTAAGTCTGGGTAACTACATCATGTTATTTTAACGTGCAGGTTCTAGAATAAATTCCAGATTTGGAAGCCAACAGAGAATACATTTGCCATTTAGACAAAGGTGACTTTTGAGGATAATACTTTTCTTACTGTGAGCAACATATAAATGCCTTGCTTTCCACATTAGAATACACTGTACGATGGGTAAGGAAATCCAGGTCAGTAGGGGAATAATATGGAAATACTGTATTACACAAGTAACACATTTTTACCATATTTTGTATCTCAAACATATGTCTGTTCAAAGCAGTTGTTAGAAACCTCAGTTTAAAATCCAAAGGAACATTCAATGATAAACGTCAGTCTTACAGATTTCAATGAAGCGTTTAAGGTTCTTGAGCTTGTCAAATACTGCTTTTCATTTCAGCCAAATAGTCCTCATCATACATTGACGTGCACGTAGTACTTCTTGTACATTGGGGGCAATTATGTAGGCAAGGAAACTAGTGTAAGTTTTGCCAAGCAATGAGTACTTTCTATCTCTAGGTGTCCTGCCTCTACAGTGATTCCCACTTCCAATGGGAGAGAATCAGAATAGTGGGATGTTGCAATGGAAGATTATAAGCATTTAAAAGCCTGTTCTCTTAGCTAAGTGCTAAAGTAATGAATTTTTTAAAATGCAAAGAGTCCCTAATCTTATAAAAATTTTATTCCTAAATAGCACAAGGGAGAACCACCGTCTGTGTATGTGTGTGTGTGTGTGTGTGTGTGTGTGTGTGTAGGACTTTTTTCCCCCATTTATTTGTGTATGTGTAAGTTATTAATAAAAAGTATAGGGGCTTCCCTGGTGGCGCAGTGGTTAAGAATCCACCTGCCAATGCAGCGGACAGATGTTCGAGCCCTGGTCTGGGAAGATCCCACATGCCGTGGATCAACTAAGCCCATGTGCCACAACTACTGAGCCTGCGTTCTAGAGCCCGCGAGCCACAACTACTAAGCCCATATGCCACAACTACTGAAGCCTGCGCACCTAGAGCCCATGCTCTGCAACAAAGAGAAGCCACCGCAATGAGAAGCCCGCGCACCACAACGAAGAGTAGCACCTGCTCACTGCATCTAGAGAAAGCCCTCACACAGCAGTGAAGACCCAACACAGCCATAAATAAATTAATTAATTTAAAAAAAAAGAGTATAGGGTTATTAGGAGATAAATTTACTTTTTAGGGAGCATTTTTTTCCTTTTCCAGCTTTATTGAGATATAACTGACATATAACATTGGGTAAGTTCATTGTGTACAACACTATCATTTTATATATATATGGATTACTGATGACGTTTATGGACAGCCTCTCCAGAAAATTGCACCCACGTGCAAAATTTTGCATATTGTCTGAGTTTTGAAGAAATTAATAAAACATTTAGGTTTGTTTGCCCTGTGTAATAGTTTTATCTGAAAACTAGTCTAAGCAAACCAAAATTAATAAGAATCAGACTAGAGTCTTCTAAGGAAGTTACATTATTGCTAACTTCCATTCCATACCCTAAAGCTAGGTATCTAAATAATGCAACTGTAGAGATTCCATAAAAGTTGGTTCTTTAACTTAGGCTCTAGGTGAGTTAATTTAAAGAAGGCAGTTATTTAGGAAGGAAGTAGGGGAAAGGAAGGGTAAGTAGGAGAAATTCAAACACTTCTGTTTTAAAGAGATGGGGTCCTTGGTTAAAGTTCCTTAGATTTCTCTGCACCTGCCCCAACTAAGGCACTTTTTTTCCCTCAGTTGAGGATTGACAGTGACCTGTGTCACTGGTACCCTGACATGGATCTAGTTTTCCCATCTACATCCAGGGACCATTCTTCCCTATTTTCTGCCCTCCTGATCCTCCATATTGAGAGGTGGCTCTCACTTAGAACTATGGAAAACATCTCAGACCAAGACCACCATCTTAACCTCCAACTTATATTTAATTTTAAAACAGTAGACACATTTTTTGAGATAAGGTATTCAAAAACTGTTTAGCAAGCACATTGAAAAGAAAGAGAGTGCCTTCAGCCTGGCTGTATATTCTGCAGCTCAACATACACTTTATCATTTCCTGCTACCATCACCCCTAGCCATGCCAGATATATTAAAATTTCTTATATCCTGAAGGTATTTGAGTTTGCAACCTCTGCTGTGGGTTACAGGAAGTCATTAACTTTTTTTAGGAGGTGGCAAAGAAGAACTGGAAGATGAAAGAATGAAAATTTCCCTTACTCTCTCCCTATTAAAACATGCAAGTTCAGGAGATTCATAGACTTCCAAAAGCGTATCATAGGATCTCACATCAAGAGTTCTTGATTCAGATCATTCATTAGCTGACATAAGCTACTATTTAGAATATCATTTGTTATTAACTGCTGTGGTTTAGCTCTGCTAGGAGGAAGCATTATGCATGATTGAACAATTGAAATGTAATGTTACTTTAAAAAGAGAAGAACTAAAGGAGAATTTCCTCAACCAATAACCTCTAGTGGTGTTAGGGAAATATTCACCTTTTCCAACACGGTGTTCATCAAATGACTCTTGTAACTCTCTCACTGCTCTCTCCTTCCTCCATCTCCACCACTCATCTTCCCACAGACTCTAGCTCTTTTCTACTACATTTTTACAATATTATATTAAGAATAATCTTAAAAGATTGACTGTACTACTCTAATCCTATGACCTTTATCATTATTTCTTTTGCCTATTATTCTGCTAATTCTCTTGCCTTTTCATACCCCTAATTATTTTTGTGTGCTGGATTTAATATTTGAAAATATGTGTAGAAATAATCTGAAAGTAGGATGATTTCTTTTTTTTCCAGAGAGGGTTTTCATTTGCTTCTGCCACCTGTGACCAGTTCAATCCAAGTTCAGGGTGTGAAGTTTTCCAAGCCAATGAAATGACACAAATCAGTACTGCAGGACCTAGTTTACTTCTGGTTCATCTTTACCCTTAGGTTGTAGCTCTTAAGGGTCTCAGCCTAAAGTATGGGGTGTTTTACTAGATTTCCCACTCCTAGAAGATCCTAGACTCCATTTTTGTTCCCCTGACCTTGTGAGACAGCTAAACACACAGCTCAGCTGCTCAGTCATTTCTTCCCTGTTAAGAAATGCCCCCAGTGCTAAAGAGGCTCTCCGCGCTGGGCAAGATCTCCATTTCTGATTTCCATCTTCTCCCTGGTCTTATAATGATGACCTACCACCATCTTGTTGGATATTTAATGCTTTCCAAAAGATTTTTAAAATATATTTTGTCCAGTTTTTAATAATTGTCATCAGCTGGAAGGTTTCCAGTTACTAAAAGGTCCCTACCATCATTATTTCCTTTGGGGGAAAAAAATTCTAGCATTTGTATTTGTAGATCATGTATACATCTGAAGGTATGTATACATTTTTATTTTTCTGTTCTGTGCTCCCCATGAAGCTACATGGGAACAGACTGTATGCTAACACAGTCTTAGAACACTACCTCTTTGGACAAACCAGTCCCCATAAATTCTGGGAGCTATCTACTAAGAAATTGAACTGATAGTATTAGCCGGTTGATTAAATATCAATATAAAGAACTTCTCTTTTCAAACAGGCCTTTAAAAAATTATTTATTTATTTATTTATTTATTTATTTATTTTCATTAATTAATTTATTTTTGGCTGCGTTGGGTCTTCATTGCTGCACATGGGCTTTCTCTAGTTGCTGCGAGCAGGGGCTACTCTTCGTTGCAATGCGCGGGTTTCTCATTGCAGTGGCTTCTCTTGTTGTGGAGCACGGGCTCTAGGCACATGGGCTTCAGCAGTTGTGGCACGTGGGCTCAGTAGTTGTGGCTCACGGGCTCTAGAGCTCAGGCTCAGTAGTTGTGGTGCACGGGTTTAGTTGCTCCACAGCATGCGGGATCTTCCCGGACCAGGGCTCGAATCCGTGTCCCCTACATTGGCATGCGGATTCTTAACCACTGTGCCACCAGGGAAGCCCTGAAACAGGTTTTCAGAGTTGGTTCATGGTCCATCTCTTTGAGCAAGTTGTCTCCTGTTTGGACTTGGAACTTAATCTCAAAGAAATTAGTATTTTGCGTCAAAATTTTGGCAAGTTTTGCCAAGTGTGATTATGATATTACCCATGATACTGAATTGTTGAAAAACGTGCCTTTCTGCGCCTGATGTCTTTCTGGTGTTATTTGGTCTATTACTATTAGATTGGGGAGGAAAATGTCTGTTTCATCCAGTCACAAATCCCAAATGTATTTCATAGATTACTGAGGTAAGTTAAACATTATTATGTTTTCAGCTTTCATCTTACCTTCTACAATAGCCGTAATAGTTAAATTATAATTGTGAGTGGATGAAGCTGATGTTTATATTGCTGCCAGACAAAAAATTTTAAATAGGGAATAGGAGTCATCATGCAAAATGATTGGAGAGTTTCTTTAGTGTTTGAAGAGGATCATGAGACACAAGCTTACTACAGTCTGGCTTTCTATTGCTTGGCTCTGTTGCAAACCAATTTTAAAAGGAATGTTCTAATCTGCTGGTTAATGTTTCATTAAAACATTGAATATCAAAAGCCATGTAATCTATTTTTTGTATTTACCACAAAATTCCTAGTACATATATTAAAGACTCAATTTTCTATTAATCTATGTAAATCATCTTTGATACTATAGAACAGAATGCTACCCTTAAAATGTAAAGGTATTATTTGTTTCATATAAATAATTTTTTTGTTTATAAGTCTTTTTTTTTTTTTTGCTGTACGCGGGCCTCTCACTGTTGTGGCCTCCCCGTTGTGGAGCACAGGCTCCGGACGCGCAGGCTGAGCGGCCATGGCTCACGGGCCCAGCCGCTCCGCAGCATGTGGGATCTTCCCGGACCAGGGCACGAACCCGTGTCCCCTGCATCGGCAGGCGGACTCTCAACCACTGCGCGACCAGGGAAGCCCTGTTTATAAGTCTTAAAGTGAAAGAACTCTGGTTAGAATTCATTTGTATACAAGTAAAACTTCCATTATAGTCAAGGACATAAAATATGGATGCTGTTTTCTGGTACCTTACCAGAGCAATGATGCTTATTTTCTTAGTTAAAATTTATTCTATACAATGAATTCTCTAGTACAACACATGCCTTATCTGGTCCCTAATCAAGTAACATTTTTTATAATGACCCAGATTATATGCTCTCTGCCTTAGAGAGAAGAAAGAATTAAACTATAAGTGAATCATCACAGCATTTCTCTAATGAAAGCTTTTGAATAACAGTTATCCCTAAATCATTTCTTCTTAAATATTCAAACAAGAAGAAAAGAAGGAAAAAAAAAAACACACTAAAATGACCAAAACCACTCATCTGGACAATTTACACATTTTCTCCTTTATGCTCACCACTGTATCCACAGTGCCTAGTGCAGTGACTGACTAATACATAGTAGGTGTTCATTCAGTGTGTGTTGAATGAATGAAATGAACCTAAAAAGTCAGAGGAAGGCAAAATGAAAAAAAATTTAGTATGTTATAAATATGTGTAAATCACATGGTTTTCTCTCTACTTAGGAATATGTCTTTTTCTAATTTACTACAGAGGGGCCTGTGAGTGTGAACAGCTGGAACCATGATTTCTTAATCTGTGCTTATAATGTAATTTCACTATGGTGTTGAGAAAGGGGAAGTAGTATTTCTTTCAGTGGTTTTTTAATTTGTGGTATCTCATTTGCTGTAAATTCCTAAACTTTCTCCTTCCATTGATAGAAGTCTGCCTACAAGGCCAATGTGACTAGCATATGGGATGGGGCTTCAAGCTTCACTAGATAAGAATTCGGCTGTGGCAGCCAACTGAGATCAGTCAGCTACGAGTGAATTGTAATAAATGTAATTAGAGAACATAATCAATGAGTATAAAACAAAGAATGAGGACTTCAGGAAAATATCTGCCACCCAAATGTGACACATTTATCCTCAAAGGTCAGGAAAAAGGAAATAAATACATGAATAAGCTTAACGCTATCCTTTGAGAAACTGAATATATGTAACAATGACCAGACCATGTATAAAAATAGAGTTCTGACACCCAATTTGCAGCAGATAGCCTAGGAACCCAACTTACTATCTACAAGTCAGACTTGTAGGAAGTAAGACTACTGTCTCTAATAACCAGTCCAGGAAGCCAAAAGTAACCCCTGTAACTATTGGAACTAAATGACCAGGGCTTGATTTTTAACTGACAGCTTCCCTAGTATTTGCCCTCACTTCCAACTTAGGAGTAACCAGAGAGGGCTAAATACACACACCTAGCCAGTCACGTAGGACGCTTCTAGTCAGCCCACCTTCAGCTCTTCTGTGCCAGGTGCCTCCGATCAGGGCATAACCTGAAGCCTCTCCTTTTTTTCCCACTATAAAGCTTTTCAACTCCTCTGCCTGCCTTTAAGTCTCCTCCAGGTGCAAGTGATAGTAGCCGATTGCCTTGCTATAGCAAGCTCTGAATAAATAGCCTTTTCTTGTTCTTATTTGGGTGGTCTTCATTTACTTCCATACCTTTTTTTCACATAACATCATTCCCAGTGACAAAGGCAGATCTTGACATGACTTTGGAATCTATTAATGCCTTGGTGGTGTATCACTTTCCACATTAACTGATTTTGATTTAGTCATCTCATGGCACTGAAGCTATGCTGTGTGAGGTAAGCGCTTTTTTAGTATACCAGTATTACAGCTCTTGTCAGACTTCTAAATTAGAATTAACTTACTCTTTCGGTTCTGTACAGTACCCCTAGTCTTACAGATCTTTTATTAGCCTCATTTTCTTACACCCTTACACCACCTCTATTCCCCTTACCTTTATCCCCAGCTGGAAGAACTCAGAACCAGGTTCCTGCAGTTAAGTTCGAAGGTACTGGAAGTGGCATCTCGTCTTCCACCCCAAATTGTTTCCCCTAGAAGCACTAAAAAAAAGTTTCCATATATGTCAGTATTTATGGACTTGCCTGAGGAATTTAGAAGATAGTCTGTGACTATCTTCCTTTCCTGTTTAAGAATCCTAATGCCAGAACTAGGTAATACCTGAGTGTCTCATCATTGTTTCTCCCAAATTTGGTGTAAAGCAAGCCTCTGATAAGCTGCCTCGATATGTCAGTGTTCTATGTGGACATGGAGATTCCCACCCCAACTCTAACTACCTTTATATTATATAAATATGTTTATATACTAGCAGAGCAATACACAAACACAGACTAATACTTGCAAGATACATTTCCAATAACATTTATATAAATGCATTTATGTAAGTATAAAAGAAGGACAGTGAGGTCAGTATATAAAAATCAGGAGTGTTTCTATATTCTAGCAAAGAACAATTGGAAAATTAAATCTAAAAACAACTTCATTTACAGTAACATCCAAAATCATGAAATATTTAGGGATAAATTTAACAAAACATGTACACTAAAAATTATAAATAAAACAGTGCTGAGATAAAGATCCAAATAAATGAAGATATCATTTATGGATTAGAAGATTCAGTATTGCTAAAGTAGCAATTTTGATTTACTACAATCCCAAGAAAAAAATGTTTGTAGAAATTTATAAGATTTACATGATTATAAATTTAGAAATTTACATGATTTTAAAACTTTTATAGGAATGCAAATAACCTAGAGTGGCCCCAGTGCTTTTTCAAAAGAACAGCAAAGTTAAAGGACTTCCATTATTCTTCAGTAAAGGTGTCAGGGAAATTCAGTGGGGAAGTGAACATCAATCCTTACATCATACCATGCACAAAAGTTAACTTAAAGTACCATAGACCTAAATGTAAGAGCTAGGAGCAAATCTTTGCAATCTTAAGGTAGGCAAAGTTTTCTTGGATAGGACAAAAGAAGTGTGAGCTATAAAAGAAAAAATTTAAAAGTTGGGCTTTATCTAAATTTAAAACTTTTGTTCTTCAAAAGAGACTTTTGAGAAAAGGAAAAGGCAAGCCATAGAACAGGAAAAATATTAGCATACATATGTCTGACAGATTTGTATCCAATATAAAGAACTCTTACAAATAATAAGAAGAGAACCTAATTTTTTAAAGTACAGAAGATTTGGAGAAACATTCACAAAAGAAGATATAAGAATGGCTACATGAAAAGGTGTTCAGTATCTTTAGTCATCAGAGAAATGCAAAGTGAAACCATGAGATACCTCTGTGCACCCATTGGTATGGCTAAAATCAAAATGGCTCACAATACGAAGCGTTAGCGAGGATATGGAGCAACTAGAACTCTTACACACTACTTGGGAATGTGAACAATCTCTTTGGAAACTGGCAATTTCTTACAAAGTTAAATGTTTAAACTTTATAACCCAGCCATTACACAACTTTGTATTTGTCCAAGAGAAGTTAAAATATATATCCACACAAAGAATTTTATAAGAATATTCGTAGTTTCTTCATATATAAAAGCCAAAAAACTATTGTATATGAAATAACCCAGTGTTCATCAGCAGGAAGAAAAAAAAGGTGGTATAGCCATACGAAGGAATACTACTCAGCTATAAAAAGAAACAAACTGTTGAAACATGGATAGATTTCAAAAACCGAACGAAAGAAGCCAGACAAAAGAGAAAATACACTATTTAATTCCAGTTATATAAAATTATAGAAGATATAAACTAAGATAACAGAAAGCAGTGGTTTCTTTTCTGATAATAGAAAACGTGGTTGCCTGTGGCTAGGGTTTGAGAGAGGGTTTGACTTCAAAGGGACCTAAGGAAACTTCTGGGGATGATAGAAATGTTCTATATCTCAATTTTGGTGGTAGTTTCACAGATGTATATATCTGTCAAAATTCATTGAATTGCACACTTTATTGGAATATAATTTATTGTATGTAAATTACATCTTTAAAAAGACAAGATCAATAGGTGAGTAAGAAATAGAATAGAATCCTAGAATAAGATGACAGCTAGAAGTGAGTGGGTATGAAGGTGAGTGGTTGAGAATGAGAGAATGGTTATACTGAACAGAAAATACATGGTAAGAGAAATCACCAGGGTTTCATTTTGGTCTACTAATAAGTTACGGTTGCATTTGAATCAAATTAAGTACCTAAAAAGTAAATGCTCATAATAATGCTGTGTAACAAACCACCCTAAAATTTAGAGCAACCAAAAAATAAGCAGTTTTTTTTAGTCATGGATTTGCAAGTGTGGGTTGGGATGGCTCTGTCTCAGGCTGCAGGTTGGCTGAGCAGCTCTGGGGTTCAAGTTGGGCTCAGGCCTGTGGGTGTTCATTCTGGGGCCCAGGATGAAGGGGCATCCACTGGAGAGAAGCTCTTTCTCTTGGCGGATCACCAGAGCACAAGAACACAAGCCCAGCTGCTCAGGCACATTTCAAGCCTCTGCTCATAACATTCCAAGGTCCAAATAAAGTCACATGGCCGAGCCAAAACCATCTTTCATTGTGTGAAGTTTTAAACCTACCCAAAGAACCTCCCATATACCCACCCCACAGTATCAACAGTCATTTCATGTATTTTCTCCCCCGCTTCTTCAGTTATGCCCAAGGGAACTAAGAAGTGTAGGGATGTGCTCTCAGGTCAGCCTCTATGAGTTGAGATGGGCTAGTGGTGTTGCTTTGATTCTTGATCACTGGATCACTGGCAGTGACTCTCAGAATCAGGAGCTCAGTGTGGGGAGGATGTGGTAGAGCTCCACTTTAGCATTTCCTGCGGCAAACTGCAGAAGCACTGCTTTTGTCGGTCACCCATTTCCATTGTTCATCAGAAAAGGAAAAATTTAGGTTGCCATTTAAGAACTAAGAAATGAAAATATAACCAGGTTTGCTTTGGCAGTTGGGCCAAGCTAATCACAGGTTTTGTAACTCTGTTGGAGAGAAAGCATGGGTTTCTTTATTTGATTAAATGTAGTACGAAGTTCTGAGTCTTGAAATAGATGAGAACAAGCAGTTTATAATGAACAGATCATAAAGGAAAATGTAAACAGCCCGATGAGAAAATACTAAGAGAATGCTGAGAATTAAAGAGTCTGTGGAACTGTTCTATGTGTAGCCTGCCATGTTAGGAATACAGATTAGGGATTTGGATATATTAGCTAATTGTATCCAAGAAATGAATTCATTTCTTGGCACAGTTTTAATCATTGTTTAATCCTTCTGCAGTTTGGCTACTTAGAGTAAAAAATACTTTTTGCAAATGTTGTAAAGTATAAACCATCTCTGAAAAGAAAATTGATGTCATCAAAACACCAAAATATTCTGAAATATTCAGCATTTGCTTTTTTACAGCATCCTATTTCTTGCCTGCATTATATTTCTCAGAGTTTAATTTGCTATGATTCAAATTATTTATTTTCCATTTTTCCCCACGAGACTATAAGCTCCTTAAGGATAGGGACTGTGCCCATTGTTCACAAATGTGATCTAATACCTCACACAGTGCTGGACACACAGAAAGTACTTAGTAAATATTTATTGAATTAATTCATGCTTTCTTGTATTGTCCATGGAGGTTATTCTGCTGGATCCCATTAATAAATAAAATAACCATTTAAACAATTTGTCCTTAATAATCACATATTTCCTGGCAAAATAATGAGTCCAGCAGCCAGGCAGCCTGGACTTCAACATTGACTCTGTCACTTGCCTAACCGTGTAACTGTGGGCGAGCAAAAGCTTGATCTGTGTGTGCCTCACTTTTACTATCTGTACGATAAGGAAGGTGTTGTGAAGATTGAATGATTTAATACATGTAAAGCACTTAGAAGAGTACCAGACAGTAATGCCTCAATAAGTTATTATTACTACTAGTACAACTATCAATATTATTATTCCAGAAATAAACTTAAAACACTCTTTTAAAACAATACTGAATATGCTATATTACTCAGTTTTGATCTCAGAATTCTGTCTTTGTGTTGAACCGGTAAGTCTTACAGAATTTGAATCTGAAAATTGCTCCTCCCTCTGCTCTTTTTCCTTAACTCTGCTGTTAAAAAATCAAACAAGTATGGCCTCCTGCAAAAAACCTTCTTTCCTCCTTTTCTTCCTCCATCTTTCCAGAACAAGTTTAATTGTTTCTTTCTCTGTGCTCTCTACTACTTCCTTTAATTTACAAAATACTTATTGTATATATACTGGCTTCTCTCTATCCTTAGGTCATTGCTCCACTTTAAGTTAACGGATGTAAGAGGGGAGTGGTCAGATAATTTTTTATTTTACACTCAATTTTTAATTATATATAGCATTAGTTAGTTTTTCATAGCTGTAGACTCCTTTCTTGGAGGAAAAAAAGTATTGTGAATATTGTTTCATTCTCAAACCCAGTGTCCTATGTCCTTAATACATTTTCTGTAAGTTTTGAAAATTAAAATATAACATAATTACAGAAAGGTATACAAATAATAATTATGCAGCTCTATGAAATTTTCAGAAGTGAACACACTTGTATAACCACTACCTAAATCAAGACATAGAACATTACCGGCACCTCATAACCTTTTCTCATGTTTCCTCTGCATCCTAATTCATTCCCTCTAAGCTTGACCACTGTTCCGACTGCATTATCAATGATTTCTTTTACCAGTTTTCAAACTTTATATAAACGAAGTCATTTAGTATGTACTCCTTTGAGTCTGTCTTCTTTTGTTTAGTAGTATGTTTGTGAGATTCTCTTTCATTGCTGTCATATTTCATTGTATGTCTACTGTTGATGGACATTTTCAACTTTGGCTATTATGAACAATTCTGTGAATGTTTGTTACATCTATTTTGATGCCCCTACATATACTTTTCCTTTCGGTATATACCTAGTAGTAGACTTGCTGGGTCATGGGGTTTCAGTCCCCAGTCTAAATTTTTTCCAGATTTGATGCTACCAGTTTACATTCACACCAGTACAACAGGATTTAACTGTCCTTTTACCCCATATTATCAGGCCTTTTTGGTTTGTTTCTTTTGTGTGCTATCCTGCACTACACATACGTAGTGATATCTCATTGTGGTTTTGATTTTCATTTCCGTACAATGTTGAACATTTTGTATAAAACAGGAGTTTTGTAAATTCCCGTGTGGAATTTCTTTTGTTCATCTTTTAATCGTATTGTCTTTATTTTTCTTATTGATTTGTACGAGTTCTTTGTATATTCTAAATACAAGTCCTTTGTTGGATGTATGAACTAAAGATATTTTTCCCACTCTATGGCTTGCCTTTTTACTGTTTTGTTTTGTTTTGTTTTTTTGCGGTACGCGGGCCTCTCATTGTTGTGGCCTCTCCCATTGCGGAGCACAGGCTCCGGACGCGCAGGCTCAGCGGCCATGGCTCACGGGCCCAGCCGCTCCGCGGCATGTGGGATCTTCCCGGACCGGGGCACGAACCCGTATCCCCTGCATCGGCAGGCGGACTCTCAACCACTGCGCCACCAGGGAAGCCCCTTTTTACTGTTTTAATGCAGTCTTTGGTGAACAGAAGTTTTTCTCATTAATAAACTTACCCATCTTTTCTTTTTTGTGTTCTGTTTAAGAAATCTTTGCCTAGTCCTAGTTCATGAAGTTATTCTATTAGGCTATCTTCCAGAAAATGTATTATCTTTCGTATTTGGGTCTTTTATCCACCTGGAATTGATTTTTGTGTATGGGATGAGGTTGGGACAGGTTTCATTTTTATTCATACATACTGATCCGTCACCAATGATTGAAAACGCCATTTGATTACTAAAATATTGCAATGGCATCTCCGTCCAAATAAGGTGATTATACATGTATAGATATGTTTCTGGATTCTTTATTCTGTTCTCCTGGTCATTTTATCTATGCTTGCACCAATCATACTCTGTCTTAATTACTTTAGCATTAGATTAAACCTTGATATTAAGTAATAGCAGTCATTCTTCTTAACATTTTCTTTACTATTCCTAGACCTTTCCATTCCCATGTGAATTTTAAATCCTTTATTTTTTTAATGTTTAATAATAATTCCTATTAACTTTAATGAAAGCTTTTCAAAATTACAAACTCCATTAAAATAGTTCATCATACTAATAGCTGTAAGAGAAATAAAAACAACTAGTTTTCTTCATAGAGGCTAAAAAAGGCATTTGATAAACATTCAATAACCACTTCTGCTGTGGAAAAATATCCAAGCATAAGGATCCTTTAGTTTTACGGTGCTGTATTCCTCATTCAGTATTCTGGGAGCAAAGCCTATTGCATAAACACACTGCTCCCAAATAGCCAAGATAAATTTCAAGAGTTTTAATCAACATAATGTATGAATGATATGATTTATTTTGTGTATAATAGTGTCACGGTGATTATTTTCCAACAACCTACCAGCCATCTTGTTTTGTTGTGTATCATACTCCAAATTCATCATTATTATAAGGAGTCACAGTAGAATTCCACTCAAGAAAAGTACTGTCTTTGTTTAGGGACATACCTTAATTGGGCGTGTTTGGTTATGAAGATGACACCTTCTTCACATCGCCTGGATGGTCATGGATGAGACAGAAAGATAGGTAAAATATTTGGTATGAGGATTTAAGAGGAATTTTGAGAGTTTTGAACAAATACCCTGGGCAGAGGGGAGGTAGGAAGTGATGCCCAACAAAATGGTGAGAGACTGGAATCAAGGATGACAGTAGAGCTTAGGGGTTAAGAGCCTGAGTTCTAGATCCAGATTTCCTGGATCAGCTACTTATTAGCTTATGAATTTGGGTAAGTTACTCATCCCTCTGTGCTTCACTTTCTTTATTCATAAGAAGGGGATATATGTGCCTACCTCATAGGGTGGTTATGATCATTAAAAGAGTTAATGTATATAAAGTACTTAGAAACAGTACCTGGCATATAATTAATCCCCATATGTGCTAGCTGTTATTATAATTAATAAAAGATAATCTGAAAATTTGAGATATATCATATTTTTTAGTTTCATTTAATTGTTCTGTGTCATGATATAATCCCCCACCCCTAACAAGCTCACTGTAACCCCAGTAAAGTCCTGTCCACACACCACGATAAGACTAAGGTTCGTTGAAGACTGAAAAGATTACAGCAGAATCTAGTAGTGCAGAAAACAGACCCTACACTCAGGAAAGAAATAGCCCAAAGACTAAAAATTCATTGTAAGTTAGAAATTGAAGTAATTTTAAGAATCCATGGAAGTAACAGGTTGGACACTGGTTTTCCTACTGACTGTGTGTAAAGAGTTCATCCAATTTGACAGATTTTAAAGGATAAGGTGATTCTAGCTGTTTCAGGGTTTCTCAACCTCAATACTATTTAATGACTTTAGGGGCTAGATAATCCTTTATTGTGGAGAGCTGTCTTGTGTATTGTAGGATGTTTGGCAGAGTCCCTGGCCTCTACCTACTAGATGCCAGTAGCAGCACCGCTCCCTGCAGTGTGACAACGAGAAATATCTCCACTCATTGCCAAACGTTCCCCGGGGGGCAAAATTGTCACCAGTTGAGAACTGCTAAGTTATTTAAAAGAAACTTCCCTGCATAGAGTTTTTTCCTCAAGTTCCAAACATTCACAAACAGAGAATAAAATAATGCACTACTATGTAGTCATTTCCTAGCTTCAATAATTTTGACAACTTTGTTTTATCTATATCTTCTCCATTTTTTTCTGTAGTAATTTCAGCAAAACCTGGTCATTATATCATTTCTCCCATAAATAATGTATATAAAGTATATGAGCTTGTGGACTTCTTAAAAATAGTAAATATTAGTATCTTTTTAAGAAACTAATATTTAGGGAGAAAAAGCACTTAAGAGAAATAGAGTGATATAATAAGACTAAGAGTAACATGAGTATAAGAGCCTAGAAGAAAAAGGAAGAGTTTGGTTTCTTTTCCCCTAGCCTCTTTCTTAAGTGAGTAACATTTGGACTTTTGCAAATAATGCATGAAATAATAATATAATTATCGCCTCTTGCCTGCCATTTGTGTATAGTGTAGTAGTGTGTTGTGAAATTTAAAGAGGTCAGGGACTTCTACATTTTATTATAGATGTCTTCATAATCACATTTAGCATTTTAACCTGAAACTGTTTACTTCAAATTTCATATGCTATAAATATTCTTGTTATCATAGTAGACTTTGATAAATTTTAATAATATTAAATAGTTGACTCAGTAGTTTAGAAATTCTACACACTGTGGTAACGAAATGAAAAATTCTTCATAGCAAGGGTTTAAAGGTGGAAATTTGCTTGAATGACGGATAGGGGATTTGTTTGTTTTTAATTGAAGTATAGTTGATTTACAGTCTTGTGTAAGCTTCAGGTGTACAGCATAATGGTTCAGTATTTTTGCAGATTATATTCCATTATAGATTATTACAAGATAATGGATATAATTCCCTGTGCTATATAGTATACCCTTGGTGCTCATCTACTTATATGTAGTAGTTTGTATCTGTTAATCTCATACCCCTAATTTGTCCCTCCACCCTGCCCTCTCCCCTTTGGTAACCACAGGTTTGTTTTCTGTCTCTGTAACTCTGTTTCTGTTTTGTATATACATTCATTTGTATTATTTTTTAGATTTAGGGTACTTGTTTTGAAGATGCATTTGCATGCATTTGTAACACAGCTTTTTCCTGAGATTTTATGTTAGAGTATCATAGTTGGGCAGAGGTAGAGAGATAAGGAACTGTCTATAATGTTGGACATTATAGAGGTAATAAAGCCCCTGGGATATCTTTCTGGTCTGTGGCAGAGAAATCCGTTTTTGTTGCCTCTTGCAGAGAAGTAGGGAAGGGAATATAGATCCTGTTTTCCTACTCTGGCGTAATTTCAATGCGAATTCTTTTTTTTTTTTTAATGGGACTTTAACGCTGGTAGAATTAGGTTTGAATGCCAGTCTAGGCACTTTCTTTTTTAATTAATTAATTAATTTATTATTTATTTTGTCTGCATTGGGCCTTCGTTGCTGTGCATGGGCTTTCTCTAGTTGTGGCGAGCGGGGGCTACTCTTCATTGTGGTGCACGGGCTTCTCATTGTGGTGGCTTCTCTTGTTGCGGAGCACAGGCTCTAGGCGCGAGGGCTTCAGTAGTTGTGGCACGTGGGCTCAGTAATTGTGGCTCATGGGCTCAGTAGTTGTGGCTCTCAGGTTCTAGAGCGCAGGCTCAGTAGTTGTGGTGCGCAAGCCTAGTTACTCCATGGCATCTGGGATCTTCCCAGACCAGGACTTGAACCCATATCCCCTGCAGTGGCAGGCGGATTCTTAACCACTGTGCCACCAGGGAAGTCCTCAGTGAGAATTCTATATAGATTTTCCACAGATGGAGCACTTGAGTTCAATAATACTATACAAGGATACACCTGTAGTCCCTTCCTCTGACCTGCAACTTGTGACTTTAGTGGAGAAGTTAAGATAAATGTTAAATTGAATAATAAGAACATAAACCTCACTTTCTTGCCATTAGGAGTGATTTAATGTGCAACGCTGAATATCCTAAAAAATTAAGCTATTATATTTTAGCATCAAACCATATGATACTCTAGTTAATGCTTGCTATGGTGGAAGGACATATCTGACTCCAAAAAAAAAAAAAAGATTTTTGTAATATCCTATATAGGATATGTGCTACTGTGGATTGTTAGCAGGTTAGACTGAATGCATCTGAACATAAAACAAAATCTGAAAAAATGTTGACAATGAATCAAGTTAATGTAAAGGGATACTCAGTTTAGGTAAATTAGTTCTGCCTCACATTTAAAATAGATCATCTTGAGTTCCCTGGCTATTTTTTATGTCTATAAATTTCTGTAAATTCTCTATTTGGAAATAAATTGAGCCCAAGGAAAAACCTTACACTGACATTATTCAGCATCCCTCAGTGAAAAAGTTTGAAAAAGAATAATTCCTGTAGTTGGTAACCACTGAAAAATAGCCTAAATAGAAAGAAAATTACGCTTTCCTCAGCTGCCGCTAAGGTGCTCGGTCCTTCTGAGGAAGCTAAGGCCACATTGGGGTGTAGGCCCTCACTTCATCTGGCGACTGCACCATGCCCGGGAGCCCCTGCCTAGCACTCGCCCGCACCATGGCCTC
The DNA here is from genome assembly GCF_003676395.1 of Aethalodelphis obliquidens. Lineage (NCBI taxonomy): Eukaryota > Metazoa > Chordata > Mammalia > Artiodactyla > Delphinidae > Aethalodelphis > Aethalodelphis obliquidens. Next base: position 15,051,766 of record NW_020837988.1, on the reverse strand, counting down.
CGACTCAGCGTTCACCTGCATCTACTCGGGCCTCATCCTGTCCGACAATGAGGTGGCAGTCACCGAGGATAAGATCAATGCCCTCATTAAAGCAGCCAGTGTAAATGTTGAACTTTTCTGGCCAGGCTTGTTTGCAAAGGCTTTGGCCAGTGTCAACATCGGGAGCCTCATCTGCAATGTGGGGGCAGGTGGACCTGCCCCAGCATCTGGGGCTGCACCGGCAGGAGGTCCTCGCCCCTCCACCACTGCTGCCCCAGCTGAGGAGAAGAAAGTGGAAGCAAAGAAAGAAGAATCTGAAGAGTCTGATGATGTCATGGGCTTTGGTCTTTTTGACTAAACCTCTTTAGTAACACGTTCAATAAAAAGCTGAGCTCTTAAAAAAGAAAAAAGAAAATTGCGTTAAAAGCTAATTGTATGGGAAGAGTGTAGCAGTCAGGAAGCACAGGATTAAAATGAATGCCAGAGATCAGGAATTTTAGGGGTCTAAATTCCAGGGCAAAAAAATGAACCTGAATGGGGTTTCTTTTTGGAGTGATGAAAGTATTCTGGAATTAGAAAGTGGTGATGGTTCCATAAACTTATGAAGAGACTAAAGCCATTGAGCTGTATACTTTAAGAGGACAGAGTTTATGGTATATGAATTATTTTGAAAAAATGACCCTGACTGTGGGGGAAATGATAGCTCAGGGCCATCTGGCATAGGGTAGGAACCCAACCAGGGTGAGTAGTGCACCTGTGTGCGGGGTGGCAATGAGCAGCGGTGAGATTTGTTACGTGTAGGGGGATAGATTAAATAAGTATAGTATTAAATAAGGAAAACAAGAACCAGATTTTTCACTATTGGAGAACAGAGTTATAACTTTGGAAAGGAAGAAATCTAGAATTAACCCTATGGTATTGAATTGGAATTGGAGCATCTTTGTGAGCATTTAGAGTGTATGTTTGTATATGGATTTACAAATAAAAATGAATATAGAGTTGTGTGTATGTATATAAGTGTATGAGCATACTGCCTAACTCTGTCGACGGAGTGGACCTGGGGGGCAGTGACATCCTGATCGCAATGAGCATACCTGATATTCTAAATATCTTTCCCCACTAAAAAAAAAAAAAAAAAAAAAAAAAACCAGCTCTTCTTGGGAAAAGGACTGATTCTAGGGCTAGGGCAGGGAAAGTACAAGATGAGCCCGGAACATCTGATGCCAGAAAGCAAAGAAGTGCTCAGAAAATGACAGGGATATATCAGAAGGTTACAGGAGTCAAATCGAAAGGGCTTACGTGGCCAACTTTGGGACAATTTGAGCATCAAAATTAATGATAATAGTAACAGGTTATAACTCATTGAGTAAGATAGGAGTCTTTGAGTTCAGATAGGTAGGTAGATAGGTAAAGGAAAAGAAACTAAACTATAGAAGGGTGATGGATTTAGAAAATATCACTATTTGGCAAGCATGATAGTAATTCTACCAAGAAACATTAATGGATGCTAAAAATAGTGGGCAAAATTTTATTGAGGAGAGATTCAGACTGCTACTTGTACACCAATGTTCATACTATCATTATTCATAATATCTAATAGATGGAAACAGCTCAAGTGTCCAACCTGATGGACAGATGAATAGATAAACTAAATGTGGTATGTACATAAAATGGAGTCAGTCATAAGAAGGAGTGAAATTCTGACACATGATCTAACATGGGATGAACCTTGAAAATTTGCAAAGTGAGATAAGTTAGACATAAAAGGACAAATACTGTGTGATTCCACTTATATGGGGTACCTAGAATAAGTAAATTCATAGAGACAGAAAGTAGAATAGAGGTTACTAGGGCTAGTAAGAGGGGAGATTGGGGAGTTTTATTTAGTGGATAGAGAGTTTCTCTGGGGGATGATTAAAAAGTTCTGAAAATGGAGATGGTTGCACAACATTGTGAACGTACTTAATGCCACTGAATCGTACACTTCAAAATGGTTAAAATGGCAAATTTTGTTACGTGTATTTTTATCACAAAATTTTTTTTTAATTTAAAAGTTTGTTGAAGAGTGGTATACTTACATACTTTCAAAGTATCCCCCCATTACATACCTATTAATTACAAAGAGAAAGAGTATAATTTTAGAGTGGAAGTATCTGGCAAACACTGCCATAACCAAGTGATCAAAGTTAACACAGCATTGCTTTTGCAATAGTCCTGCCAAAAATGCATAACCTGAATTAAGGCATGAGATAACTTCAAATTGAGGGACACTGTGCAAAATAGCTGGCCTGTAAGCTTCAAAAGTGTCAAGATCATGAAAGTTAAGATGAGACTGAGGAACTGTTCGAGATTAAAGGAGTCAAAGAGAACTAAGAACTCAGTGCAGTTGCTTAATCCTGAATTGGATCTTTTTGCTAGAAATGACATTACTGGATAAATATCAAAACTTAAATGGGGTCTGTGGATGAGATCATAATAATGTAAAATGTTAGGTTCCTGATTTCTCTGCTAGTACTGTGGTTATGTAAGAGAATTGCTTGTTTATAGGAAATGCATACTGTCTGGGCATGATAGGATATCATGTCTATATTTTCAGATGGTTAAGGAAAAAAATGTTCTTTGTACTATTCTTGAAACTTTTTTGTAAGTTTGAACTGATTTTAAAATAAAAAAGGATATTTACACGAACTGTAAGGAAAAAAAAAGATAAAAGAACCTGAATGAAGGTGGTGATTATGGCCAGGACTAGATCCCAAGACTAGGACTTATTGGAAGGCTAACTGCCAAAGAAATGGGAAACTTCTATTCAGTGAGTTACAAAAACATTCTCTCAAATTCAAGGGTTTCAAGTAAATATATTGAGGATTCTGAGTAGACTATCAATTATAATATGTAACAGTGGAAAAATCAGCTTCTAGTTAAGGACCTAGTAATTTTGCATTTAGAATGTGAAAACAAAGGAAATGACCAAACTGAATGTAAAAATAGTTGCAAAACTGGCCATTTTATTTTGATAGATTCAGGTGTTTCAATGTCTTCCTGTTATAGGTGATGCTGAACAAGAACTTGGTCCCCCTCCATCTGTAGATGAGGCAGCAAACACACTCATGACTCGTCTGGGTTTCCTCCTTGGAGAGAAAGTCACGGAAGTTCAGCCAGGTGACCAATACAACATGGAAGTACAGGATGAAAATCAGGTAAACTGCTTCCTATCAACTTAGTGAAACATGGGATGAAACAGCCTATTATAACCAGGAAAAGAAAAATGTTGCAGGGTGTCAGTGTTCTGAGAAGAATAATCCCAAGTATAGAGTGCCTTTTGAGGCCTGGAGATATAACTTAATTTTCCATAATCACTATATTTCTTCAGTTTATAGAACGTCTTTTAGTTTCCTTCTTAAGTTTAAAAAGCCACTTTAAGGTTTTGACTTATTTATTGAATGAATGAGGAAATAAATAAGTAAATAAGCCAACAAACAAAATAGACATATATATGAGCACCGCACCCCCAAATTGCAGAATACATATTGTTTTCAGGTACACATGGATTATTTGCCAAAATGACAATATGCTGATCCATTGAACGGATCTCAACAAATGTCAAAAGATTTCAACTACTGTGACCATAGTAGAATTAAGCAACTATAAAATAACATAGAAAATGATAGCTAAAAGATAACTCAGAAAATCAAAATCCCCAAGTGTTGGGATATTGATATACTCCTAAGTAGTCTTTAAGTCAGAAAATCACAAGAAATTGGAAAATATTTTAAACGGAAATAATAAAAAACGAAATATAATAAAACTTGTAGTATATAAAATATGCTTTAAAAAACTTTAGTTTTGGATACATATATTAGAAAAGCAGAAAATCCAAAAAAATTAATGATCTAGATATTTATCTCAGAAAGTTTAAAATATTAGCAATTTGAAAAAATTATTATTTCATAGACTTTTTTCTTTTGTCTGTTCCATTCTTTTCAGTTAAAATGTAGCAAAAGAAGTATTAGACTCAGATTCATTTATGCGGTCTTAATCTTTAAAATGAACGTCCGGTAGTGAACCATTTTACTCAGAGGATGACAAATTAAATTCAAATTGCGTATTCTCAGTAATGTTGGTGAAGATTCTATGTCATATGTTAGCTTCACCATAAAGTGTACAAGGATTATTTGAATATATTTGTCGATCATGTGGTTAATGCTCAGATGTTCCAGAGCTCTCTCCTCAGACTTTTCCTTTCTTTATATTCTCACTCCTAAGGTCATTGGTTTTGCTGGCTGCACATTCTGATCACGTGGGCAGTTTCTGTAAAATTCAAATACCTGGAGATTCTAATCAGATTGAAACTCTTCCATTCTTATGTCTTTAAATACTGTCTTAACTCCTAAACTATCTCTAGCCCTGCCTTTCCCCTTAACTCTAGATCTGTATTTTTAGCTGCCTACATTACCTTTTCTACCTATGTGTCCAAGATACATCTCAAATTTAACATGTCAAAAAACTGAACTCTTGCATTTTTCCCCAGAACCTGCTCCTTCTACTGAGTTTCCTGTCTGAATAGGTGACATCACCTACAGGCATAAGACAAAAGCACTGGAGTCATTCTTGGCTTTACTCTGTCACACTCTACATTCACTCTTTTAGCAAATCATGTAGGCTTTGTCTTCAGAATTTATGCTAAATCTGATCCCTTTTCATTACTTCCACTGGTACACCTAAATCCAGGTCACTGTCATCTCTTGCCTGGGCTAGTGCAATAGCTCCTAGAATGTAAGGCTAGAAGGCTGGAACTTTTGCCTGTTCTATTTACGGCTGTATCCTCTGCACCTAGAACAATGTCTACTATTAGTAGGTGCTCAATAAATATTTACTGTCTGAATAAATGGCCTCCTAATAGGGCTCTGCTTCCACTCTTGCCCCCTGTAGTCTGTTTACACAGAAGCCAGCGTGATCCTTGAAAATGTGAGCCTAGTCCTTTGACTTCTCTTCTCTCAATCTCCCACTGTATTCCCCCACATTTAACATTAAATCTGAAATCTCTACCATGACCAGCAAGGGGCTACCTGATCTGACCCCTCGCTGCCTCTCCTACATCATTTCCTACCCCTCTCCCTTTCACCTGCAGCTCGCCAGCAACACTGGCCTTCCTGTCATTCCTCAAACACATAAAACATTCATTTATACTGGAATGTTCTTCCCACATAACTCACTTCCTTACTTTATCCAGTGCTCTGCTCAAATGTTACCTCCTCCGAGAGGCCTCTTCCTTAATTACTTTATCTAATAGCACCTGTCCATCACTGTATCCCCTTATCCTGGTACTTTATTTTTTTTATAGCTCTTATTAATTTATTACATTATATATTTAGTTGTGGGGGGGTTGTGTATATCATACAAGAATGTAAGCTTCATGGTGATAGGGATTTTTTTTAACTAATTTACATTGTAACTATGTCAGTATGCTGTGACCTGTGAATAAAAAATAGAAATGATACATGTTGAGAGCTTCATTTAAATTGGTATAAATAAAACATCTATTTTACTTTTTATCTCTTTATATTCACAGCAGGTTAAAATATGACTGTTCTAATAATGACCAAGAAACATGACATTACAATCTGAGAATTTGCCAAGGACCCTGTGTTTCTAAAAAGCTACATTTCTTGAGGTGCTAAAATTTATATTTGGTTGCTTTTGAGATGCTTCATGTCACAGCCTGTTGCAGTAATTTCTAAATGAAGTCACATGAGTTGTGACTTCATTTAGAAATCAGGTAGCCCCTTCCTGGTCATGGTAAATAAAGATTTCAGATTAGAGCGTGCTTTGTGCGTTTACTGAATAAATTCGTCATAAAATAAGTAAATGAGTAGTATCATTGATTTAATGTAATTAAAGTGATATAGTATAACAGAAAAGTCACTGAACCAGGAGGTAGAAGATGTGTAGGGTTCATTTATATTTCAATTTTCAGGTAAAGAAAAATGGAAGCACACTGCCAGAAAGTGATGGACTAGTATTCAAATCCAGGCAGTCTGCTTTTACAACTTACGTTCTTAATAGCTACACCATACTGGTCCAGTATAGCATGAAATAATGACAGGATTGTTGTGAAGATCAAGTTAAATCATGAATATGAAATCACTTTGTAAGCTGTAAAGTGTCATATAAACAAAAGATATATATGCAGTATAATTAGTATGTAAATGTATGCAGGAACTGTATGATTTGGGGGAAATTGCTTCATAGCTTGCATACTTAGGGTAGTTTCATTTTCACATTTCTCAAATGGGGAAATAATATTTATTATGCCTCATACTTGGTTGATAAGGAGATAATGAAGTATCAATTATAACATTTAAAAAATTTTAACTACGAAACATTGAACAAATGTAAAATATTAATAATGAAGCGACATGATAGCCCTCTTGGAATATAATATACCATGAAACTATCTTGGAACCACAGAAGAAAGTGGCTGAATTGACCATTGGAATTTCTAGTCTTAGGAAAATTATTAAGAACTAGGAGGTCCTGTTCACTTAGTGACTTTCTTCTGTACTAAACAACATACTGACAAAGATAGATTGCTTTGTTTAGAAAGACCCTATATAGTAATGGTGTCCTCAGAATAGTGCTAGTAATGACAAAATCCAGCACAGGCAAGTCAGCATATATCATTTTTTTGCAAAGGACAACATATTGAAAGTGATATTCAACTGATCACTATATTTTCTTCTCTCAGTAGTTTCTGGTGTATTAGGATGCACCTTATAAATTCCATCATTAGATTCTTCCCTTGGGTATTTGTAGAACCTTGAAGAGATCCGATCGGGAGTTTGGGATCCTTCTGGAGACCACTAAAAGATCAATGGGAAAACCACTGAAAGGTTTTAGAAGCGGAGCGGCTTAATTAGATGTCCATTTTAGCCTGCAGTATGGAGAGTAGATAATGTTGTCTTTCTGTGCCCAGAAGAGATTTCTATGTCTCATTAACTAGCCTCCTTAAATAAATATAAGGCTTGCCTTTTAATTCACAAGCCATGAACAATTTTCTGCTTTCTGAATGGCGTGATCTTTAAGCTTTGCTTTTACAGTTAAAGCTTTTAAAGCATAGTCTGTGATAAATGCTTTATTTTCCAGAAAATAACTTGTAGTAAAAATTATGTGTCATTTGAGCCTAACCTCCACATTGGCTATATTCTGCATATAATGCAGTTTCCTTTCCCAAAGAACCGACTGAGAATCTTGTCTAAAAATGGAAATTAGTTGCTATAGAGGTAATAGATTTATACCCAAATTAAACTTTTTCAACATGGAATGACTGTAGTATAGATATATCTAATGTAGAAGACTCTAATACAGTTCTATTACAGTACCCACATATTTCTTAAACTGAGAATGAGGCCGTTAAAAATTGCCATGCCAAATTCTAACTAGGGAGGATTCTAAGTCAGTAAGACTGGGGTGGGGTTCAGTATCTGTCAGTTTTGTAGGGGAACTTGTTTTTTACATTCCACAGGAAATTCTACTGCAAGCCCAGTTTTTTTTTTTTTAATTATTATTATTTATTTATTTATTTTTGGCTGTGTTGGGTCCTGGTTTCTGTGCGAGGGCTTTCTCTAGTTGCGGCGAGCGGGGGCCGCTCTTCATCGCGGTGCGCGGACCTCTCACTGTCACGGCCTCTCTTGTGGCAGAGCATAAGCTCCAGACGCGCAGGCTCAGGAGTTGTGGCCCACGGGCCCAGCCGCTCCGCGGCATGTGGGATCTTCCCGGACCGGGGCTCGAACCCATGTCCCCTGCATTGGCAGGCAGACTCTCAACCACTGCGCCACCAGGGAAGCCCTGCAAGCCCAGTTTTTAAAAAATTCATTGCTCTGGTAGACCAACATCATTTTATAGAAATAGAGGAAATTACAAAGAAATTGAAACTCCTCCCTCTTCTGGAGAAAAATTATATAGAAGAGAAATGGCATAGATTTGAGGGCTTATTGTGTTGTTAAGAAAAATCAGTTTCTAATATTATTCATATGATTGAAAAGATTTACTTGGTTGCAGGGTTCTGAGAATGTCACTTATGCTTGGTTGAGTTGAATGTATCTTTTATGACCTGGTTATAGCATTTAAATTAAAATCAAAACCTGGATTCAACACAGATAATTAAATATAAGAGATTGCATCTGGAAATCATTTGGGGACGAGTCAAAGAGCCTTAATATTCTCATATTCAGTGATCAGCATATTTTCCAGTCAAGTTATAAAACATAAATCTTCAGTTTTAGCAGAGAGATTATGAATAGACTCTGTATGTAAAGTTGAAATGCTTTTTTTTTAATTTAACATTTAAAGATGTTAAATTTATCATTAGTACTCCAAGTAATGTTGCCACTGATCAGGTACTGTTTTGAAAAGGATAACATTTTTTTTTAAACATCATTATTGGAGTATAATTGCTTTACAGTGGTGTGTTAGTTTCTGCTTTATAACAAAGTGAATCAGCTATACATGTACATATATCCCCATATCCCCTCCCTCTTGTGTCTCCCTCCCACCCTCCCTATCCCACCCCTTTAGGGGGTCACAAAGCACTGAGCTGATCTCCCTGTGCTGTGCAGCTGCTTCCCACTAGCCATCTATTTTACATTTGGTAGTATATATATGTCCATGCCACTCTGTCACTTCATCCCAGTTTACCCTTCCCCCTCCCCGTGTCCTCAAGTCCATTCTCTACATCTGCGTCTTTATTCCCGTCCTGCCCCTAGGTTTTTCAGAACCTTTTTTTTTATTATTATTCCATATATGTGTGTTAGCATACGGTATTTGTTTCTCTCTTTCTGACTTACTTCACTCTGTAGGACAGACTCTAGGTCCATCCACCTCACTACAAATAACTCAGTTTCATTTCTTTTTATGGCTGAGTAATATTCCATTGTATATATGTGCCACATCTTCCTTATCCATTCATCTGTTGATGGACACTTAGGTTGCTTCCATCTCCGGGCTATTGTAAATAGTGCTGCAGTGAACATTGTGGTACATGACTTTTTTTGAATTATGGTTTTCTCAGGGTATATGCCCAATAGTGGGATTGCTGGGTTGTATGGTAGTTCTATTTTTTGTTTTATAAGGAACCTGCATACTGCTCTCCATAGCGGCTGTTATCAATTTACATTCCCACCAACAGTGCAAGAGGGTTCCCTTTTCTCCACACCCTCTCCAGCATTTATGGTTTGTAGATTTTTTGATGATGGCCATTCTGACTGGTGTGAGGTGATAACCTCATTGTAGTTTTATTTTTTTTTTAACATCTTTATTGGAGTATAATTGCTTTACAATGGTGTGTTAGTTTCTGCTTTACAACAAAATGAATCAGTTACATATATACATATGTATACATATATACATATCTCTCTTCCCTCTTGTGTCTCCCTCCCTCCCACCCTCCCTATCCCACCCCTCCAGGCGGTCACAAAGCACCAAGCTGATCTCCCTGTGCTATGCGGCTGCTTCCCACTAGCTATCTACCTTACGTTTGGTAGTGTATATATGTCCATGCCACTCTCTCGCTTTGTCACAGCTCACCCTTCCCCCTCCCCATATCCTCAAGTCCATTCTCTGGTAGGTCTGTGTCTTTATTCCTGTCTTACGCCTAGGTTCTTCATGACATTTTTTTTCTTAAATTCCATATATATGTGTTAGCATACGGTATTTGTCTTTCTCTTTCTGACTTACTTCACTCTGTATGACAGACTCTAGGTCTATCCACCTCATTACAAATAGCTCAATTTCATTTCTTTTTATGGCTGAGTAATATTCCATTGTATATATGTGCCACATCTTCTTTATCCTTTCATCCGATGATGGACACTTAGGTTGTTTCCATCTCCGGGCTATTGTAAATAGAGCTTCAATGAACATTTTGGTACATGACTCTTTTTGAATTATGGTTTTCTCAGGGTATATGCCCAGTAGTGGGATTGCTGGGTCATATGGTAGTTCTATTTGTAGTTTTTTAAGGTACCTCCATACTGTTCTCCATAGTGGCTGTATCAATTTACATTCCCACCAACAGTGCAAGAGGGTTCCCTTTTCTCCACACCCTCTCCCGCAGTTATTGTTTGTAGATTTTTTGATGATGGCCATTCTGACTGGTGTGAGATGATATCTCATGTAGTTTTGATTTGCATTTCTCTAATGATTAGTGATGTTGAGCATCCTTTCATGTGTTTGTTGGCAATCTGTATATCTTCTTTGGAGAGATGTCTATTTAGGTCTTCTGCCCATTTTTGGATTGGGTTGTTTGTTTTTTGGATATAGAGCTGCATGAGCTGCTTGCATATTTTGGAGATTAATCCTTTGTCAGTTGTTTCATTTGCAAATATTTTCTCCCATTCTGAGGGCTGTCTTTTCGTCTTGTTTATGGTTTCCTTTGCTGTGCAACAGCTTTTAAGTTTCATTAGGTCCCATTTGTTTATTTTTGTTTTTATTTCGCTTGCTCTAGGAGGTGGGTCAAAAAGGATCTTGCTGTGATTTATGTCATAGAGTGTTCTGCCTATGTTTTCCTCTAAGAGTTTGATGGTGTCTGGTCTTACATTTAGGTCTTTAATCCATTTTGAGTTTATTTTTGTGTATGGTGTTAGGGAGTGTTCTAATTTCATTCTTTTGCATGGAGCTGTCCAGTTTTCCCAGCACCACTTATTGAAGAGGCTGTCTTTTCTCCACTGTATATTCTTGCCTCCTTTATGAAAAATAAAGTGACCAAATGTGTGTGGGTTTATCTCTGTGCTTTCTATCCTGTTCCATTGATCTATATTTCTGTTTTTGTGCCAGTACCATTACTGTCTTGCTGACTGTAGCTTTGTAGTATAGTCTGAAGTCAGGGAGCCTGATTCCTCCACCTCCATTTTTCTTTCTCAAGATTGCTTTGGCTCTTTGGGGTCTTTGGTGTTTCCACACAAATTGTGAATTTTTTTATTCTAGCTCTGTGAAAAATGCCATTGGTAGTTTGATAGGGATTGTACTGAATCTGTAGATTGCTTTGGGTAGTAGAATCATTTTCACAGTGTTGATTCTTCCAATCCAAGAACATGGTATATCTTTCCATCTGTTTGTATCATCTTTAATTTCTTTCATCAGTGTCTTATGGCTTTCTGCATACAGCTCTTTTGTCTCCTTAGGTAGGTTTATTCCTAGGTATTTTATTCTTTTTGTTGCAATGGTAAATGGGAGTGTTTCTTTAATATCTCTTTCAGATTTTTCATCATTAGTGTATAGGAATGTAAGAGATTTCTGTGCATTAATTTTGTATCCTGGCACTCTACGAAATTCATTGATTAGCTGTAGTAGTTTTCTGGTAGCATCTTTAGGATTCTCTACGTATAGTATCATGTCATCTGCAAACAGTGACAGCTTTACTTCTTTTCCGATTTGGATTCCTTTTATTTCCTTTTCTTCTCTGATCGCTGTGGCTAAAACTTCCAAAACTATGTTGAATAAGAGTGGTGAGAGTGGACAACCTTGTCTTCTTCCTGATCTTAGTGGAAATAGTTTCAGTTTTTCACCTTTGAGAATGATGTTGGCTGTGGGTTTGTCATATATGGCCTTTATTATGTTGAGTTAAGTTCCCTCTATGCCTACTTTCTGGAGGTTTTTTTTATCATAAATGGTGTTCAATTTTGTCGAACGCTTTTTTCACATCTATTCAGATGATCATACGGTTTTTCTCCTTCAATTTGTTAATATGGTTTATCACATTGATTGATTTGCATATATTGAAGAATCCTTGCATTCCTGGGAGACACCCCACTTGATCATGGTGTATGATCCTGTTAATGTGCTGTTGGATTCTGTTTGCTAGTATTTTGTTGAGGGTTTTTGCATCTATGTTCATCAGTGATATTGGCCTGTAGTTTTCTTTCTTTGTGACATCTTTGTCTGGTTTTGGTATCAGGGTAGGATAACATTTCTTGAGTGTTTGAAAAAACATAGACTTTCATTCATTATTTCATTAATTTATTTGGGTAGAAAGAGCTAAAGAAAAGCGAATTTAATTAAATTAGGTAAACCAGAATATATTACCATCAGTCTTTTTGGTGATTATTCATTACTTCCCATCAAAAATGTGAAAAGGAGGTAACTTTAGCTGTAAGAATCACTCAGTGATCTCAGTCTGTAATCAGTTTCTACAGAGAAATTATTTCATTTTGTATTAAATTAATATTGTTTGATCTATTTTATTTGACAAACTTTTAGATAAGGCATTTTCCCTGCATTCATTTATTGCCTCTGAGCAACCACCTGAGTATCAAAAAAAGAAACATTTATTTGCATTAAGAAGTTTATTTTTATTTCTCTTTGGCTGCAGAGATATTTTTTTTCTATCCAAAGAAAATTATTAGCAAGAAAAAGTTCCAAGCCTTCAGAAAAATTTCGATTGAAAATAGCAAGAAAATTTTGTTATTAATTCCTCTATTAGTTCATAGCAGTGATAAAGACTACTGGTCACTGTGAGTTTCCTAGGCAGAAAAACAGGCCAGTCTCTGCTCATGTTAAATTTATCAAGTTTCACCTTAATTATAGAACACAGAATGCTTTATCCCGGAAGGCAAAAACAAACAGAACCTAATAGATGTAAAAGTTGTGCATGTGAATTTTTTTTTTTCTTATCAAAGCATGTGTGTTTTACCATAAGATATATTTTACTTTAACAGCTGATCAGTTTATCTCATTTTTCATTTAAATTTTTCAGACCTCAGCAATCACGCAGAGGATAAGTCCCTGTTCCACCTTGACTAGCAGCACTGCCTCTCCACCAGCCAGTAGCCCCTGCTCTACTCTCCCGCAAGTCAGTACAAATGCAACTGCCAAGGATAGCAGCTATGGGGCTGTCACTAGTCCAACCTCCACCCTTGAAAGCAGAGATAGCGGTATCATTGGTAAGTTGGTTTTTATATTAATCATTAAAAAAGAAAGCATTTTGTGTCTTTTTTTCTTTTTAAAATAATTACACAAGCTCAAGGTTTTCAAAAATTCTGCTTTTGAGTTACTGAGATGTATATATAAAATGTGTCCTTTTCTTTTTAATGATACAGGAGAGAGACATAAAGGGTAAACAAAATGAGAGGTATCTCTCCCTGCTTAACCAGTCCTTTAAAGATATTATCTGATAAAAGAATGGATGAATAGAAAAAGTTCTTTCTACTTCTTCTTGTAAATTCACATGCATCATCTGTCTACCAACAGAAGTGGTTCAGAAAAAGTTTATCCCTCACTGAACTAGTAGTTTCTTGGTGGTTCTCAGTTCTTCGTATTATTGCCTGTTGTATACTTGTTAAGGGGAGTCAGTCACATGGAAGTGAGCAAAGTTTTGGGAAAAGAAGACTCTGAAGACAAAGAAATGCAAAGAGAAGAAAAGAAGACTGAGCACAGAATCTTAGGGCATGTTCAAATTGAGCAGGGGGTGAGCGGTGTGAGAATGAGCCAGTAGATACAGAAAAAGGGTAGTCAGACAGATAGGAGAAAAACTGGGGCAGTATAATGTTACCAGTGCCAAGGAAGATAAAAGTTTCAAGGAAGGGGTGAGGAGAGGCTGGTCAACAAATGACAGAAGCTGAAGAGACTAGGAAAGTGGAAACGATAAAGGAATAAAGACAATGAAATATTTTTTCCTCATTTGGCTTCCTTCTAAAGGTTATCAAATCAAAATATTTATTTGTTTAGATATTATTGCAAATATTTTAATGCCATGTCAACTAAGCATATCTCTAGTACTTAAATGAATATACATCAACGTGAATTTATTCACTTTAAATAAATAATGAATTGATAAAAAGAATATTTTTACAGCAAAGTTACAGGATACAAAATCAACATACAAAAACCAGTTGCATTTCTATACCCTAACAATGGATAACCAAAAAAAATAAAATTAAGAAAGCAATTCCATTACAGTAGCATCAAAAAGAATAAAATACTTAGGAATAAATTTAACTAAGGAGGCAAAAGGCATTTACACTAAATACCAGAAAACATTGCTAAAGAAATTTTAAAAGACTTAAATAATTGGAAATATATCCTGTGTTCATGGATTGGAAGACTGATATTGTTAAAATAATATTTCTCAAAGCAATCTGCAGAATCAGTGAAATCCCTATCATAATCCCAACAATGTTCTTTGCAGAAACAGAAACACCCATTCTAAAATTCCTGTGAAATCTCAAAGGACCCCAAATAATCAAAACAATTTTGAAAAACGAGAACAGAGTTGGAGGACTCACATTTCCTGATTTTAAAACTTACTGTATAGCTCCTAAAAGGCAGATTCATGTCTAATAATTTAATGTACCCTCAGTATGTAACATAATAATTTCTGACTTGTGCTTACTTTATATGAGAAGTCATTATGAAGGTATTATCATTAAATAGCTAAATATTTTAACTAAATAAAATACATAGATAAAATATGATGAAAATTGACCTCTTTTCCTAACCTCTGAAATAGTTTATAGAAAATTGGAATTACCTGTTTCTGGACTATTTAGTAGGACCTGCCATTAAAATATTTCAGACCTGTTATTTTCTTTATGTCAATCTTTTAAACTACTATTTCAGTGTATTTAATACTGTAGGACTTAAATTTTTTTCTTTTTCTTTCTGAATCTCTTTTCCTTAGTAATGGTTTTTCTTTCAAATTTATTTGCAAAAACTTGTCCAAAATATCCTCTTACAATGACATCACTACCTACCCAGGAACCCAAGCTAGAAAGCCAAGAGGAGAGTCCTTCCCACCTTCCTTCCCCCTGTATTTCTCATCCCTGTATGTTTTTTCATCTTTCCTAGCATTGCCTTGATAGTCCGCATTATCTTAGACCTAGATTAATACAAATCTAACTGTTCTCTCTGCGTTTTTTGCCTTGTCCTAAGTCTGTTTTTCACACAGCCACCAAAGTGAATTAACTGAAAAACAATTACTGTTTTGATTCTGTTATCTATAAGATGTAGTGAACTACCTGAAAATCAGATCTGATCAGATCACTCCTTTGACTCCCATTTACCTAGCAGATAAAGGCCAGGCTCTCCTGATCTGACCGCAGCCAATTTCTCCAGCCTTCAAGCCCACTACTTTCGGCCTTGTATATATTATTCTGGCAACTTTCGATTTTGTTGTTACCTGACACATTCATTTTTTCATCTCTGTGCTTTTGCTCATATTGATCATTCTGCCTTGTAATCTCCTCTCTCCCTCTTAAATTTGACTAACTCCTACATATTTTTTAAGATTCACCCTGAGTATTCTGTCACCACTACTACCACCACCTCTCTTCGCTTCTCCACTCCACCTCCTATCCAATACATATTATTATTCCGTGTTCCCAGTAATACCTGTGCATATCTGTACCATTACATTTAACACATGGTATTATAATTACTTTTGGAGCCTGCTTTTCACCATTAGACTGTTTCTTGTTAGCCAAAATTGTGTCTTATTCATCCGTATCTGTAGCACCTAGTCCAGTGACTGACATATGGTAGCATAGTAGGTGCTCAAAGGAAAGAAAGTTTAAGTGTGGAAGGATAGGGGATAAAGGACTGACCTGGCACTTTACTTTTTGACAGGTGTTTAGAGTGACCATTGGGTACAAGATGGAACTTTATTAAATTTTTAATAAATAATAGAGATTAGAATTCTCCATCGACTAATCTTATTCTCTTAAATTCTCTTTATGATTCATTTTGGCCCAGTGACTTTTATAATCCCAGCCACACCTCTTCCTGGGTTCTTCTGTTGATCTTATTAGAGTGTCTGTAACTGCATATCATCTATTCTGCCATACATTAAAAAATAGCTTTAGAAATACATTCATCCAAGCAGAAGGCATGTTACTGACAGATTGGATAAAATCCATTTACAAGTAGTTACCTTTCCAAGTGGAAGCTTAACATGTCAGTGAGTGTTCAGAATAAATGTTCATAATGTTCGGAAAATTAAAAATGAGATCCAGCTTTGACTTATAGCCGACAGTGTTCCTCATTTTTTTTTTCTGATAAATTTCCAAAATTGTGTTCCTTGTAAATATAAGTGCCTTTGTGGATAAGAGAGCTAATTTGAAGAATAATGAACTTCCATTCTTTAATGTGTATAAATACTGAAACAGATTTACTTGCAAAATAATGAGAGAAGAAAGAGAATAATGTCTGTTCCTAAAATTACATAAGACTATAGAGTAGTTATCAAATTATATGTGAGCAGCTTATCTTGAGAAATGACTTGTTTCCCTTTAGTTTTTTTTCACTTCAGTCTGATTTGGAAGAAAATTGTATATGGCATAAGTAATAATAGTGAAAGATATTGTTATTACCTTGGAAATCTCAAGGCTAGCCTACCTTAACTGTTAAATATGTTTCAAGTATTTTCCCCACTGATTATAGAAACATCTGCTTTTCCAAATTAAATATTGCTTAATTATTTCAAACAAAAACTTCCAAGATGGTCTGTTGTTTATTAGTGTTCCATATTTAAATCTTGCCCTGTCAGCGAAAAGCACAAAAGTTATTAAATGTATTAATTTAAATTATCTATTTTTGATTTCTTTATATATCAGTCAGTTCAGTGTGAATTCCTTATGATTACATTTTGTAATTATAGCAATCAGAATTTCAGTGATGCCTGCTGTATCACTCTTATAGCATGCCAAAATATGTAGAATTCTAGTTATAAGAATCAGAATACTAGAAATGCAGAGTTCCTGAATTTTTAAGTATTGTTAATGTAAAAAGTTCCTCTCTCAGATTCTAAAAGGTTGTAAATAACTGTAACTTCTTAGATTCTATGTGGTCTAGATTCACCCCAGATGTAATTTAATTTTTACCACAGAAAGCATTCTCTGTTCCAATCATAGCTTCCCTTTCCTCAAACTCACAACCTTTCTTAAATATGTGGTAAAATGTCACTGACATGATTGTCAGGTGTTTACAATGTAATTTCATATTTGTTACTTTCTTAATTTTTTTTTTTTTTGTGGTACGCGGGCCTCTCACCGCTGTGGCCTCTCCCGTTGCGGAGCACAGGCTCCGGATGCGCAGGCTCAGCGGCCATGGCTCACGGGCCCAGCCGCTCCGCGGCATGTGGGATCTTCCCGGACCGGGGCACGAACCCGTGTCCCCTGCATCAGCAGGCGGACTCTCAACCACTGCGCCACCAGGGAAGCCCCCATATTTGTTACTCTTTTATTTTATTGGTATAACTTTAATGGTATAATGGTCTTATATATGTGGCTAGTTAAATACCACCAACTACATATAAGCTCCTATATAGCTTCGAGCAAAAATCTTGATAATCATAAACTCTGTGAGATCCACATCATTTTTATATCCTATTCCTTTTTCATGTTAAGTTTTAATAATGGGCTGTTTTGGTATGGTGTTACATAGCAAAATGAATTTAAGCATGGATCCATTTAGGCATGTTTCTTGCCTTTTGTTTATCTGGAGATCACAGTTCCTTCCAGAAGGGTATAATTCTTTTTAAATTTCTTTTTTTTTAATTTACTTGTTTATTTTTTATTTTTGGCTGCACTGGGTCTTCATTGCTGCACGCGGGCTTTCTCTAGTTGCGGTGAGCGGGAGCTACTCTTCATTGCAGTGCGTGGGCTTCGTATTGCTGTGGCTTCTCTTGTTGCACAGAATGGCCTCTAGGCACGCAGACTTCAGTAGTTGTGGCACTCAGGCTCAGTAGTTGTGGCTCGCGGGCTCTAGAGCACAGGCTCAGTAGTTGTGGTGCACAGGCTTAGTTGCTCCACGGCATGTGGGATCTTCCCGGACCAGGGATCAAACCTGTGTCCCCTGCATTGGCAGGCAGATTCTTAACCACTGTGCCTCCAGGGAAGTCCCAGAAAGGTATAATTCTTGAATTCCCTCTTTTAATCAAACCTCAGAATTTTTTTTTCTTTAGGTTCCGATTTATTGCCAAATTTGTTCTTATATCCTTAGCCTTATATCACTTAACACCTGGGAAGATGAAACATCTACAGCTTTGCTCATTGTTCAATGATTATGTTTTCCTAGTATTTCACATTAGTAACTAAAAAGCAAAATCAGAAACTCCTAATCAAAGACCTTTGTTCGTTTAGTAACATATATTCCAGTAGGATGTTGTATGTTTTTTTGATCCAAATTTTCACGTTTAAAAAATCACCTCCCTGAGTCATAAACTTGAACATTAGATAACTTGAGTTATTTTTTTATATTTTCTCCAACCTGTTTTCAGAAATGTGCAATTGTATCTTCACTGCTAAGTTTCTCCAGTTATTGTGCCAGTGACTCTGTCATCCTTCCCACCTTCTACTTACTTAGCACTAATAAATTTTTGGTAGCTGTAGCGTTATATTTACATGGCATGGCATATATGTTAAAGAAGTCTAGATACTGCCTATTAAATTGATCAAGGAGACCAAACAGAGCATTTCTCTTGCATAATTGACCTAACTAAAATAACAATAATAATAATAATAGTAACAACAACCATTGATTGAGTACAAAGTACGAGGCAGGTACCATTACTTATTCCTTACAATCATCTTATAAGAAAATAGTTGTAAAGGTTTCACGGGATCAGATAATTGAAAGGGTACATAAGACTCCGCAGAAAAATGCTTACAAAAAGCTTTTAGTAAAGATACAGTACAGCAGGCGAAACAGAATGCCGGCGAGCACCGAGGATCCATTCCCAAGTGCAGTTCTCCACGTTCTTTTTTTCTTTTTAACATCTTTATCGGAGTATAATTGCTTTACATTGTTGTTATTTGCTGCTGTATAACAAAGTGAATCAGCTATACATATACATGTATCCCCATATCTCCTCCCTCTTGCGTCTCCCTCCCACCCCCACATCCCACCACTCTAGGTGGACACAAAGCACCGAGCTGATCTCCCTGAGCTATGCGGCTGCTTCCCACTAGCTATCTGTTTTACATTTAGTAGTATATATATGTCCATGCCACTCGCTCTCTTCGTCCCAGCTTACCCTTCCCCCTCCCCGTGTCCTTAAGTCCATTGTCTACATCTGCGTCTTTATTCCTGTCCTGCCCCTAGGTTATTCAGAACCATTTTTGTTTTTTTAGATTCCATATATATCCAGGTTCCTTCTTAATCAAATAGGATGTGCCTGTCCCCAGAGTATAAATCACCGAGATTTGTATAAGGAATCTTGGTTTCAGGAGAGCTCCCCAGAAGTTTACAGTGAAGCTTTTTATGCCCCTCTGGTCACATAGCTAAGCCAGGCTGTCTAAGTAGTCCAAGTGTAAGCTGTCAATAAACAACTAGACCTGGTTGCTACCAGGGGAGTTTCAAACTTTAAACAGCAAATTATAAATCATTAGTTATCTCTGTTGACCTTATCTTGGCTAAGAGTCAGTACCAGAGTTCCAGGCATCCCCAGAGATAAGTGTAGGGCTGGCCCAGTCTAGCTGTAAATTAATTCTGTCTTACATAATACTATAACAATCTTTCTTAGACTTAGAAAACTGAGATTCAAAAATAATTGGTCCCAGATCACATAGATATTAAGAGGCAAAGCTAAGATTCAAGTTCAGGTCTGTATAACTTCAAAACCCATGGTCCTAATTATTACAAAACAGTGCATGGTTCTAAAATAATTCTCTCTGAGAACAGATGACCTAAGACTATTATCCAGCATTAAAAATTTAGTTTTTATCAGCAAAAGCAAAGTAGTGAATCAAGATAAAAATTATTACTATCAGTTATTTTTAATATTTATTTGTTTGTGTCGGGTCTTGGTTGCAGCAGGCAGGCTCCTTACTTGTGGCTCACGGACTCCTTAGTTGTGGCTCGAGTGCTTCTTAGTTGCAGCACATGGGCTCCTTAGTTGTGGCAGGTGGGCTCCTTAGTTGAGACATGCCTGTGGGATCTAGTTCCTGGATCAGGGATCAAACCCAGGCCCCCTACATTGGGAGCGTGGAATCTTAATGACAGTGCCACCAAGGAAGTCCCTACTATCAGTTTTTAATTATTATAGATGACAAGCAAATGTGCTTGTACCCATGTACACTTACAATGGGTGCATTTTATGGTATGTAAATTGTACCTCAATAAAACTTAAATATATGGAGCTAATTTTATTCACAATGAGCCTGTTTATAAGCCTGTAATTCCTACTTCCTCACACTATCTTCCTGGCCTATATGGCAATATAAACAGAAATGCCATGTAAGCAGTTCTTTATACTGAGGTAGCAATTTATTTTTCTATATCAAGGAAGGAAAATGGAGAAATTCTCAGAAAAATCTCCTTAATTACTTACAACTCAATATTTCCCACTATTCTTTGTTCCACATGGGAATGACTAGGTCTAGAGAATTAAAATGGAGATAGAATAGGTCTAGTGGAAAACAAATATGTATAATTTTCAATGAGAGGCCATGTCTTCCTCTTCAACTCCACTCATAGAAACTTTGCACATGGGGGTGCTTAATTTATGTAGGCCAGTGTCTGACATATAGACTGCTTGGGCTTTAGACTTGAAACTTTTAGTAGCCACAGGAATCAAAATATCATTGCATTCTCTGGTGCTTCATTCACCTTGTTGACTTTAAGTGATATGGTAAGTTCTCACTCTAGAGGAATGGTTGAGTAAAATAGGAGCATCCATAAAATTGACTAATATGCAGACATTAGCATGTTGTTATTAAAAATAGCATTTCAGGGCTTCCCTGGTGGCGCAGTGGTTGAGAGTCCGCCTGCCGATGCAGGGGACACGGGTTCGTGCCCCGGTCCGGGAAGATCCCACATGCCGCGGAGCGGCTGGGCCCGTGAGCCATGGCCGCTGAGCCTGCGCGTCCAGAGCCTGTGCTCCGCAGCAGGAGAGGCCACGGCAGTGAGAGGCCCGCGTACCTCAAGAAAAAAAAAATAGCATTTCATTTTGTGATTCTTCATTTTTTCTGTGTGTGGCCTCTTTTGCCACAGGATTGTCCTTTTTCTGGGATTAAAGATTTAGGACCTATCTTGTTTGCCACTGTAGTCTGACACATACTAGTTGCTCAATAAAATTTTATTGGCTAGATAAGTGAATGAAATAAACTAAAAGTCACCATATTCTGTGAAAAGCATCAATGAAGCAGAAATGTACAAAATTCCTAAATGGGAATGGTTAACCAGAGGATTTTACTTCTGGTATTTTATGTGAGTTGTCTGTTTTCACTCTTTCTGTGCCCCAATGGTTCTGGACCATTGAGCATCCAATAAAACTAATTTATTCATCCTCTCAACAAATATTTGTTGATCATATACTGTGTGCCAGGGACTAGATACATTTCTTTCCAGTGAAAAAGGACAAGGGATACTTTGGGTTTGAAAAACAAGTGAACTATGTAATAACAGGTTTGGTTCATGCAGACAGTACAGTTGTAGTGCAAAATGACATCACTGCTCTTCTCACACTGGGAAACTGGATGTCTTCCTTGTCTTTACTTTTAAATACCATGACCATAGAAGCCCTTCCTTATTATAAACTTTATCATTTAAATGATAAAATAGGGTCCATAGGCCAATGAATAATTCTTTGTACCATGAACTAATTCAAAGTTTCTCAAATCTTTTCACCACCAATGAGGACTTTCATAATTTTTATTGATAGGCCCTGTATTTTTGAAAAACTTTTCAGCATCACTCTATTCATTATCCAATAGCTTCTATCTCATTTTTTATTTATCAAATGTATATATATGTATGATATATATATATGATATGTATACATATATATATATATATATATGCCAAAATTTCTGTTCAACGTGAGATAACTAATGTTATCACCCTTGATATAATTGCAGCTGTGTTTATAGAAGCTTGATGTTTTAGGTAACTAGTCAACATATTATTACTTATAAATTATTTGAAAACATATTATTACTTACAAATTATTTGAAATATTGAAAATAGTGAAACCCATTACTACCTGCTCAGACCTTTAAAGGTGTCGTGTTCCAGTGTTTGGAGCCTACTGAATGTGCTCAGGGTTTATCTGGAGAAAGGGGGTATATTTCTGGAATATATACCAGGGTAAGACCACACAGATACAAGTGAATCTTAGCCAGCTCTGATTTGGGGCCTAAGGATTAAAAACTTCTGCTGGGACACACCACCAAAAAAAACCATGAAAGGCAAAGGGTTAACTAACAGACACTTTACATGTAGACAAGTCCTCCGGGAAACAGAAGTTTTACATTCTCCAGCTTTCATCATACTGACCCTAGCAGCTGTGTGAACTCCAAGCCTCTAGCTAAGAATTAAAAGCCAGCTGAATCACCACATCTTTACACCAAATGAAATTATACTTCAGTCAAATTTTACAGAAAGAAAAATGTTCAAATATATTTTAAAGTAATAAGACAATTTCCAGAAATTAGGAAAAGAAGCATGCATCTGTTTAAAAAGAACACACACAGACACATACACACGTAATATAAGTTTACACCTATATATTATCACTGAACATATTTAGAAATTATACAGTATGCTATAGAACCCATAAAATCTCATTGGGAAGGTGTAACATTGTGTTTGGTGGCAAAAAGGTTAGGATCCGTTGGGCTATTTATGACTGCAAGATAAATATATGAACTGAATTTTTAATTAAAAACAGAGGCCTTGTAGTGTTTCCTTACTTAGACTCTTTCTCCTATATTAGCATCTACTTAGGGAATGTTTCTATATTCTCTAATTCTTTGTTTCATATAAAGGGCCAGGAAGGAAAAATATAGGGTAAAAAGACTATAAAGATCTTTTTGACACCTCTGGGGCTCTCCAGCAATCCATGAAAAGTATGTATATTCCCTTTTGATGAAATTCCACAGTTTTTACCATTGATGGGCCCTATTTGTAGGCCCTTTGGCACTGATATATGAATTTAATTCATTCAAATAGAGTTGTTAAAAGTAAATCTTTGAGAGAGAACCTGTGTGAGAGAGTTATATTTTGGTTTCAACTGTTTAAACTTCATGATGGAGATGAGATCATCAGTAACTTTTTAAAAATAATGTTTCTGATATTGTCATTATCTAGTCATGTATTTGGAGAGTAGTAAACAGATTAACCTCTAGGTTTGGTTTTCTTTTTTAATTCACTTTATTCTTTTCTTCAGCTACCTTGACAAGCTATTCTGAAAACATGGAACGCACAAAATACGTTGGGGAAAGCAGTAAAGAATTAGGATCTGGAGGAAACATAAAGCCTTGGCAGTCTCAAAAATCCAGCATGGATTCCTGTTTATATCGAGTAGATGAAAACATGACGGCTTCCACCTATAGTCTGAATAAGATCCCAGAGAGGAATTTGGAAACAGTTTTATCACAGTCAGTACAGTCTATTCCTCTTTATCTTATGCCACGGCCAAATTCAGTAGCAGGTAAGTTTTATTTGTTTTAAATCACCATTTTATTGGCATATATATTGAAATGAAGATAAATTCTGCTCTCACAGTATTTAAATTTTCCATTCATCTTCTTCAACTAAGCTATTCTTTTATGTTTGGGTAATATACATGTGTATATCTTTTTGAACCTGGGGGAAGGTTTGTGTTCTTTAAGTGATTGTTTAGTTCTGCTTCCAAAATATAAATATAAAATAGGGACTTCCCTTGCAGTCCAGTGGTTAAGACTTCACCTACCAAAGCAGGGGCTGCGGGTTTGATCCCTGCTCAGGGAGCTAAGATCCCACATGCCTCCGGCCAAAAAACCAAAACATAGAACAGAAGCAATGTTGTAACAAATTCAATAAAGACTTTAAAAAAAAAAAAGGTCCACATCAAAAAAAATCTTAAAAGAAAACCAAAATATAAATATAAAATAAAAACACATAAAATCAAAAAGAGAACCTATAAAGTATATTGTCAAGCTGTTAAAAGTCTTTTCTCACGTCAGAAGTCTTTCAGATGATTTCACTTTGAGATTTTAGGTTTTAAAAACTTTCGTTTTCAAAAACATTATTTGAGAATTCCCTGGCAGGCCAGTGGTTAGGATTCTGAGCTTTCACTGCCAAGGGCCTGGGTTTGACCCCTGGTCAGGGAGCTAAGATCCCACAAGCTGCGCTGTGCAGCCAAAATAAAATTTTAAAAACATTATTAAATTGAAGTATATTTCAGTCGAATTTATATTACCAGAAACATCACCTATAGTTTGAGAGAGTGACAAGCAGGCAAGAATTCAACTTCCCCATTCGAAGAGCTCAGTATTTTCACAGTACACTGGCTACCTTACCACAGTAGAATCATCAGGTACCTACATTGCTAAAGAATAACTCAAACACCACTAGCAGTCTCAGTCATAAGGGGATGATACAGATAATAAGTGGCTGGAATATGGAGCCATTATTCTTTAGCAGCTGTTCAGAACTACGTCAAGGGATATTTTTAATACAGCTAAGTTGCTGTTTAATAATTCAGACCAAGACTTTTGCAGAACGGTTGGGCATTCTGACATTTTCAAAATGCATCATCATCTGGACTTTGTCCATGCTACAAAATCAAAGTTATGTTTGTCTTTCTTACTTGCCTGATGAGTGTCAGGATGGGTTTATCTCACTGACACAAGATAATAAAATACTTATTGTAGTCAAGAGCTCTTTCCAGATGTAATTATTTATGTTACGCAGATGATGGTGTGATGCTTCTTGCCTTTCCCATCTCCCTTCTGTACCTTTTCTAAACCATTACTCTTTGTTCCGTCCTCTGGAGACCATCAGCATCTGTCATCAGATGTGATTACGAGGAGCATGGCTCATCTGGAAGATCAGTAACTGCAGACGATTTTAATATTAATTTTTCAAGATTATTCACTTTTATATAATGACAGAAAACTTTCTCTCCTGGGTTCTTTTAAATATGATGATCCCCAACCATGACATCATTTTTAGAATCCTAGACTGCTATAACTTATGAGAAATTGCTAGGCAAATTCAATCTATCCAAAAGAGAAGCATTTAAATCCTTGCTTACATAAAAATGGAAAATATAGCTACCAGCCTTAATGGTACATCCCAATTTACTTCTTAACCAAGCTGCAGTGATTTCTAAGAGAATTCTGTCTCTGTTATTTGAGAAGAACACTGAGCACTTAGTAGGAAACAGAGGTATAAGCTTCTTTTGTTCTCTTTTTAGTTCACTAAAGAGATTATAAAATACTTTTCCCTTCGTGAGAGTAAGTGTCTGTAAAGATTCATTATTTTACCCTATGCAAAAACTAACTTTAGGTTTTACAAAAAGTTGTACAGGACTAATTAGACAGATATGATTCATCCCTCACTGTCTCTAAAGGTTTCTAACACTGTTGCTTTCCAGAAATTGGCATAAGGCAGCTGTCAGAAGCATCAATAAGTTATCAGACATTTCTCTAACTAATAGATATTGAAGAAATTGACTGTATAGAACCCAGGTTTCTATACCAGGTATTTTAATCACCGGGTAAAAGTATAATTTGAAATATGTTTTTTAAAAAACTTTAAAAAGCAAGCAGTATTTTATCAGGTGAAGAGTACATTCTTCCATTATATGGATTGTAAGATTTTTGTCTATTTAGAATTTTATCTTGTAAGCACTGTTATTCTAGTTACTTAATAAAATCTATTAAATTGTGGTCAACTTTTAGGGAATTATTCAATTTGTGAATTTTTCAGACTTCTTACCTGCCTCTCATGGTATATTTTTGCAAACTGCCATTTAGCAACTTCACTGTTTGTAGTCGTCAACATACTTGTGGCTACAATTGTACTTCGGTAACTTTTTGCATATCCATTGGAACAGTGACTGAAGCAAATATTAAGATTTTTTGGGAGAATTACAGGAGGGAATTCTAACTGACATCCATTGTTGTTTTGGTAACCTACTTGGCTACAGTGTGATAAATGCTATAATACAGTAATTTATGAAGTACCATAGGAACACAGAGAAGGAAGCATCTAAGTGCAAAGGGGAGAGTAGGGTAGAGAAGAACAGAAAACATCACAGAGAAGGACAAATAAGAATTCACTAGAAGGACTAAGAGAAGAAAGAGGAAGGAGGCACCAAGAAGTTAAAAAACTTGGCATATAATTGGTATTTCTCCATGACTAGGACCTGGGGTATATGGAAGGAATGGTAGAAAATGATGTTGAAAGGGATGCCAAAGACCTTATGCACTCTGATGTTATGTTGGGTTTACTTTGTTGATAGTGAGTTTAAACAGGAGCCATATTATCACGTTTGCAGTTCAAAAGAATGACTGTACGTATCCATCCCTTATAAGATAGACTGAAGGGCAAAAGCCTGGAGTTAGAGAAAATAGTTAAAAGCTTCTGGTATTGTGCAAAATTATAGTGAATTGAATTGCCAGGTTATATCAATAGAGTTGAGAGAGTGGCTTGAGAGATCTTCTTTTTTACCTTAAAAAATAACATTTATTAGATTTTTTAATACAGAGATATAAAGAAGAAAACAAAACAAGAAATGAGCTATAATCTCCTTGCCCAGTGGTTCCTGCTGACATATTCTAGAAATTAAAGATTCATATATATTATATAATATATATAAAATAAAAATTCAGATTCAAACACAGAAGGAAAAGCCACTTTCCCCTCTTCTTAGTAAAACGTTAATATTATGATTCTTTAAAAAATATATATTATACATAAAATATTCATATTATATACGTAATATAATATATATTATATAGCTACATGTGATTATAATATATGTAAGAGACATGTGAGGTCAAAAATCAATAAGATTTATACAAGAGAAATGCAAGCATATGTTCTTACCCAGATTTACACAAATCATAGCAGCTTTATTTGTAATGGCCACAAATTGTCAGTATCCCAAATGCCCATCAACAGGTGAATGGATAAACAAATTAAGCATATCTTTACAGTGACTACTACCCTTCAGTAAAAAGAATGAACTGATACTGCAACAACATGTATGAATCTCAAAATAGTTAATGCTGAGTGAAAGAAGCCAGAGTTTTAAGAAGTACATACTGTATGATTACACTTATATAAAATCCTAGAAAATGCAAACTAGTCTATAGGCACAGAGGGTCTCTCTTGCAATACAACCATCTGCACCTGCGAGTTTCACCGAGCCCTCTTTGTATGACCCTGTGGGAATTGGGGCTCATAACTGACACAATGTCGATACTCTGGCTACTGTTACTCCTCTGAGTAATAAACTGTCTTTCATTTATGACCTAGATGTCTCATGTCTTCTTCCTCAAGCATCCAGGCTTGTTAGCTTACAAGTAGGATAAAATATCAGATCCTTCACAGTTCTTGACAATGAAATACCATTATACCCATACCTAAAAAAATTAAAAGGAACGGCAATGCCAAGTGTTCATGAGGATGTGATGCAATTGGAATTGTCATACATCGCTGATGGGGGTATATTAATAAATTGGCATTAGCACTTTGTAAAGCTGCTTGGCAAGATCTGTTAAAGGTGTATAAAGCTATATGTGCATGTTATCTAAAACCTAGCGATTCCACTCCTCCATAGACTAGCCATCAAAAATAAGTCCTTATATTCACCAAAAGACAAATATAAGAATGTTCATATCAGTTTTAGTTATAATACCCAAAAGCTGAAATTAATCCACATGTCCATCAACAGTCTTGATGAATTGTGTACAACAATGAAAAATAATGTACTACTGCTATAGACAACATCGTGGAGAGTGCACACTATATGAAGTATGTATATTTATATAAAGTTCAGAAAAACAGACCAAACTATGGCACTTCTGTGGTGAAGAACTAAAGTAGTGGTTACCTTTGGTGGGAGTATCAATTAAGGGAGCCTTCTATATCTTGATCTGAATGGTGGTTGCATGGGTGTATACATAGATAAAAATTTATTGAGCTAAATACTTAAGATTTATGTACACTATGTATATAAATTATACCTCAACTTAAAATACATATAAAGTATATATTTAAGCTCTTGTCTTTCTAGAAGGGTTTTCCTTTGTCTTTGGTTTAGAAATAGCAGTCCTAGGTGACATCACTAGATCTTTGAAGAAATACCTATTTTTAGTGTTGATTAAAAATATCCAAATAACTTCAAGAACTGGATGATTTATTTAAGGTGTATCAGAAGTTTGTTCCTTTTTCTTGCAAATAGTATTCCATTGTACGTCTCTCCCTCATTTTATCTGTCCATTCACCAAGTTGATGGACATTGAGGTTTTTTCCATTTTTTAGCTATTGTGAATACTGCTGCTATGAACATTCTTGTGGCAGTCTTTGAATGGATATATATTTTCATTTCTCTTGAATAGATACCTAGGATTGAAATTGCTGGATCATAGGGTAAATCTATGTTTAACTTTTTAAGAAACTGCAAAACCGTTTTCCAAAGCGACTGCACCACCCACAGTGTGTGGAGACTCCTGTTTCTCCACCTCCCGTCTACCATTTGTTATTGTCTTACCTCTTATTATGGTTATTCTAGCAGATGTGAAATGCTGTCTTGTGGTTTTAATTTGCATTTTCCTAGTGACTAATGATGTTGAGTTTATTTTGTGTGCTTATTAGCTATTCATATATCTTCTCTGGTGAAATAACTATTTCTTATGGGCTGTCTGTCTTCCTATTATTGAGTTGTTAGAATTTGTTGTATATTCTGCATACGAATCCTTATCAGAGATGTGTTTGTAAAATATTTTCTCCCACTCTGTTGCTTATCTTTTTGTTTTCTTATTGATGTATTTTGAAACACAAAATTTTTTAAAATTTTTATTCCTTTATTGAAGTATACTTGATTTACAATGTTTCAGGTGTACAGCAAGGTGTTTCAGTTATACATATATATTTGTATGCTCTTTCAGATTCTTTTCCATTATAGGTTATTACAAGATACTGAATACAGTACCCTGTAGGTCCTTGTTGGTTATCTATTTTATATATAGTAGCGTGTATCTGTTTATCCCAAATTCCAAATTTTTCCCTGCCCCCTCCCTTTCCCCTTTGGTAACCATAAGTTTGTTTTCTATGTCTGTAAGTCTGTTTCTGTTTTGTAAATGAGTTCATTTGTATCGTTTTTTAGATTCCACATACAAGTGGTATCATATGATATTTGTCTTTCTCTGTCTAGCTTACTTCACTTAGTATGATAATCTCTAGGTCCTTCCGTGTTGCTGCAAATGGCACTATTTCATTCTTTTTTATGGCTAAGTAATACTCCATTGTATGTATATACCACATCTTTATCCATTCATCTGAAACACAAAAAATTTGATGACATCAATTTATCAGATTTTTCTTCTGTGGACCATGCTTTTGGTGCCATTTTTTTAAAATCATTTTAACAGAAAGTAAAACTGTTTATATCAAGTGTTATAAAACACTGATTTTTCTTTGTTATTGAAGTTTATTTTAACTCAAGTACTGAAAAATACTTCCTTACATACTTAAATGCTTTCTTCCTTCTTTTCCTTCTACCCTCCCTCATGTTAAAACATAAATAAAAGGCATAATATTAGTCTAAATTGTTATTCCAATAAACCTTAGTTATTGATTAGTTTTTCATCTATCACAGTGGTCATCTCATAACACTGGCCTTTCTGGCTAGCAGAGATTTTTCAGATTCCTAAGCAGTACTGATCATGCTTCTTCAATAGATCTGTCCTGGAGAATAGGATTTTATACTGTTGGAGGAGCACTTACTGACTATGTTGAACAAAATACTTCATCAGAGAATTATTTCTTGTCAATGTTGAATGTAATACAAACAGACCTGCTATTGGCTACAGGGCAAGTCATAGGTCAAGGAGTAGTTTGTATGGGAAACCATGTATCTGTATGTGTAACCATGTTCTGTATCTGGAAACCATGGTTTCAGATCCTCACACAGAGGCAGGAAAGTAAACCAAACAACTCAATTATTTTCAAAATTTAATAGATTATAGGTTGAAAGTGTTTCCAGAATGTAGAAGGACAAAATTACTTTCACCTGCTAACTGTCTAATGTGTGTAAATATTTGATAAGACCACAATCTCTAGTAGCTTAAGTGATTAGATACCTGAATCAGTTTTTACAGTAAATTGTATTAGCTCAGGAGGGTCCTGTCTTCTCATTTTAGCTCTAGATATATGTTTTCCTTTACTTTCTAATGTACGTAGAAGTGATTCCCCAAGCTGGGGGAAGATCAAATACTCAAATCTCCTTGGTGAACAGGAATGATTGATGATTTCAAATATGAGATGAGTTTGAAATAGGGAAAAGAGTCAGTATATTTTACTTATTAAATTGTTCTAAGTATATGAATGGGGTTGGGAAGTGTTGAATACCAGTAATAAAAGGCTTTGTTCAAACTCAGCTTTTAAATTTCCTTCTTTTTTAAACTTTATCTTAGTATGAGTGATATGATTATTTTTTTAGAGACCAATTAATGTTGAATAATGATACGAAAATACCATTTTCATCACATTTTTAAAAACCTAGGGAATTAGTTGTTTAATTGGTCCTTGCTGTGTTCTAGACTTCTCCCCACCTGGGGAAGAGAAGCATCCTCTTTAGCTTGGGCTTTGTGGCATCTTTACAGGACCACATTTGTCACGACCAGGAAATTGTCAAGGAATTATATGAGGCTGATGCTGGATTGAACTCTGAAGAGTAAAACTGTCTGTGGTATTCCATAATTCTTGATTTTAAAGAGAATTGGAAAGGATATGTGGCTTTTATAACACTTTTATTTTCAGGGAATGGAGTCAGCACATATAAAATGTTTATGGTGATTTATTTTTTTAATATTTTCTGAGATTTTAACTCACTACAGTGTATTGAAGTAACATATGTAATGAAATTTTTTAAACAATCATGTACTCTTTATTGATTACGAAAGTAGGTCTGATTGAATAAATATATTGGTCAGTTAGATTTAGCTAGATACCTTTAGCAACATAAAGATTCTTAAACAAGTGAAGTCTAAAGTTAAGGTACCAATTAAAAGCTCCATTTACCACCAATGAAAATAGTACTATTTACTGAAAACATACAAACTTTTATCTTGAATGATGAAGTGATTAAAGGTGAGTTTTGGCAGTCTAGCATTAAAGGTTGGGTTTTTCCTGGAGCAGCTCAGTTTTCTGAATATAAATTTAGAAGTTTATGCACCTTTAAATTAAAATCGTAAAATATGAAAAAATAAAAACTGTCTTTTATTGTTCTCAAAATGTAAATCACTATTGCATATTTTTAAGCCTGTTGTGTTGGAAGGAAGCAGAGAACCCTTGTGGACTTGTGGTTGCATGGCAGAAATTATCAGAGTAGGCTGTCTGTGGTCATCCTTGATGTCTTAAAATGAGATTGGCAATGAATTGGAGGGATATGAGAAGCAGGAAATGTTCACTTACAACAGCTGTCCTCAGTGCTTTGTGTGAAAATGAAGAGTCTATCAGGGAAACAGGCAAACAACAGAAGTCAGTTAAAGTATAAACTCTCACCATCTGCTTCTTAATGTTTGGTGCTGCACATTTTCCTAAGAGAAGGATCTTAAGAATCAGGTAAATGCAAAATGGGAATCCTGGGGGATTTAAATGAATCCAATCGGAAACTGTAATAAAGATTTTACCAAAAAGAGTAAAATCAGAAATGGGCTTTTCTGCAGTCAGAATGTTGGCTTTATGAATCAAGGGTGTAAGAACAGCAGAGTGGCTTCTTGCCCAGGCTGTAGCAAACATAAAGTGTCATTCCAGGCTCCCTGCTCAGGTCAGCCAGAATGGCAATTGTGCTACTAAAATCTGTTTGCATTAGTGGCAACTGATATAAGAAGAAACAATTTAAATTGATTCCAAACTCTGTAATACAGAGTTGCCTCTGGAATGTTTTGTACCAAATGTCATCTGCTGGATTTCTTCCTGCCCACTTGTGTATTAAATTCAAAAAGTATGTCAGTTAAATGTTCTGTAAATGAGTCAGCTGTTCCAATCTGATGAAATCAAAGAAAAATATATGCTCCCTTTTTCCACTTCCCTCTTCCTTCTCTGAAAACAAGGATTTTTAATGACATAGATTTTATGGGCTTACTTTTTTAAAGCATTTTCTTTTTACATAAAACTTTTTATTGTTGACTTGTTTTTCCTATTTCATCAGTTCACTTCAACTTACCTGATTAATTCTTAACATTTGTATCTAGAAAGTGTTCATTAAATATTATAGTATTGATTTAATTTGACAGAATTATCTCAAAAAAATTGCTAGGGCAATTTCACAGTAAGAGTAGCACTACAAAGTGGGAATATATGTGTCCCTATAGATCTATCACTGGTGTTTTTATGGGATGATGATGTACAAGGCATTGTTGTTATAGCCACCTCCTTCATCCTTAGCTTTCAGATAACCCAATGAGACAAAACCTAACTTGTTATTCATTGATTGTTTAAATATAGGCAAAACACAACGTGTATGTTAAATACAATTATTTAGTCATTAGAATAGCACTTATTGAGCATATGCTATATATGCCAGGCACTCTTCTAAGCACTTGAGAATCATCAATAAACAAAACAAAGATTCTCACCCTCGTGGAACTTACATTCTCACCAGGGAAAGTAAAATAAACAATAAATAAGTAATTTATATAGTATTCAATACAGTAGAAATTGATATGTGTTATAGAAAAAAGTAAAGGATCAGCAGTATCTGAAGAAAGATTTTATGAACATCATTGGAGCCAAGCATATTACCATAGTGATGTCTGTTAAACATTAAGCAGAGCAATGAGGAAGGTGCGAATAGAGCCAGACAGATTTCTAGATCTAAGTAGGACTAGCCTGGAATTTAGTTCTGTATTGAGCATTACGTGCAGGGCACTCTGATTTACTCTAAAGGAATGTAGTTATCAAAGAAGAATCAGACATTTCCTAGTTGCCCTCAAGAACCTACCATAATCTAGTAAGGGAAGACAGGCATGTAAACAATTAGCTGAATAACACAAGTTCTAATTAGCCATATATGTGTATGGTTGCTGAAAGGGAGAAGCAATTAATTCTGCCTGGGGGATCTATCAGGGAAGCAGAAAAAGTGTAGCCTGAGCAAATTTTGACAATGAGTGAGATGTTTGGCAAAGTATGACAAAGACTTTTTCTCAGAAATTGGCTTGCAAATAGAAAAGATTCATGTGACTACGCCGGAGAGTACAACTACGTACAATTAGTGAAACAAAGGCCACAGCGCATAGAATTTCAGATCTCCTGGCTGATCTTTCCAGTATTTGTCTGCTAAGTCTTTAAATACTATATTTGAAGGGACAAGAATTTTGAAAATGATGAAGCAGAAAGAAACTGAAAATAAGACTAAGGAAAACAATTTAATAAGGAAAAGAGGCAGTAAAGAAATTATTTTGGATTATTTGATAAAATAGTGATAGATTCAGAGATCAGAGAAAAAGATATTATTGCCAAAATAAGAAAAAGAATGAATGTTTTAAGAGACTTAGGTAACACTAACCATAACTCAGTTGCAGTCTAGAATAAAGCAGTAGTTCCCCATTGGCTGGTTCAGAGCTACAGTGCTTGATATTGAATATCTCTGCTTTTCCTTAGTTCAGTTTGCCTGTGAGTATTTGCACTTGTAAAGGAATGACCTGTTTTTCAGTTCGGTTATTGCAATATTTTTTCTTTTTCTTCTAATGTCATTTATCTGAATTGAGAAATGTGCTGATTCCAAAATATATTTTACTACATTTCTTGGTTTTGTGAAAAAAAGCGATAGAACAACTGATGTTCATTTTTCTAGGAAGTACTATGGTAAAGCTTAGTTTAGTAAAACTTGTTAAGTTCACAGTAAACATTTACATTTTATAAAAGCTGTCAGTAGCTCTTCATTTAATATAAGAAGTTGAACCTGTGAAACAAAGGCTGTGCCAGAAGATTTTTTTAATACAAAGAAATTAAAATGGATTATGTAACTGCTATTTAACTTAAATCTATACTCCAAGTATAGATCTCCCATAGTTTAATCTTTAAAAGATTCATAGATGGATATAACGTATAAAAAGGAAAGACTTTAGGCTTCTTTTTTTAACAAAGCTTTTTGCTCCACTTCATGTTGTGTATTTCTATATCATTCTGCCTACTGTTAATGAAATATATATTCTCTTTTTATTAAAACATATCAAACCATCTTAGTGTGTTAGCATATAGAACCATTTTAGTAAAAGTACCCTGCTAGAACCTTGCTTTAAAATCATATAATGTACCATTAATATTGCCATAATGATAACCAGAAATTTCTATCACTCATCCAGCTGTTACAGTTTTTATTTGAATTTTGTTTTAATGTGAATAAAAGAAAATAAAAAATTCTCATTGTCATTGGTCTTTTCATATTACTCTTCAGTTTATCAGCTTAAAAAGTACCTTAGAAGTATTTTTCTTATTAAAAAAATAACAAATTTGGACTTTGTTTGTTCTTTTGTTTCTTCTGCAGAAAATTTTGAAGTGCAGAGATTTATTGGTCTGTGACATGCAGGGCACCTTACTATGCATTGGCAAGGCCTTTATTGCCCAAGTTTGATCACTGCTCTTTGAAACCATAAAAAACAGAGAATTGAGGGAAGGTGACAAAGATGAAGAAGGAATGAAAAATAAGCTTTTTAAGGAAGAATTAGATTTGTTTAGGTTTAAAAGGAGAGGAGGGTACAATGCAAATAGTGCTCACTGGATTGAGAGTTAAGATAGCTGGTTTCCAGGCCTGGCTCTCCAGTGAATAAGTGAGTCACTGTAGATAAATGACTTCACTGTCTCCTAAACTGTGAAAGGAGGGGATCTGACTAGATTGGGGTCAGCTAGTATTTTAGGCTTTGCAGGCCATATGGTCTGTGTCGAAACTATTCAACTCTATGGTAAACAGCTATTTAAACAAAGAGGCAAGGCTGTGTTCCAGTAAAACTTTATGCGACAGGCCAGATTTCATCCACAGGCCATAGTTTGCTGACCTCTAGCCTAGATGGCCTTTAAAACGTCTTTTACATCTGCGTTCTGTGATACTGCTTTATTATCAACATCACATAGTAACGGAATTGCTGTTCAGTTATTTTCTATGCTATCTCAGCCAGGGGCTAGCCAGGAGACAGAAACCACACAGATATTTTAACAGAAGATGTTATATATAAAGAATTGTTAACTAGGTTTTAAAGAACTGAAAAGGTAAAAGAGAACACTGAGATATCATGCACTTAACAACTTCAGGAAGCAGCTACCACTTCTGAGCCTGTAAACGAGAAGAGGTTGGGATGATTAAACCATAGAAGCTTGGGGGAGAGGCCCCACAAAGCTGAAACAAACATCTCTGCGAAGGGGCCATGCTCAGCTGATGCTAATATTTCTGAGCTCCAAGGAGGGCTCTGTGGGGACAGGACTTCTGGGGGCTGCCCACCCCCCACCTTTTTTTTTTTTTTGGTAGCTACACACATATGGATAAAGAACCTAGCAAAAGAAAATAGACTTTGGTTAAAACAGGAGGGATTGTATGAAACATAAGAAAGAACTAATTCACAGAACCACATTAGAACCAGTGGGGATGGTGTAATTGTCCCCAGTGTTTTTAAATAAGAGATTAGAAAGTTATCTATTCTGGATAGTTTTAATTTCAGAATGCAGAAATCGAGATCATCTTTTATTCTTCTGATATTCTCTTCCTCTCTCTGGTGTGTCATGTGTCATTTGGCTTCCCTTTCTTGGTTTAAGTTCCCTGGACTAGCTTTCAAAGACTTTTATTTCCTTATAGAAACTATATGTATAATTTGGATTAATTCCTTTTGTGTGGGTTTCCAGTAGATCCAGGTAAATAAGACAGTTGGGGTAATTGAAGGGTGAGGGGAATATACGTCTCTTGCACTTGTTCTTATTCTTTTCTCTCTTCCTCTCCCTCTCTTCGATTTTCTCCATCTTTTCTCTCTCTTTTTCAGCTCATGGAGCACTTTGTAACTGACTTTGTGCCATTCATCATAGCCCTCTTTATGTTATTGTTATGTCTTACCTTGACTGAGGATGTGGACGTTGCTTCACTGGAGCTCCGCAGCCAAGAGTGATCTCAGTTTGCTTCCTTTCACCCACTCCAAAATGTCCCAGAGGTAGACTAGCAATGAAGCCAGCGAGGGCACCAAGAACAGAGCCTGGCACACAGGAGTCTCTCAGTAAATAATTGTCATGGAATTACTGAACTAACCCCCAGCACAGTATCTTACATAGTTGGCAACAGATTGAATTAACGGTTTAATTAATCACGTATGAGCTCTAAATAACCATTTTCTGATGGAAGTTTGGGGGTTTTTTTCTTTCTTGTTAAAAGCTTTTTGTCTTCAGCACTTCCTGATTCTTGGACTCAGTAGCTCTCAGTATGTAGCAGTGCCGTTTTACCCCCATCTTCTGCCATTTTCTCTTTCTCTTTCGTGGCTAGGTTAGGGGTTAAAGGATTTATAGACGCAGTGGGAAGCCGCTGTTACTTGACCTTCATCTTCAGAGAGCAACAACACGTTCTTTGGAATTCATGGACATTGGCAGTTCCCTAAATGCTATTTGGCAATTCTCTGTCCGTTGTCCCAGGTGCCCGCCTTTCCATTATATACATATATATACACACGTGAAAATTGTTTTTAGGATGTTTTCATATTTCATTCTTTACCGTGAATGGGAAATGTTGAAAATAGAGCTTCATGGTTCTTTTCTAGCTTAATATAATTTGGAACAGATTTCTCCACTGATGTTTATACAGATGGGATTTGTGACCCAAAAGAAGCAAAAACTAATAATCCTTGTTGTCAGGTACTAATGTGTTTGCCAACTTGTTGCTAGTATTCTCTATAAGCTCAGGCACTTGATAGTAGTGAAGGAGCCACAGACAACTCTTGACATGTTTTCCTGGCACATGTTCCAGACACTGATGAGGACTTTGAGTTGAGCAAATTCTCAGTAAATGTATCTGCTCTGATTCCGAAGTCTGGAGATACAGACTAACTGACAGTTTTCTAAACTTAGGTATTCTGACTAAACTCTTCTGTCTTATCAGCCACAAGCTCCACCCACTTGGAGGACCTCGCTTACCTGGATGAGCAGAGACATACACCTTTGAGAACTTCTCTTCGAATGCCAAGACAGAGCATGGCCGGTGCTCGCACACAACAGGATTTAAGAGGTTAGAACCACAAGAGGGCTTTGCATGGGGATGCCCAGGGGAAAATGGAAATGGGCAGTAGGCAAAAAGTTCCTTTGTTTCCAATTTCCACACCTATTTAAGCCTCCCTTAAGTGAGCATGTAACCAGTTCATTTCTGCTGAATCTAGAGAGAAAGATGAACACAAATACGTTGTACTCATCATCATAGAAAGGCAGTGTAATTACCAACAGTTGGAAGCATTGATTCCTTGAAATTCTGAAAGAAAACAAGTGGAAAGGGCTGGGGTTGATGGGGGAAATAACCTTTTTAAGGTCCTGGATTTTAGAAGTAATTGTTGACCAATTTCAGCCCTAGCCCTATTGCCGGTGGATTTGAAGCTGCTAATTTGTTTCACTAGAGAATGCATTTCATTTACATTCTAGTGGCCATTTCTAGTGACATACAGTACTTTTATTTTCTTAGAATTTTAGTGCTTCTAGTCCTGTCCTGGCAACATCTAAACAACTTATCCTTTTCCCATTCAGACACCTGTTTTTTGTGCATGCTACATGCTTCTGCAGTCAGGAACCTGATGTTTTTGAAGACTTTTCATTTTGTTATAACCACAGTCTAGTTGAGAGGCCTGTTATTGGTGTCTCTGCTTGTGCCTCTTGTTTGTTCAAGTGAACCAAACTGTCTGTGATAGTCTTAACAGATGGTCTGCTTTCTCTAGTATCTAGTAATCCATAGCTCTACTACATCAGGTGCATTATTTATTTTATCTTATAGATTATTTGCATCTTTGCTCTTCTCCTCACCCCTTTTCCTGTGCCCTACTCTATCTAATCTGTATAGTGCCACATGCATAACTCACACAGGAAGGGACTCAAACATGCCTGCTGTCCATTCTGGAAGTCATTATGCTGACCGTTTTTCACTGATGGCTCAGAAACTAGGAGCATAAGATAATTAGTTGTATTGCTACAATTACCATACCTCCCATCAAAGTGGTGAGTTGATGGCCTCAGTCATGGTTTTAGTTCCCAATCCTATCCATCCTGCTTGCCGTTTCTTCAGTTAGCCACATCTTAGTTGCTTATCCCAGAAAGTGGAATTATGTCAAGTATTACTTTAGTGCTGCTATACTGATCATGTCCAAAGCCTGAATAAATTTATTCAAAGGCCAACTAAATTATTTGTGCCATGACCAGAAGGCATAATAAAGAAGATGGGATATAACTATTGATCTATATAGACCTTCAGATTTGATTGAAAATCTGCCACATTGGCATCACCTTGCATTGCATTACTGAAAAACATACTGACATTGTTGATTTTATTTTCTGCTTTGCTAGTCATTGAATAATGGATTTTATACTACATCAAAAACAAAATAAATGACAGATTCCAGCTATGTATTTTTGAGAACTCTTCATGTTGGGTTTTATTGATACTTGATGACACATGTTTACTTCCAGTATCTAAAGATTTTAGTAAGGTCTTCGACAGATACATTCTGGTGACCTTGATGTTTACACATAGATATCAGCTGTGTATAGAATACAACGAAAATCTTTTCCATTTCACTGAGCTTCAGCCTAAACATTCAGCAAAACCAAAGTGCCTCCAAAGATTTTTCCAAAGCATACCTAAATCTTTAGGAAGCTCTCCACCTGAATAATGCATTCCTAACAAAACTAATTTCATATCCCTTGCAGATGGGGTTTCAACTTACTGCTTACATTAATACTTAAAGATGGAGTTTGTCTGTTGATGAGTGTGCTATGGTATTAGTGTTTCAGTTCCTTAAAGCTGTCTTTTCTTTCAATAAGTTTTCTTTTAGCAGTCCAAAGGGTTGGAACATGCCATCCAGTTGAGTGTATTAATCCATAAGAGACAGGGTGTTTACTAAGTATTTTATCTTCTAAAATTAGCATACTTTTATTTAGAACTTTGAAGCCCTAGACAATAACCTTCCCTCAAAAACATGTTATCTTGATTACTATTTACAAATGAACTCTGTAGCTTAGACATTAACAAGAAAGGAAAGCAAACTTGGACAGATTTTCCTTGTGTTTCTGTAGACCTGTTTGGCAAGCCTTTATAATTTGTGGTTATTATATCCAAAACAGTACACTTTACTATAGAAACAGAATCATATTGTTTTCCTGGTATAATTTTAAAAAATCATGTCACATCATGTTTTCTACTTTTATTTTAAGGAACATACAAATTGCAGTCATATTTCAGTTTTATATCTTCTGCTAACTCTGGTTATGATTGAAGTAAAACAACTTTACCCCAGAAAAGTAATAAAGTGATTGAAAACTTTTTTAGTGTACATTAAGGTATCTCTTTCTACATTAGAGGTATATCTTTCTGTATTTTAAAGTATAACTCAAACAAGTCCTATGAAATAGTTTTTAAATCACAATTCCGGTTTTAAATGACCCTGGATCTTCAGAAGAAGGTAGTTAATGGTCATGTACACTGTAGTATATCCAGTGGGTACTAAATTAACTGACTGATTTCAAGTGCAGAGATTATCTGAAGTAAAATCACTGTGATATATGAAGAGATGGCAAGCATTTATTGGGCCCTTCATACAGGCAGTCCTGCACTATTTTGTTCAGAGCTGTGGTTCTCAAACTTTTTGGTCCCAGGACCTCTTTCCACCTTAAAAAATTATTGAGGACCCTAAAAAGCTTGTGTTATATGAGTTGTATTGATTGATATTTACCATATTAAATTAGAACTGATAAATTGTTAAAATACCTATTCTTTTTTTTTTTTTTAATAGTAGACACATTAAGTGTTAATGTAAGCTCTGGAAAATTCCACCCTACCCTTGTGAGAGAATAAGAGTGGAAAAAGACAAATAATCTCTTAATATTATGAACATAGTTTTGCCTTTGTGGACCCGCGAAAGTGTCTTGAGAAGCCCCAGGGGTCCCAATATCACACTAAGAAAGACTGGTTTAGAGGATACCATTGTAACTGAAGATAAGTTTTATGCCTTTAAGGATCACGCAGCCTGTTTACAGAAATGTGGAAAAGTGTAGTTTGAGAGTTGGTTAGAAGTTATTCATGAACATGGTTTAATAGTACAGGCATAGTTCATTTAACAGTTATCTTAATAATAACTGCAGTTGTTTGATCATAATAATAGTCTTTTGACTGCTGAAGCAGAAGTTGCTGAGGTAACCCATGAGCTACAGTTTGGATCTTCAAGTTCAGTATTAACATTTGCTTCATTAGTAAAAAGTCTTTTTTTTTTT
This sequence comes from Aethalodelphis obliquidens, assembly GCF_003676395.1. Classification (NCBI taxonomy): domain Eukaryota; kingdom Metazoa; phylum Chordata; class Mammalia; order Artiodactyla; family Delphinidae; genus Aethalodelphis; species Aethalodelphis obliquidens. The sequence continues at coordinate 15,011,368 of NW_020837988.1, read as the reverse complement.
TCTTTTTAACTTCTCAAGACAGCTGTTTTGAACAACTGTTCTCCCAAAATTGATGTTTCCAGAGACCCAGCCCAACAGTGGGGAGGAGGTCACATAAGTGCACTGTCCAGGATTTTAGTGCAGCAAGTCAGTAGATTTCTAGCTGTCAACCATCCAAGAGCTTGAGCTCTAATGACAAAATAGTTACAGTAGATTGTGTCCTAATGCAGAGTATACAGCTAGTTAACCTACTACATGTGCCTTTTAAGTCCCAAAGCCTAATGTCCTTGACAGATATTAATTTGAAATCTTAAAGTTTTTAAGTCAAGTTTTTAAAATTATTTTCAGGGTCCATTTTTAATTTAATCACCTTGTGTAAATGTGGAGTCATGCTAGACCTGAAACCTCTCACTCTCTCTGACCACCTTAATGGAATCTCTTTTTACCCAGATAAAGAAAGAAACTGTTTACTGTCCAGTAAAAGGGAAGAAGAGGATGTTGGTTTTTATGGATAAATGTAATAAATCTGAAGAAAGAATATATAAATGCAACCAGGGGAAGTTAAAATACACAAAGCAGGGCTTCCCTGGCGGCGCAGTGGTTGAGAGTCTGCCTGCCGATGCAGGGGACACGGGTTCGTGCCCCGGTTCGGGAAGATCCCACATGCCGCGGAGCGGCTAGGCCCGTGAGCCATGGCCGCTGGGCCTGCGCGTCCGGAGCCTGTGCTCCGCAACGGGAGAGGCCACAACAGTGAGAGGCCCGCCTACCGCAAAAAAAAAAAAAAAAAAAATACACAAAGCAAATCATAGCATAATGACTTTGAATAGTAGCTACTTGGGGTAAATTAACAACAGATCATTATTGCTAAGACTCTGGAACCTGCCTGATGTGAAATCATCATCACAGTATTCTGCTTAAAGAGATTATACATTCCTAATTAAAACTTCATTTCTCAATATGTGTTGGTTTCCTTAGGACTTTTACTAAATCCCATTACATAAATGGCCATTTGCAGGCATTGGATTTAATTAATAGCTGCTTTAATAGATACTAGGTTGGGGCGTATGTGCAAATGATGGTCTGACTCATTGGCAGAACTGATGTGAAATTGACCCTGACAAAGTTCACTTGGCTTTGTCAAAGCAAAAAATTGAATTTTTATCAAATAAAATCAGTGTTTCATGCCATTTGCGAGTCCCCTACTTTTCCAAAACAATGAATCCTTTCTGAAGATGGCTAAGTTGTATGTCATGAAGCTAATAATCTTGCATTAGCCTACTGAGTCATACATCCCTGAGGTTGCTTAGTCATCTTGATCATTGCCTGGCTAGCTCTCACATTTACAAGGGAATATTTCCATCAGTCTTTTCTGTCTCACTGGTCATTGTTTTATTTTTCCAAGATAAAATTTCTTTCTTTTTAGGTAAATCGAAAATCCAGAAATAAAGTTGCATGCACATAACTGCCTATATATAAATATTAGGATAGATTGTAAGCTTTAGTTGTAGGAGGTGATCCTCTCACCTCCAGCCAGCTCTTTTGCAAAGTACCCTAAAATTTTAAAATGCAGTACTCAAACTGGATGTCTTTGTCTGCTAGAAAACTGATTTATACATTTTGGAGTAGTCTAGCTGTAGTTTTTTAAAGCAGATCACTACTTGTTAAAGTAGCTCCAGATCAGTACCCAGATCTGGTTTTTATATAAACCAGCTTTAGTTGGTAAATCTGTCTTAAAATTTGAAGGCACAAACAGTGGCTAATATACAACCGAGTTCCTCCACAAGACCTGAAAGGGAAAATTAGCCTTTGGGAAAGAGAAGAGTCTATAAACCATTTAATCTTCTAACAGGGCACGTGTTGACCTCTCGCATTAAATAACACACTACTTAAAGAAAGGCTGTGGAGTAACATGAAAGAAATTCTAATCGTGATATCTAGTTCTGCAAGAATAAATCACTGAAAATATTTTTAAATGCCTTAAGTGCAATAAAGAAAAATAACTGTTAAGCCATTTTTATGTTTTGATCTAAATTAGATTTAAAGAATAGCTTCCCAGTTAATCTTTCTATCATTATATTCTCCAAAAGTGACTAAATCTTATTAAACTAACCATAATGCCAGTAAATTTATTTAGGTAACACTTTGTAAAACATTTTTGATTCAGTAAAATGATCTAAGTGTTCCAATCTTGCAGTATGTAATAAAAGACTTTTTATGTAATAACTTCCCCAGATACTAACAAAATATAGCACAGGAGAATTTCCTTTGTAGGGCCATAGCTGTTTCATCACTGAGTGTTCACTTTAAAAATGTTGAATCTGGGTTTCCCTGATGGCGCAGCGGTTAAGAATCCGCCTGCAAATGCAGGTGATACGGGTTCGATCCCTGGTCCAGGAAGATCCCACATGCCGCGGAGCAACTAAGCCCATGCGCCACAACTACTGAGCCTGCGCTCTAGAGCTCGTGAGCCACAACTGCTGAGCCTGTGTGCCACAACTACTGAAGCCCGCATGCCTAGAGCCCATGCTCCGCAGTAAGAGAAACCACCACAATGAGAAGCCTGCACACCGCAACACAGAGTAGCCCCCCGCTCACCACAGCTAGAGAAAGCCTGCGTGCAGCAACAAAGACCCAATACAGCCAATTAATTAATTAATTTTTTTTAAGTTTAATCTTAAATTTCAAGTAATTAGCCAGTTCTGATTCCCCAATAAAAATCTCACCTTCAAGACCAACAATCTAATAGCACAAAACTATGTTGACATAGTTATATAATTCTTTTATCAGATGTTTCACATTTTAAAAGGTTTACCATTTTTATACTTTCCCCACATTTTGAGATATTAAGTGTGAGGAAACATGTGAAAAGTAGCAACATTTAGGAGAGTTGGATTTTCCCTATTTCTTCCACTATTTTTCAAGGATCATTGTTCCCTTCCTGAAAATTCCACTCAGCAATGATTCCAGGTTTTTCTCAACAAATGTTTTTCTATAAGACGGATGTCAGAAAGCTGAAATTTAATATACAAGTTTTTCAGAGACTCAAAGTGTTATTTTCAAGAGGCAAATAAGCCTTTTCCCTTTTTTATCCCCACATTAGTAGAATACAATAGACTTCTTAAAACACTAAGACAAATGCTGAGAATGGGGCACTTTTAAACAGATAAAAATGATAGCTTACATTTATTGGAGTTCTTATTCTTTATAGACCCAGTGTTAAGAGCTTTAAACATGTTATTTAATCCTCACAACGCTTTGATGCAAGTGGGGTAGTAAGGAAACTGGGACTTAGAGAGATTAAGTAACTTGCTTAGAGTTACAGGTCTAGTAGTTGGCAGTGCAAGGATTCATTTCATATGTGGAAGACTCTGGAGCCTGTGCTCTTAACCACCATGCTATCCTATGTCATAGACAATATAATATAAAAAGCTTTAAGTAATATAATAATAGCAATACGATGGCTTATTGTACATAGTTCAGTACACCGGGGTGTTAGGGATGGGAAACAGTTGCATATAAACACTAATTGCCGGATGGTGGTTGCTAAGCCCTGCAGGAAGTGGAAAATGGGGAGTTGCTGTTGATTGGGCATATAAAGTTTGAGTCATGCAAGATGAAAAAGTTCTAGGGATCTGCTGTACAACATTGTGCTTATTGTTAATCATCTCATATGATTATTTGCCATCAGATATCTTTTTTAGTGAAGTGTCTATTCAGATATTTTGTCCCCTTTTATTGGATGGTTTCTTTTCTTATTAATGAGCTTCAAGGGTTTGTTATATAATTTGGATACAAGTCCTTTATCAGATGGGTACTTTGCAAATATGTTTTCCCAGTTTTGGGCTTGTCTTTTCGTCTTCTTAACAGTATCTTTTAAAGAGCAGAAGTTCTTAGAAGTCCAGTTTATGAATTTTTGCCTTTGATGGATTGTTCTTCTGGGGTTGTATCTAAGATTTCTTTGACAAACCCAAAGTCACAAATATTTTCTCCTGTATTTTCTTCTAGACGTTTTACAGTTTTAGGTTTTACGTTTAGGTCTGTGATTGATTTTGGGTTAATTTTTGTATGTGGTGCAGTGCGTGATATGTATCAAAGTTTTCTGGGTTTTTGTTTTTGGCATGTAGATATACAACTGTTCTAACATCATTTGTTGCAAATACTGTTCTTCCTCTACGGAATTCCTTTTGCACCTTTGCACTGTCAAAAATCAGTCATCCATATATGTATGGATCTGTTTCTGGACTGCTTCTGTTCCATTCATCTGTTTGTCTTATCTTGATGCTAATACCACACCTTCTTGATTACTGTAGCTTTATAATAAAGCTTAAAATCAGGTATTGTTAACCCTGTTGTTGTTCATTTTCAGAATTGTTATGGCTATTCCAGGTTGTTCATTTTCAGAATTGTTATGGCTATTCCAGGTTCTTTGTATTTCCATATGAAACCTTGTAAATTTCTACCCATAAAGCCTGCTGGAATTTCGATGGGGATTGCATTGGATCTGTAAATCAATTTGAGGAAAATTGACTTCTTATCAATGTTGAATCTTCCAATCCATGAACATAATATATCTCTCCATTCATTTAGGTCTTCCTTAACTTCTCTCAGCAATGTTTTGTAGATGTACAGAGGTTGAACATATTTTGTCATATTTACCCTTCAGTATTTCATATTTCTTATGCTATTATAAATAGTATTGCTTTCTGTTTCTAATTGTTCATTGCTAGTGAACAATTACATAGAAGTACTATTGATTTTTGTATATTGCTTCTGAATATCCTGAAACCTTGCTATTGCTTCTGTATCCTGAAACCTTGCTAAACTCATTTATTATTTCTAATGACTTTTTTTTTTTTTTTTTGCGGTATGCGGGCCTCTCACTGTTGTGGCCTCTCCCATTGCGGAGCACAGGCTCCAGACGTGCAGGCTCAGCGGCCATGGCTCACAGGCCTAGCTGCTCCGCGGCATGTGGGATCTTCCCGGACCAGGGCACGAACCTGTGTCCCCTGCATCGGCAGGTGGACTCTCAACCACTGCGCCACCAGGGAAGCCCCCTCTAATGACTTTTTAATAGATTCCATAGGATTTTCTACATTAAGATAATCATATAGTCTGCAAACATAGTTTTACTTCTTCCTTTTTCTTTTTCTTATCTTGTGACTCTGACTAGAACTAGTACATTGTTGAATAGAAGCAAAGAGAGCAGAAATCCTTACCTTATTCTGATCTTTGAGAGAAAGCATTCAGTCTTTCACCATGAGATACGTTAGTGATAGGTTTTCAGTAGATGCACTTTATCAGGTTGAGGTTGTTCCCCTACTATTGTTAGTTTGTAAGAGTTGTTTGATTTTTTATTTTTTAATCAGGAGTTTATGTTGGATTTTGTCAAGTGGTTTTTCTGTATCTGTGGAAATAATCATATGGTTTTTTTTTTGCTTTGTTAATATGATGAATTACATTGATGTTTCAAATGTTAAGCCAACTTTGAATTCCTAGTATAAAATCCACTTGATCATGGTGTATTTTTTTATATTGGCTTCAATTTACTATAATTTTTATATTTTTTTGCATCTGTGTTCATGAGATATATTGGGTTATAGTTTTCTTGCAATGTCTTTGTCTGGTTTTAATACCATAGTAATGAGAAAGTATTCTCTCCTCTTTAGTTTTATAAAGAGTTTGTGTAAAATAGATGTTATTTCTTCCTTAAATGATTGGTTTTTGCTCATGAAGCCATCAGGGTCTGCAGTTTTAATTATGGGAAGGTTTTAACTATCAATTCAGTTACTTTAGTAGATATAGGCTATTCAGGTCATGTGTGGGTTTTTTTAGTGGGCTTCATTAGTTTGTGTCTTTCAAGATATTTGTCTATTTTATATAACCTGTTGAATTTATTGGTATAAAATTGTTCATAGTTATCCCTTAACCCTTTTAATCTGTAGTCATGTTACCCCTCATTCTTGATTCTATCCTTATTGATATGTCTTCTCTTTCTTTCCTTATTAGTCTGCTTAGAGATTTATCAGTTTTATTGAGCTTATTAAATCTTTTATTTTCATTAATTTTTCTATTGTTTTTCTGTTTACTATTTTATTTCCACTCCGATTTTTATATTTCCTTTCTTCTGCTTACTTTGGGATTTTTTTCTTTATTTGCTAATTTGCTGAGGTAAACGGTGAGGTCATTGACATAGACCTTTCTTCTATTCTAATATAAGCATTTTAATGCTATAAATTTCCCTGTTAAGTACTGCTTTAGCTGTGTTTCACAGATTTTTGTATTTTCACTTTCATCCAGTTCAAAATACTAATTTGCTTTTTGATTTCTTCTTCATCTCAGGGATATTTCTGGGGAATTTCCAGATATATATCTGCTGTTGATTCCTAACTTAGTTCTGTTATGGTCAAAGAACACACTTTGAACAGCATGAATTCTTTTACATTTATCCAGAATTTTTCATGAGCCAAAATATGGTCTGTCTTGGTAAATTTTTCAAGGCCTTTATAATACTTGTGTCTGGGGTGTCCCTCAGGTTCACTGATTCACTAGGAGGACTCACAGTACTCAGCATATAGTCATTCCCACAGCTATGCTTTATTACAGTAGAATGATACAAAACAAAATCAGCAAAGGGAAAGGTAGATGGGCGAAAGTCCAGAGGAAAGTGGACACAAGCTTCCAAGTGTTCTCTCTCAGTGAAGTCACACAACATGCACTTAATTCCTCCAGCAATAAGTTGTGACCTGTGTGAAATGTCTACCAGGAGATCTCATTAGAGATTCAGTGCCCAAGATTTTTATGGGGGTCTGGTCACATAGACCTCCTTGCCTAAAAAAAAATACCAAAATTCCAGATTTCCAGAAGAAAAGCAAGTATTCAGTATAAACAATATTGTTTGTACAAACAAATTAGGCACAGTGAGCCATTCTTCTTAGTTCTTGGAATGGTGTGAATCCTCTTGAAATCTACGTTCCCAAACTTCAGTAAGGGCCAATCTTGTAAGCAGGCTTTCTAAGGGTTAGTAGTCTTAGGCCTGTTATGTTAACTCTTTTCTGCACAATAGTATATTTCTGTTTCTCTCCTCTGAGCCTTTATGTTATTGTTGTGAGACAGTTTATTTATCTAAATGTTATAAACCCCACCATATAAAAGTCAGTTATCTTTTAAAGAGTTGTGAAAAAAATCTTATATGTTAATCCACATAGTTCCCATTTCTGGTGCTCTTCATTTCTTTTGTCGTATTTTTGTATCTGATGTCATTTTTCTTCTGCCTAAAGGACTTCTTTTAACATTTCTTATGTTATGGGTCTGCTGGTAACTAATTATTAATTTTTTCAGCTTTTATATGTCTGAAAATCTTTATTTCATCGTTATTTTTGAAAGATATTTTTGGTGGGTATAGAATTCCAGATTGACATGTTTTTTCTTCTCATAATTTAAAGCTTTAGGTCTACTGCCTTCTCATTGGCATTGTTTTTGACAAGAGATCTGCTGTCATCCTTATCTTTGTTCCTCTGTACTTAATGTGTCTTTTTATTCTGTGGCTGCATTTTTTTTCTCTTTATCACTGGTTTTGAGCAAGTTGACTGTGATGTGCCTTGGTGTCATTTTCTTCATGTTTCTTGCCTTGGGGCTCATTGAGTTTCCTGGATCAGTAAGTTTATAGTTTTTGTCATATTTGGAAATTTCATAGCCATTATTTACTTAAATATGTTTTTTTGTCCTCCACCTTTAAGGACTCCAGTTACACCTATACTTAACCACTTGGAGTTGTCCCACAGTTCACAGATGCTCTTTTTATTTTTTTTAATAGTTTTTTTATGTTTATCTCTTTTTTCTCTGTGTATTTCATTTTGCATTGTTTTTTTGTGGGTTTTTTTTTTGCGGTACGTGGGCCTCTCACTGTTGGGGCCTTTCCCATTGCGGAGCACAGGCTCCGGACGCGCAGGCTCAGCGGCCATGGCTCAAGGGCCCAGCCGCTCCGCAGCATGTGGGATCCTCCCGGACCGGGGCACAAACCCGCGTCCCCTGCATCGGCAGGTGGACTCTCAACCACTGCGCCACCAGGGAAGCCCTTGCATTGTTTTTATTACTGTGTCTTCAAGGTTACTCATCTTTTCTTTTGTAATGTCAGATTTGTCCCAAATCCCATCTAGTGTATTTTTCATTTCTGATGTTTTTTTCTGTAGAAGCACAATGTGGGTCTTTTGTATCTTCCATGTCCCTTTTGAACAGATAGAATATAGTCGTGGTTTTAATACTTTTCTCTGCTAATTCTAACATCTGGGTCAGTTCTGGGTCAGTTTCAGTTGATTGGTTTTTCTCCTACTTAGGGCTCATATTTTCCTGCTTCTTTCTGCTTGCCTGACAATCTTCATTTGGATGCCAGACATTGGGAGTTTTACCTTATCGGGTGTTGGATATTTTTGTATTCCTATAAATATTCTTCAGCTTTTTTCTGGAATGTGACTTACTTATTTGGAAACAGTATGATCAATTTTGGGTCTTGCCTTTAAAATTTGTTGAGTAGAACCAGAACAATATTTACAGGTCTCATTATTCTATACGACTGAGTCAAGGTCTTCCTGGATTTATCCAATGTCCTGTGCATTGTGAGCTTTTCCATTCTGGCTGGTAGGAGCAGGCACTATTCCTGGCCCAGTGTAAGCTGCAGATACTCTTGTCTCCAATCCTCATACTTGTGCTAATCACTATCCTGCTGATTACTCAAGGGTTACTCCCCACAGGTCTCCAGAATTATTTCTGTACAGCTCTCTCCTTTCCAGTACTCTGTTCTTTGAACAGTGGCTGCCTTGGTCTCCCTGGATTCTCAGCTCAGTCTACTCAACTAAGGGAGTCTGCCAGAATCTGACTGGGCTCTCTCTCCCTCCATAGTGGTCTGAAAATTTTCTCAATGTTGTGAGTGGGCATAGGGTTTACCTCATTTGTTTTTCATCGCTCAGGGATTACTATTTTTCATTGCCTGTGTCTAGTGTCTTGAAAACCGTCATTTCATATACTTTGTCTAGAGCTTTACATGTTTGTTCTGGAGTTGTTTTAGGGGGGAGGGCAAATCTAGTCCTTGTTTCTCCTTCGCCAGAAGTGGAAATTCATGTCAGATTTTTAAAAAGAAAATTATAGATGAAATGAACCAGAGCATCAACCCATCTCTCCTTAGAAAATGACTGGCTTGAGAGTTAGAATTGGGTTTTCTGTAAGCTAAAATACATATTTACTTATAATGATGAAGAAAAATATGGTTATTATTTGCACAGAATAAATCCCACATGTCACATTAGCAAGACTTTAGTTACTAAGTGGATATGTGTGACTTCAGCCTTCTCAGTAACTTTTCTAAAAGAAAGGAAAACTAGTCTTTAAAAAAATATATCCTGTCCTCTCTGGACAGTAGCTCTAAGGCACATTTTCTCCCTTCCCCCAGCTTCCTGTAAGAATATGATTGTTTGTGTCTTGGCCAGCATCCAGGCCTTGCCTGTGATGTGTACAGAGCTTCAAAAATAACAGTTTTTCTTCCCTGAATGTCTTGTTACTTAATGGCCCTCTTGTTTATGACAGAAGCCTTTAAACAGGAATTTATCCTTGAAAGGTGTCAAACAAATGATTCATTTCTTTTTATTATAATATGGTTCAAGTGATTTTCAAAGACTTTGGTTTGCATCCTATAACTGTCTTCCTGTAGCCCTGCTGTCCTACCAAAGCCAAGTCTATAAACATTTCCCTGCAGTTAAGAATGGAAAATTCATATTCACTGTTTTCATTCACTAATTCATTTATTAAATGTTATTAAATGTACATACCCTGTGACAAGAACTGTCCTAGTTAATAAGGACTTACTAGGTTGGGTGATTGTGGTAGGGTAAGTTGATGAGATATGAGGGTAGAAGTGTAGGGGCTGAAATGATTATATCAGATACATATCATTGATGACTGTATACAGGAGGGCTGTGTGGAATGCAAAGTTATTCATTAAAAGCTTGTTTAAGTACATGGTAAAAAGCAAGAGATGTTGAGAATCTGAACTATATGGCTGTCATTCATTGAGGATTAACTAGGTTCTGAACTACGAACTTAATGTACATTTTCTTGTTTAGCCTTATGAGATAGATGTTCTTATTATCCTCATTTTACAGATAACAAAACTGAGGCTTAGAGTAATCTGGCAACACCTCCAAAGATTATATCATTATGAGCAACAGTGGAATGGGAAAAGAAAACAGAAATTATATCTGGGAGATATTCCTCAAGAATAATTGATAGGACCTGTGACAAATTAGATGTAAAGGTCAAGAAGGAAGAAATCCTGGTGAGTCCCAAGTTACTGTCTTGGGAGACCAGGCAGATGGTGATATTTCATTAACTGAGATAATGAATGGAAAATAAAGAATAGGTTAAGGTGAGTGAGAAAATAACTTCAGTTCTGAACATTTTAAGTTTGAGATATCTATTGGAAATCCACGTAGATAACTCTTGTAAATTGCTGGAAATGCTATACAGGAGTTTAGGAATGGGATCTGGAACAGATATGTAAACCATCACCACTCAGATGGTTATAAAAGCCATCAGTCTGTTCCTTTGAGATTACCCAGGGAGATCATGAAGAAGAAAAAAATAATAAAATATAGAACCTAAGATTGGCAATATTTTAGGGATGGGCAGAAGAGGAGGAATCATTAAAGATATATCAGGAAGAGAGGACCAAAAAAAGAACTAGAAGAAAGTATTATTATGTAAAGCCCAAGAACAGAATGTATTTCAAAAAGTGGGGATTTATTAGAAGTGTTAAATACTAAATCATGGTTAAGTATAAAGACTGAAAATAATTCATTGAACTTAAAATTTAGAAAGTCTTTAGTGTTATTACCTAAAACAATTTCAACAGAGTAACATGGGAGGAAGCCAGGCTAGGATGAGTTACTGCTGTGGAAGTGAAGATGGCAAGCATGGCCCTTTCAAAATGTTGCAGGGGGGTGGGGGAGAAAGGGAGAAGGGACATAAGTCAGAAACTCAAAGGGATGAGGGCTCCAAGAGAGCCAGTATGTTCTCAATATCCTTTTCATTATGTTTGTTTTAAATAAATGTGTGTGGGAGGGAGGTGATTAGGTTACACTGGATTCTCTTTTGGCTTGATCATGTGGATAGTAGTAGCAGCTACCAGAGTTAACCAGCAGACTCTGTCCTAGGCACACTACATGTATTAATTCATTTTAATCCTCACATGTCATGGTTATCCCTGTTTTAAAGATAAGGAGAACTGAGATACCAAGAACATAAGTCACTATCCTAAGGTCGCACAGCCCATAAGTAACAGAGACTGGATACAAGCTGAAGCATCCTGGCTCTGAGTCCACAGTTCTACCCACCCTGCTCTCTATGTTTCCCTGCTCACCCAAAAAGTGACTCTGCTTTATTTAATCTTTTTTTTTTTTTCAAACAGAAGTTATCTGGAATGAACATTTCTCAAGCTATTATCTTTAGATTGTTTTCTAGGACCTGCTTCAAATTGCTTTACATTCTTCCAAAACTCATTTCCTGGGGTAGGAGTACCTGCCAATTGTAGTCCTATTCCTTAGTGCCATAAATAAGGAACAGATCCTAAAGAGATTTGACTCTTGTAAATGGAATAATGAGTCTTCTAGAAACTCAGTAGACAAATGAGCCCTGCCTTGGTTTAATAAATATACTTGAGAAAAAAATAAGCATGTTTTTTGACTTACGTTTGGCACTAAAGTGATACCAGGTTTTGTCTGAAGAACATGTTTTTATCCTCTGCTCCGTGTAGGGAATAGCATACATGGCCTGAACCCTAAGAATAAGCCTGAAATTATCTTTTGTTCTGAGGAACAGAGGTACTTCCAGGCTAGGCTGTGCAGCCATAATGGAAGAATGTGAGGAAATACAGCTCTGCTCCTGTTTGCACGAGACCTTTGTCTGTATTACATACACCCTTTCTTCTGCCAGTCCTGTGACTGACTTCTTTTAAGATGATTCATAGTTGTTTTCCATGAGTAAATAAGCTTTAGTCTAAATCCATTTAGAGCTCTTTTGCCCCCACTTCCCCTTCCCCTTTTCCTCTTGCTGCAGCTGTTTGTATTTGCATTTGGACGAGCTGGTCTGTTAGCCTTAATGCACTTTTGTTTGTTTTTTAAATGTTTACTCTTTGCCATAGTTAAAGAAAGGTCAGTTTTCTCTATAAGCCTAGATATATAATTATTTGTATTGATGGTCTCACAGAGACTGTTTCCTAGAGAGCATTCATTTGTCTGTCACAAGCCTAATTTGCATTGAAGAGATGCACACACAGATCTGAGTCTTGAGTGGTTATTAAATTTCTTTAAAAAACTGCCTTCCAAAGCTTGTCTTATTTGTATACCCAGTTGGAATGTTTTTCCTCTTTGTGTATTTTTCTTCAACATTTTATTAGGAAAATTTTCGGATATACCCCAAAAAAGGACAATTTTACAGTAAACCCTCGTTTACTTGCCTTGATTATATCATTAATATTTTATTATTTTTATCACATATCTATCTATCTGTCCATCTCTTTAACCACGCATCATTTTTTACAAATTTCAAAGTAAATTCCAGATGTCAGTATACTTTGGAATATGTTGAGAAGGATGGGATGGTGTTCCCGTTCTGTTGCCACCCTGGGACTGCCACTTCTTGGGTGCCAGGGGTAAGAAGACCACATCTGTTACTAAATATATGGATTAGTTCATCTTTTATCCCTTGGCTCAGCTATAGTTGCAGTGGTCATTTCTCACTGGATTATTTCAGTGGTTTCTGCCTTAGAAAATCTCTTGGAAGCCAGTGGATATCCTAAACAAAGAAGCATTTATTTAGGAATATGAACTCCACAGAGGGTATTCATTACCTCCGTGTTTCACAGTGCAGGCCAAAGTGCCCTCTTGTTCGTATGCCCTAAACTTATTGTTGGTGCATAGGAGGTATGGCTTTCTTTTATCATATTGATCTGACAAAAGCATTAGATTCTGAGGTACAGAAATTGTTTCTAGGCTGTTCTTGGTGTCTACAGTTGTTTTACCATATGGTGCTGGGCTAATTTTGTCTGTTCTTCCCTTGAGGCTTTTGTAAATTGATTACATTTTTAGAAAAATTTTAAAATAACTTTTTAAAATGTCAAAGCTTTTCTCAGTAGAATAAAATATGATGAGAGATTACATCAACATGAGAACAAGTTATCTTAATAGAGTTTTTCTCAAAAACTTCAGCATTTAAGTTGAATCTTTACTTATCCCATGTTATAAATTGGCACCGGTCATATTCATGAAACCCCCTTTTGATGCAAAATGTTAAGTAATCTTGGACCTGAAGAGATAGGTCTGTTAGTTTAGAAAGCAACTGAGTGTCTCAGAAGCTCTTCTCTCTCTGGAAGGTCAAGCATGCAATTCCTAAAGGGGAGCACAGGAGAGGTGAAGGAGAAAGAAGCTAGCCTAGCCAGTCAGCTAAAGTCTACTCAATTCTGGTCATCAGTAGTATAACTCATGACCAGATTTCAGACTTAATAGTGACATCCTATAGAGCAGCAACATAAAATAATAGAAAAAAAACTGAATTTTGGAGTCAAAACTAGGTTTTGATTCTAGTTCTGAAACCAGCTGTGTGACCTTAGATCTCTCTAGGCCTAATTACACTTATCTCAAACCAATTGATCTGTTTTCTCCTTCCTCGCTGTGAGTCCTGTGACTGCTCAGCCAGAGCTCAGCATGTCTGTCTGAGTGTCTGCCCACGAAGGGCACTCAGATACCCAGGAACCCCCCTGCATGGTTAGCAGCCCCCTACTATCAAGTGGCATTATGGAAAATGGAGTAAGGAGCTCCAAGAATCAGTCCCTCCACTGAAGCAAGTCTGACAAAACTCTAGAGTTTTTCAGAACTCTAGAATTGCTAAGCAAAGCAAGAAAAGCAGATTATGAAACAGTACCTATAGTATGATTTTTGTCTTAAAAATAAGTATATATAATACAGACAAAACTCGGGGAAAAAAAAAGTGAATTGTGCGGGGCTTCCATGGTGGCGCAGTAGTTAAGAGTCCGCCTGCCAATTCAGGAGACACAGGTTTGAGCCCTGGTCCAGGAAGATCCTACATGCCGCAGAGCAAAAAAGCCTGTGCATCAAAACTACTGAGCCTGCGCTCTAGAGCCCACGAGCCACAGCTACTGAGCCCATGCACCACAACTGCTGAGCCCATGTGCCATGATTACTGAAGCCCACACGCATAGAGCTCGTGCTCCCGACAAGAGAAGCCACCACAATGAGAAGCCTGCGCACCACAGTGAAGAGTAGCCCCCGCTCGCCACAACCAGAGAAAGCCCACATGCAGCAATGAAGACCCAATGCAGCCAAAAATTAAATAAATAAAATAAAATAAATTAATTAAAATAATTTATTTTAACTAAATAAATTGTTTTTAAAGTGAATTGTGTTTCTCTCTAGCCAATGGGAGTAAAATTATTATTTTGTTTATCGGCTGTTCCTAAATTTTCTGTAGTGAGTATGTATTACTTCCATGTAAAAAAACAAAAGTAAAATAGAACAGTTTGGCAGTTTCTCAAAAAGCTGAAACATAGAGTTTCCATATGACCCAGCAATACCTCTCATAGACATATACCCAAGAGAACTAAAAACATCTGTACATAAAAACTTGTACATGGGAGGACCTTCAAGATGGCGGAGGAGTAAGACATGGAGATCACCTTCCTCCCCACAGATATATCAAAAATACATCTACATGTGGAACAACACTTACAGAACACCTACTGAACGCTGGCAGAACACCTCAGACTTCCCAAAAGCCATGTGACTGACTGGGTCTTGGTACTCCGGCCGCGTGTCGGACCTGAGCCTCTGAGGTTGGAAAGCCGAGTTCAGGGCATTGGTCCACCAGAGACCTCCTGGCCCCTCATAATATCAATTGGCAAGAGCTCTCCCAGAGATCTTGATCTCAATGCTAAGACCCAGCTCCACACAACGACCAGCAAGCTACAGTACTGGACACCCTATGCCAAACAACTAGCAAGACGGGAACACAACCCCACCCATTAGCAGAGAGGCTGCCTAAAATCATAGTAAGTTCACAGATACCCCAAAACACACCACCAGATGTGGTCCTGCCCACCAGAAAGACAAGATCCAGCCTCATCCACCATAACACAGGCACTAGTCCCCTCCACCAGGAAACCTACACAACCCACTGAACCAACCTTACCCACTGGGGGCAGACATCAAAAACAACAGGAACTACGAACCTGCAGCCTGTGAAAAGGAGACCCCAAATGCAGTAAGTTAAGCAAAATGAGAAGACAGAGAAACACACAGCAGATGAAGGAGAAAGGTAAAAACCCAGCAAATCAAACAAAAGAAATAGGCAGTCTACCAGAAAACGAATTCAGATTAATGATAGTAAAGATGATCCAAAATCTTGGAAATAGAATGGAGAAAGTACAAGAAACGTTTAACAAGGACCTAGAAGAACTAAAGAGCAAACAAACAATGATGAACAACACAATAAATGGAATTTAAAATTCTCTAGAAGGAATCAATAGAACAACTGAGGCAGAGGAACAGATAGTGACCTGGAAGATAAAATAGTGGAAATAACTACTGCAGAGCAGAATAAAGAAAAAAGAATGAAAAGAATTAAGGACAGCCTCAGAGGCCTCTGGGACAACATTAAACACACCAACATTCAAATTATAGGGTCCCAGAGGGACTGAGAAAATACTTGAAGAGATTATAGTTGAAAACTTCCCTAATATGGGAAAGGAAATAGACAATCAAGTCCAGGAAGTGCAGAGAGTCCCATACAGGATAAATCCAAGGAGAAACGTGCCAAGACACATACTAATCAAACTATCAAAAATTAAATACAAAGAAAAATATTAAAAGCAGCAAGGGAAAAGCAACAAATAACATACAAGGGAATCCCCATAAGGTTAACAGCTGATCTTTAAGCAGAAACTCTGCAAGCCAGGAGGGAGTGGCAGGACATATTTAAAGTCATGAAAGGGAAAACCTACAACCAAGATTACTCTACCCAACAAGGATCTTGTTCAGATTCAACGGAGAAATTAAAACCTTTACAGACAAGCAAAAACTAAGAGATTTCAGCACCACCAAACCAGCTTTACAACAAATGCTAAAGGAACTTCTCTAGGCAGGAAACACAAGAGAAGGAAAAGACCTACAATAACAAACCCAAAACAATTAAGAAAATGGTAATAGGAACAAACATACCAATAATTACCTTAAATGTAAATGGATTAAATGCTTCAACCAAAAGACATAGACTGGCTGAATGGATACAAAAACAAGACCCATATATATGTTTTCTACAGGAGACCCACTTCAGACCTAGTGGCACATACAGACTGAAAGTGAGGGGATGGAAAAAGATATTCCATACAAATGGAAATCAAAAGAAAGCTTGAGTAGCAATTCTCATATCAGACAAAATAGACTTTAAAATAAAGACTGTTACAAAAGACAAAGAAGGGCACATAATGATCAAGGGATCAATCCAAGAAGAAGATATAACAATTGTAAATATTTATGCACGCAACATAGGAGCACCTCAATACATAAGGAAAATGCTAACAGCCATGAAAGGGGAAATCGACAGTAGCACAGTCATAATAGGGGACTTTAACACCCCACTTTTTTTTCATCCAAAAAGAAATTAAATAAGGAAACACAAGCTTTAAATGACACATTCAACAACATGGATGTAATTGACATTTAGAGGACACTCCATCCAAAAACAACAGAATACACTTTCTTCTCAAGTGCTCATGGACCATTCTGCAGGATAGATCATATCTTGGGTCACAAATCAAGCCTTGGTAACTTTCAGGAAATTGAAATTGTATCAAGTATCTTTTCTGACCACAACACTGTAAGACTAGATATCAATTGCAGGGAAAAAAACCTGTAAAAAATACAAACACATGGAGGCTAAACAATGCACTACAAAATAACCAAGAGTTCACTGAAGAAACCCAAGAGGAAATCAAAAATACCTAGAGACAAATGACAACAAAAATACGATGATCCAAAACCTGTGAGATGCAGCAAAAGCAGTTCTAGGAAGGAAGTTTATAGCAATACAATCCTACCTCAAGAAACATCTCAAATAAACAACCTAGCCTTACACCTAAAGCAATTAGAGAATGAAGAACAACAACAACAAAAAAACCTATGTTAGCAGGAGGAAAGAAATCATAAAGATCAGATGAGAAATAAATGAAAAAGAAATGAAGGAAATGATAGCAAAGATCAATAAACTAAAAGCTGGTTCTTTGAGAAGATAAACATAATTGATACACCATTAGCCAGACTCATCAAGAAAAAAAGGGAAAAGACTCAGATCAATAGAATTAGAAATGAAAAAGGAGAATTAACAACTGCCACTGCAGAAATACAAAGGATCATGAGAGATTACTACAAGCAACTCTATGCCAATAAAATGGACAACCTGGAAAAAATGGACAAATTCTTAGAAAAGTACAACCTTCTGAGACTGAACCAGGAAGAAATAGAAAATATAAACAGACCAATCACAAGCAGTGAAATTGAAACTGTGATTAAAAATCTTTGTCAGGGGGCTTCCCTGGTGGCGCAGTGGTTGAGAGTCCGCCTGCCGATGCAGGGGACACGGGTTCGTGCCCTGGTCCGGGAAGGTCCCACATTCCGCGGAGCAGCTGGGCCCGTGAGCCATGGCCGCCAAGTCTGCGCATCCGGAGCCTGTGCTCCGTAACGGGAGAGGCCACAACAGTGAGAGGCCTGCGTACCGCAAAAAAAAAAAAAAAATCTTCGGCAGGGCTTCCCTGGTGGTGCAGTGGTTGAGAGTCCGCCTGCCGATGCAGGGGACACGGGTTCATTCCCCGGTCCAGGAAGATTCCACATGCCGCAGAGTGGCTGGGCCCGTGAGCCATGGCCGCTGAGCCTGCGCATCCGGAGCCTGTGCTCTGCAATGGGAGAGGCCACAACAGTGAGAGGCCCGCGTACCACAAAAGAAAAAAAAAAATCTTCCGCAAACCCAAGCCCGAGCCCAATGGCTTCACAGGCGAATTCTATCAAACATTTAGAGAATAGCTAACACCTATCCTTCTCAAACTCTTCCAGAATATAGCAGAGGGAGGAACACTCCCAAACTCATTCTACAAGGCCACCATCACCCTGATACCAAAACCAGACAAAGATGTCACAAAAAAAGAAAACTACAAGCCAATATCACTGATGAACGCAGATGCAAAAATCCTCAACAAAATATTAGCAAACAGAATCCAACAGCACATTAGAAGGATCATACACCATGATCAAATGGGGTTTATCCCAGGAATGCAAGGATTCTTGAATATATGCAAATCAATCAATATGATACACCATATTAACAAATAGAAGGATGAAAACCATATGATCATCTGAATAGATGCAGAAAAAGCTTTCGACAAAATTCACCACCCATTTATGATAAAAACCCTCCAGAAAGTAGGCATATAGGGAACTTACCTCAACATAATAAAGGCCATATATGACAAACTCATAGCCAACATCATCCTCAATGGTGAAAAACTGAAACCATTTCCACTAAGATCAGGAACAAGACAAGGTTGCCCACTCTCACCACTACTATTCAGCATAGTTTTAGAAGTTTTAGCCACAGCAATCAGAGACATAAAAGAAATTAAAGGAACCCAAATCGGAAAAGAAGAAGTAAAGCTGTCACTGTTTGCAGATAACATGATACTATACATAGGGAATCCTAAAGATGGTACCAGAAAACTACTAGAGCTAATAAATTAATTTGGTAGAGTAGCAGGATACAAAATTAATGTACAGAAATCTCTTGCATTCCTATACACTAATGATGAAAGATCTGAAAGAGAAATTAAGGAAACACTCCCATTTACTATTGCAACAAGAAGAATAAAATACCTAGGAATAATCCTACCTAAGGAGACTAAAGACGTGTATGCAGAAAACTTTAAGATACTGATGAAAGAAATTAAAGATAATAGAAACAGATGGTGAGATATACCATGTTCTTGGATTGGAAGAATCAACACTGTGAAAATGACTATACTACCCAAAGCAATCTACAGATTCAGTACAATTCCTATCAAAGTACCAATGCCATTTTTCACAGAACTAGAACAAAAAAATTCACAATTTATATGGAAGCACAAAAGACCCCGAATAGCCAAAGCAATCTTGAGAAAGAAAAACAGAACTGGAGGAATCAGGCTCCCTGACTTCAGACTATACTACAAAGCTACAGTCAGCAAGACACTATGGTACTGGCACAAAAACAGAAATATAGATCAATGGAACAGGACAGAAAGCCCAGAGATAAACACACACACATATGGTCACCTTATCTTTGATAAAGGAGGCAAGAATATACAATGGAGAAAAGACAGCCTCTTCAGTAAGTGATGCTGGGAAAACTGGACAGCTACATGTAAAAGAATGAAATTAGAACACTCCCTAACACTGTATACAACAAACTCAGAATGGACTAAAGACCTAAATGTAAAGTCAGACACTATAAAACTCTTAGAGGAAAACATAGGCAGAACACTCTGTGACATAAATCGCAGCAAGATCCTTTTTGACCCACCTCCTAGAGAAATGGAAATAAAAACAAAAATAAACAAATGGGAGCTAATGAAACTTAAAAGCTTTTGCACAGCAAAGGAAACCATAAACAAGACGAAAAGACAACCCTCAGAATGGGAGAACGTATTTGCAAATGAAGCAGCTGACAAAGGATTAATCTCCAAAATATGCAAGCAGCCCATGAGCTCAATATCCAAAAAACAAACAACCCGATCCACACATGGGCAGGAGACCTAAATAGACATCTCTCCAAAGAAGATATACAGACTGCCAACAAACACATGAAAGGATGCTCAACATCACTAATCATTAGAGAAACGCAGATCAAAACTACATGAGATATCACCTCACACCAGTCAGAATGGCCATCATCAAAAAATCTACAAACAATAAATGCTGGAGAGGGTGTGGAGAAAAGGGAACCCCCCTGCACTGTTGGTGGGAAAGTAAATTGATACAGCCACTGTGGAGAACAGTATGGAGGTTCCTTATAAAACTAAAAATAGAACTACCATATGACCCAGCAATCCCACTACTGGGCATATACCCTGAGAAAACCATAATTCAAAAAGAGTCGTGTACCACAATGTTCATTGCAGCTCTATTTACAATAGCCAGGACATGGAAGCAACCTAAGTGTCCATCAGCAGATGAATGGATAAAGAAGATGTGGCACATATATACAATGGAATATTACTCAGCCATAAAAAGAAACGAAATTGAGTTATTTGTAGTTAGGTGGAAGGACCTAGAGTCTGTCATACAGAGTGAAGTAAGTCAATAAGAGAAAAACAAATACCGTATGGTAACACATATATATGGAATCTAAAAAAAAAAAAAAAGGTTCTGAAGAACCTAGGGTAAAATACATAGCTAGTGGGAAGCAGCCACATAGCACAGGGAGATCAGCTCGGTGCTTTGTGACCCCCTAGGGGGGTGGGATAGAGAGGATGGGAGGGAGACACAAGAGGGAGGAGATATGGGGATATATGTATATGTATAGCTGATTCACTTTGTTATAAAGCAGAAACTAACACATCACTGTAAAGCACTTATAGTCCAATAAAGATGTTTTAAAAATTTAGTCATTAATTTTAAAAAAGAAAAAGAAGAAAAGAAACTTGTACATGAACGTTCATAGTAGCATGATTCATAATAGGCAAAAAGTGGAAACAACCCAAATTTTGTCAGCTGATAAATGGGATAAACAAAATGTGATATATCCGTATAATGGAATATTGTTCAGCAGTAAAAAGGATGAAGTAATGATACATGCTACAACATGGATGAACCTGAAAAGCATGCTAAATGAAAGAAGCCAGACACAAAAGGCCCCATATCATATGATAATATATATGTGAACTGTCTCGAATAGGCAAATCTGTAAAGACAGAAATTCTCTGGTTGCCAGGGGCTGGGGGAAACGGGGACTAGAGAGTGACAGCTAATGGGTGTGTGGTTTTTTGGGGGGCAATGATGGAAATGTTCCGGAATTAAATAGTGATGTTTGCAACTTTGTGAATATACTAAAAATCACCATGTATGTTTTAAAAGGGTGAATTTTATGGCATGTGAGGCTCAATAAAATAATGTTTAAGAAAAATAAAATAGAATCTGTTTAGCTAAGACACTAGAATTAAGAATATTTTTAGCAAGTTAAAGTCTAATTTTTCACTTAATTCTGTAATTATATGTGTATTTTAAAAGAGTACGTTTTGATAAGGAGATGTGAATCAGGAAATTATAAGTAACCATGTAGGTGTATCTCCACAGCCTTTTTTTTTTAGTGAAAATTTGGGACATTTTAAAACTTACATAGGAAACAGTTTGCTTCTATTATTAGAGTTTGGCTTTATATCTTTAATTTTTTTTACTACTTTTGGAATTGTTACCTTTTTTTTTTTTTTTTTTTTTTTTCTTTTGCGGTACGCGGGCCTCTCACTGTTGTGGCCTCTCCCGTTGCGGAGCACAGGCTCCGGACGCGCAGGCTCAGCGGCCATGGCTCACGGGCCCAGCCGCTCCGCGGCATATGGGACCTTCCCGGAGCAGGCACAAACCCATGTCCCCTGCATCGGCAGGCGGACTCTCAACCACTGCGCCACCAGGGAAGCCCTGGAATTGTTACCTTTTTGAAAATGCTCAGCTATCATTCTAATGGCTTTCAGACGGTTTTAAATGAGTGTTTACATGAAGTGTGCTTGTGTGTGTTTTTCGAGTAAGCTGCCATCTCCAGATCCCAATTTATGATGTATAAGTGGTTTAAGTATGTTCTAGAGTAATATAAGCCATACTAATAGATCTGATTTCCCCCTTTATGATTTCCCTTTCTCCTATCCTCGTTCCCTTCCCACCCCTGGACTTTATTCTTCAAAATATAAAATGGGGTGAGAGTGTAATACCTTGTTTTTAATTAATTCTTTCAGTAAGCATTTATTTAGCATCTACTGTGTGTCAAGGTACTGTGCTCTACTGTGTGTCAGGGTACTGTGCTAAGGTAAATGATACAGAAAATGAACTTTTAAAAAATAATAAAATGAAAAAAAAAGATACATGTAGAACTGCTCTTGAAACAGTTAAAAAGGGAATTCCCTGGCGGTCCAGTGGTTAGGATTCCGGGCTTTCACTGCTGGGGGCCCAGGATCGTTCCCTGGTCGGGGAACTAAGATCCCACAGGCCACACGGTGTGGCCCAAAAAAAAAGAAAGAGTTATGAAGGCATTTAACGCAGATGAGGGAGGTCAGGCAGGACTTGTTATTACCATCCATGTAATTAGAAGGTTGATCATTGAAACCAGGTTATATCTGTTACGCGTTTTTAGAGAGCAAGTAGAGCTCATGCTTGGTTGGCCCTTAGCACATCTCACAACTACATAAGCACAGAAAAAAATCTCGAGAAAAGCAATAGGGATTTGTCCCCAAGACGTGTGTGTGTAAACCAGAAATCTTTTTTCTTCAGTTGGCGTGAATACAAGCATTACAGGTGCAGAGACATTAATGAAAATTTGGTTTCTGCTTCCTTGACTGCTTAACATATTGAAAACCTTTTAAACCATCACAGTTTTTAGGGGTTTGCTTCCCTTAATATACTTACTAGATTTTTAAAAACTACCATTGTGAACTTAAAGGAATTACTGTTTTTATTGGTATTTTTAAAGACACAAGTTCTCTTTACATTGCTTTCTACAGGACTGACGCTGTAAGCCGTCCCGATTCCCTGCCACACCCCAGCCTCTCCCCCAGAAACTCCAACCCTACATCTCCCCACAATCCAACATTTTGAAGGTTATCCCCAGGCATAGAAGGAGGCCTTCAGAACCCTGCATTTTGTTACTTTTGCATCCATCCTGATTGCCGGTGCCTGGGCCATCTCCATTGCTTAATAATTTTGAATATCACCCTGACTTTCTGCCTATAATGTAAATTATTACTGTTTTAACTATGCTTGTGTTCTGCCAGCTACAGTATCAAATAGCTCTAGCTCATGTGCCATTGCTTATCTGTGTAGAACCAAAATTCAGAGTTTTATTATTTTCTGAATAACCCAGAATACCATCATACTATAACTCCCAGTGGTCTCCTAAACCATACTGGTTTTTTTGTTTATTTCTTCAATGTTGATGGTTTGGCCTAAGTTCTGTGTTCTCTTATTGTTCCTTCCAGTTCGCTTTGCACCTTATAGGCCTCCCGATATCTCCCTGAAGCCGCTGCTCTTTGAAGTGCCCAGCATCACTACAGAGTCAGTGTTTGTTGGCCGGGATTGGGTTTTCCATGAAATAGATGCTCAACTTCAGAGTTCAAATGCCAGCGTGAACCAAGGAGTAGTGATCGTGGGGAACATTGGGTTCGGCAAAACCGCCATCGTCTCCAGACTGGTGGCCCTCAGCTGCCACGGAACACGGATGAGACAGATCGCCTCAGACAGCCCACATGCCTCCCCGAAACGTATGTATCCCTTTTTAAAGAACTCCATGTGGTGGGATAGGGAGGGTGGGAGGGAGACACAAGAGGGAGGAGATATGGGGATATATGTAAATGTATAGCTGATTCACCGTGTTATAAAGCAGAAACTAACACACCATTGTAAAGCAATTATACTCCAATAAAGATGTTAAAAAAAAAAAACACTAAAAAAATTTTTTTTTAAATAACTCCATGCTTCATTGCTCTGAAATTTTTTCCGGCATCTTTGTATTAAGTCTTATATCCTTTCATTTTCTGATCTGCAAAACCTGACTGGCACGTGAGGACCATTAACTCAGAGTCGAGGGAAAGAATGTAATACTCTGTTGACATTTAACCCACATATCCAACAGTCACCTGAGAGTGACTGAAAAAACCTTTCTCTCAGAATAAATGTATGCCTCTTCCCTCCTGACTGTCTGGCTGGTCTGTCCTTTGGATGATGACTACAGCAATTGCCCATAAGAGCTTGTTTGCATCCATCACTGTCAGCTTTTGCTCAGCCTGTGTGCAGGCTTCCTGTTCACACCGGCACAATCTGTTTGCGGCCTTCATTTCCTTGCGATCGATGTCAGTGTTGCACTGCTTGGGCTTGAACTTCATTGTGTCCTTGAAGGGTTTCTCCTGCTTCTATGTGAAAAGATGCTGAGATCTCATATATATTTATGCTTCTTTCATCACAGGCAGGTGCAGCTTAATGATCGCCATCAGGATCCTGTTTATTTGTTTTTAAAATACTTATATGGTCCTTAGTACCAGGCACTCTCTAAGAGCTTAACAAACATTCATTCATCCAACCCTCTTATCTCTTTCAGAGAGGTAGTTCCTGTTATCTTCCTTTCACAGATAAGTGGTTTAAGGCTCAGAGAGGTTAAGTAAGCCTCCCAGGTTTCGTAGCCAGTAAATAGTGAAACTAGAATTTGAGCCTAAGCAGTCTGGTTTCAGAGGCCAGTGTCATGCATTTTGCTGTGCTCCCTCTCCTTATTGATGGAACTCCCTTGAGTAAAGGAGATAAAAAGAAATGTATAGGGGTTCTTCCTATACACACTATATGTATCGAACCAGTCTACCTGGCTTCTGCTAGTTATAAGAAAACAAAAAGAAACTCTTGCCCTGCTAGTCCAAATCAATAATCTAGCTCACCACAGATTTCCAGACAGCAACCACTAGAAATGGTTTGTTTGGGATCATAGTATTGTAGTTACAGAGTCTAGAACGGTGCTGTGGGAAGTCAACAGGAACTCACTGGACACCCTCCAAACATCCTGGCTTCCTGTTGAAATTAATTCCTGTTTCATGTTGTTAAGTAGTCAGATTGCCTCTGGTAAACTTATGGATATCTGACACGTAGAAGAACTAGTGTCTAGAAAGAAAACTTGTTGGATCAAGAGTCCCATTTGCCAGGGTATGGTAAGAATTGGTATGGAAGAATTCATGTCTTAAGAGCAGTATCATGCTTAGTTTCTGGATTAAGTTTATCTGAGGTAGATTGGCATAATGTCATGGGAGTCAAGAGCCCATAGTTTGGCTCCAGCGCTCAAACTTACTATACTTTGTAACCTTGAGAATTTTACTTTAATTCTTTAGACCTTGGTTTTTGTCATCTGTAAAATAAGTCAGTGGGATTAGGTGATCTTTAAGATTCATTCCTATGCTAAAATTCTGTGATTCTAAGATGTCTGCATGGTTGAAAGTAACTTTCCATACCTATTCCAGTATTTTCGTTAGAGTGCTTAGCTTAAATATCACGCCAGACTACTTCTTATCTGCGTAATCCAAGAGGTTAACTATTTGAGTGTGTCAGAAAGAAAACCAGCTAGGTAATAGTCTCTCTGACTCCTCTATATATCCATCACTGTTGCAGATAACAGATGGTAGAATCATGGCTCAAGGGCAAGAAGAGCTGCTTTCTCTGAAAGCAAAGGTGCCTGGAAGTGCCCCCTCTAAGCCTGGGAGAGCAGGAGTTAATAGAAAACAGCCCATGTGCTCCCCAAAGCAGAGGTCCTTTAAAGATAGTTCATTAAGTTATTCTCTAACATCCGTTGCCTTTTACCTCCAGAGAAACTCTAAAAATACCCCATTCATGTGATAAATGTCCACATGTCAAGACTATAGATTTGACCTGATAGTTAACGTAGAAAACTTGAAAAGGTGTTAAAGGGGATCGAGTATGTGGTTATATATTTATCAGAACTACACAGAACCAGCATTGCCTTGTCGTAATTTGATGTAATAATTTTTGTTGTCCGCTTTGATGTCCAAACTACATTCCACCTCTGCCATCTTAACCGAACCACTTAAGAATGGTCAAGAATAAGTGGTTGATGTCATTTACTGGTATTTAAATATTAACTCTGAAAAACAAAATCAACTCTTGAAATTACCCCAGTAGCTACACACATCTGTAAAATTTTCATTTTCTGTTATGCAAATGATTAATAATAAAATCTAACTTCAGTTTGTTTTAGAACTGGCTCTCATTAAATTTTCTAGTTTTGAGGACAAATGTTTTGTCTTTCTTGTATTATCCTTACGAGGTTTTGGTTAAAGCTTTTCAAGTATTAGCGCTCAAAAATGTTACTTTTTTTAAAAAAAAATCAGTGATCTGTATGTTTCTGTTTTATATTTGTTATTTCTGTAAACAAATATGAACTGAATATATCTTAACCAATTTAAAGATATTTCTTTGAGGGAAAAAAAAAAAAGAATAAGTGGTTGATAAAGAACAAGCTGTTTTTCGGCATTGATCTGTTACTTTATGAGCCGGCACTGAAAATGTTACTGGCAGTAGCAGAATTTTTTTCATTAGTGAATAAGAATGATGTCTTAGCGAGAGAGAGTTGGCTTAATGTTTTACAGTTTAATTTACATTCAGCTTTGATAGGTGTATTTGGGATCCCACTGGCCTTCCCAACCCTAAGTCAGTGATGCAGTTGTAGTAGTAATGAAAATAGGTGGAAGATTATTGGAGCTCCCCACCTCCGTTTCTGCATCCTGTGTCATTCTTTCTTCTGTCCCTCACTCCTCCACGCTGAGCAGCGCTGCTGTGGAAGACATGAGAGTCGAGCCTGCAGCACTGCATTGCCTGGCTCTGTCCTTCCCCCACAGACACCCAGCCCCCAGCCGCCCCCTCCTTGTCATTTCCCTGGGAAGGCACAGAGAAGCTGTCAAGGCAGGCACTAGCCTGTCATCTTGCTGTCCACCTACACCCCGTCCCAAACCCAACTCCCCCATCAATCTCTACCGTCACCACCCACCCCGCAACACACACGTACAGAGAACGGAAACATTTTGTGAAAATGGACCTGTTGTGTAATCCAGGCATTGTTACATTAACTACAAGTGTACTCAGTACAGTAGTTAGGGAAGTTCGGTCTAATTACAAGACTGTATTTTCCTATCACTGAAAGTCTGAGGGTAGTTACTGTTTGGATTTGACATTTGCCAACAGCTGCCATGTCCCCAAATAGCTGTTCAGTGAGTAACCCCTCCCCTCCCCACTCTGCTCATTCCAGAAGTCTGTGTTGCCAGTTCGCTGTGCACGCTGACTGCTCCTCCCTATTAACTTTTATTTCTACTGTTCTCTGAATACCAAGCGGAAAGTAAAAACACCCAGACAAAAAGGAGGGCCTCTCCAAAAGGGAACAGCTAGAAGACAGAAGGTACTCAGACACTAATTACCCACAAAACCAGATAAGGGGGAATGGGGTGGACAGAGGGAGTGAACAACAGGCATGATACAGTGACAGTCACTGAACTTTACTGCGCACATTTCTTCAGTCTTTTTCACTGCCGTCTCCCACACCTACCCCCCTACAGTTTATTCAGAACTCTATGCAGTGGCCAGGGAATTTACTTTGCCAGTTGGATGGAAGAAGTCTCAATTAAGTCCTACTGGTAGGGAGTTAAATGAGAACTATTTTCCCCTATTTCTTCTCCTTTTCAGTAGTTATTGACCATCAAATAACAGTCTACTTATTGTGTACCCATTTTTAAAATATGGTCTGTATTTATAAATAGAGTCTATAATTTCTAGTAGTAGTTAAGATGTTACCTAAATAATGTGAACGAATGGAATTTTTAAAAAACAGCTTTATTAAGCTACAATTCACGTACCGTATAATTCACCCATTTAAATGGTTCAATTCACTGCTTTTTACTGTAGTCACTCAGTTGTGCAGCAATCACCATAATCTTAGAACTTTGTCATTCCCCCCTAAAAGAAATCCCATGCCCATTAGCAGTCAGTCTTCATTTCCCCCCTAAATCCCTATCTCTACCCCTAGGTAACCACTAATCTGCCTTTTGTCCCTATGGATTTCCGTATTCTGGGCATTTCAAATAAATAGAATCGTATGCTATATGGTTTTTTGTAACTGACTTCTTTGAGTGAGTGTAACGTTTCAAGGGTTATCCATGTTGTAACATATATTGGTATTTCATTTCTTTTTATTATTGAGTAATGTTCGACTGTGAGGCTGTACCATCTTTTATCCATTCATCAGTTGATGGACATTTGGGTTGTTTCCGTTTTGGGGCTATTATGAATCTTGCTTCTTTGAACATTTGTGTACAAGTTTTTGCATGGACATATGTTTTTAATTCTCTTGGGTACATACCCCTAAGAGTAGAATTGCTGGATCAAAGAACAAATGGGATTTAACCAGTCTTTCTTTAGAGTTTTATGATTATCTGATGCAAACATCTCATCTTTATAATACAGATATGGATGCCAACAGAGAGCTGCCACTCACACAGCCACCTTCAGCCCACTCATCCATCACCAGTGGAAGCTGCCCAGGAACTCCAGAAATGCGGAGGCGGCAGGAGGAGGCCATGCGGAGACTAGCCTCGCAGGTACAATAGGATTCTCAGGTTGCGGGCATGCTAGTTCCATTTTAACATCAAGGGGGCAATGGTAGGGAGACCCCTGGCAAAGTGAACAAAAGTATGTACAGGTGGACCATGAGAACATGGATAAAAGTTTCTCTCTCTTTGCTGTTCCTAGAAAAATACTTCGTTATTATGGAATCAGAACCTTATTGTTGGAAAGGCCCTTAGAAATAACCAAAGTCCCACAATGAATAGATAAGGAAATTGAGACTCAAAGAAGTTGTATGATTTACCCAAGATCACAGTATAAGTAATCAATAGCTTTGTATTTTCATTCCTAGCTCAAAACTCTTCCTGCTATACCACACTATCCATAACTTCTTTATATGTTTGCATTTTAATTTTCTGTTTTTATCAAAGTAACATATATACATAGTTTAGGAAATCAAATAATGTTCAAAGACTTATAATAAAAACCAGAAATTCTTTTCCCCTCCTGAGCCCACCCTCTCCCCAAAGGCAGCTACTTTCAACATTTGGAGATGTTTCTCTGATGTTTACCTCCATGTTTCTAAATAATATTCATATACTGCTATAACTTTTTTGATCAGTTTTGTACATTATCTATTCCTTCTTATTATGGATGTTGAGAATGTTAGCTCTTTCACCTTCCTTCCTCCCTCTACCATCTCAGTACAGTTATATCATGATTTTAGTCTGAATCCATGTTACAGTATTTTCAGTATTAATACTACACAAATATGGTTCACTGTGGAACCAAGGATAACATTTTCTTCTTGAGCAGTTTTGTTTTTCCTGGGTTATGAAATGCCTCATTGTAAAGTTTGCTTATTTTCCTTCAAAACTATGGCTGTCATTCCATAAGCCTTAATGCTTTGTAAAATGCCTCTCAATACAGTTTTCCACATCAGTTACATTTCCCCCCCCAACCCTGGAAATCCTAGAGCTCTCCATCGAGCTAATCTGGACCTAGGATGCTCTCAAGTCTTACCACCTACTTGTTATCCTGGAAGTTCCTGTTACTTCCCTTTTGTGTTTGATCCCATGTCATCGTCTTTCTTGATTGTATTCCTTATTTTGACGGAGCACGTCCTCTGGTAGCTTCCTAAGAAAGAATGCATAGGAGGTAAGTTTTTTGAGACTTAATGTTCCTAAAAGCATCTTTATTCCATTCTCATACATTACTCTTTGTTTGACATAATTCTAGGTTAAAAATTATTTTCCCTCAGAATTTTGAAGGCATCCATCTTGAACTTCCAGTATTACTATTAAATAATATGGTACTATTCTTATTCCTAATTCTTTATATATACCTTTTTTCTCTCCAGAAGCTTTTAGAATCTTCTTTTTTTTTTTTGCGGTACGCGGGCCTCTCACTGTTGTGGCCTCTCCCATTGCAGAGCACAGGCTCCGGACGCGCAGGCTCAGCGGCCATGGCTCACGGGCCCAGCCGCTCCGTGGCATGTGGGATCTTACCAGACCGGGGCACAAACTCATGTCCCCTGCATCGGCAGGCAGACTCTCAACCACTGCGCCACCAGGGAAGCCCAGAATCTTCTTTTTATCACCACTGTTCTTGGGTCTTTTTTTCATATTCTGTTGGTACCTAGTGAGCCCTGGAGATATTTTTTGATTCAGGGAAATGCTTTTGTAGTATTTATTGAAAATTTTCTCACCACCACTTCCTCTGTTCTCTCCTTCTACAACTCCTTTTAGTCAAAAATTAGATTGCCTGTATTGTTACTCTTCTTAACTTTTCTGTTTCCTATTTGTTTATCCACTTTTAGGAGATTTCTTCAACATTACCTTTCAATCCTTTCACAAAAAATTTTTTGGCTATCATAGTTTTAATTTCCAATAGGTCTTTATTTCCCCCAGTTGTTCCCTTCTTTTTTTTGTAATTGAGGTTTTTTTTTTTTGGCTGCATTAGGTCTTCATTGCTGCACGCAGGCTTTCTCTAGTTGCAGCAAGCAGGGGCTACTCTTCGTTGCGGTGCGCGGGCTCCTCATTGCGGTGGCTTCTCTTGTTGCAGAACACGGGCTGTAGGCGCACGGGTTTCAGTAGTTGCAGCATGCAGGCTCAATAGTTGTGGCACACGGGCTTAGTTGCTCCGCGGCATGTGGGATCTTCCCAGACCAGGGATCAAACCCGTGTCCCCTGCATTGACAGGTGGATTCTTAACCACTGTGCCACAAGGGAAGCTGAGATTTTTTTTTTTTTTTTTTTAGTTTAGTTTTTGGCAGCACCGCTTGGCATGTGGGATCTTAGTTCCCTGACCAGGGATTGAACCCAAGCCCCCTGCATTGGAAGCACAGAGTCTTAACCACTGGACCACCAGGGAAGTCCCTGTACCCCTCTTTTTTATAGCATACTGTTTTTGTTTTATAGATGCAGTATGTTCTCTTATCTCTTCCTTAATAGTTAGGCACCAAAAAACTGATGGAAGCTTGTATATATGGAGAGCTTAACTATAGAGCATTAAGATGACCCGCCAGCCTTTATGGGAAAACCCAAAAGTCAGTGTCCATAAGTTTTTTCCTTGCACTGTTCTAGCAAAGAATCCACCAATTTCCTGGAGGGTGTATAACCTGGTCGCCAACATTCTGGAGCTAGTAGGAGGTGGCGGAGTTTCATCATTCAGGCTGCAGCCTTTTACCTAAGCCCCTTGTTTTCAGTCCTGCACCTGATCCTCACCTACTCTATGTGTCCTAAGCCTAGATTCTCTGCTTTAGTTTCTCTAGTGATTTTAATTTCTCTTTCCTGTGGGTTTTGGGGAAGGTAGTCACCTGGCTGGGCAGGATAGGGATGGATATCTGGGAATCTAACTGCTCTTTATATAAACTTCATATAATAGTTTCTGTGTTTGCAACTTCCTTCCTCACCCCCATCTTCCATAGTACCTGGTGCTTCTAACTCCTATGCTTTTCTGAGGTTTGACAGATGATTTGGCTCATTCCTGTTGTTAACCCCAGCAGGCATTTGTTTCACCTTCTTCTGTCTGTTAGGTTGTTTAATCCTACATCCACTTTCCATCTTTATATATTATAATCTAAGATTAGAGATAGATATTCCTAATCAATGGAGTTTGCATTTCTGTTTCTTATTCTCCTTATTTTTGAGGATTTTAAGGAGAAGTATAGAGTGCAGAGTGCCTGTCTCCAGTATTTAAAGAAATCTCTTGGCATGATTAATTAGTAATGAGGAACAGGGAGCCATCTTCAATGTCATAAGGTTCTAATTTCCTCATAGAAATCCTGTCCAGCTTATAGCCAGAAACAGCATGTTTCCCCCAAATACGTTTTCAGTTGTCCCCACTTATTGGTACACATCCATTTATAAATGGGCTTCTGAAAACGGTCTGAGATTTCCCTTATATTCATTGCTAAGTCAGTGCAACTTTAAAAGACATCTTTGGAGGACTTCCCTGGTGGCCCAGTGGTTAAGAATCCGCCTGCCACTGCAGGGGATACAGGTTCGATCCCTGGTCCAGGAAGATCCCACATGCCGCAGAGCATCTAAGCCCGTGTGCCACAACTACTGAGCCTCTGCTCTAGAGCCCGCGAGCCACAACTACTGAGCCTGCACACCACAACTACTGAAGCCCACATGCCTTAGAGCCAGTGCACCACAAGTACTGAGCCCATGCACTGTAACTACTGAAACCTGCACGCTCTAGGGCCTGCGTGCTGCAACTACTGAAGCCCACACACCTAGAGCCCATGCTCTGCAACAAGAGAAGCCACCACAATGAGAAGCCCGCACACCGCAACGAAGAGTAGCCCCCACTCGCTGCAGCTAAAGAAAGCCCGTGCATAGCAACGAAGACCCAGTGGAGCCAAAAAAAAAAAAGAAAAAAAAGACATCTTTGTTTTACTTTTCTAAATATTCCATTTAAGCTGACTCCTGCCTGTTCTTTAGAACAATCAGAATAACTGTCATCTTAGAAATACACAAATGCTAAAAAAAAAAAAAAAGAAAGAAATACACAAATGCTGAAGAGCTTTCATCATCACAGTCATTTATTTATTCATTTAGAATATATGCTTGGAATGCCTATAACACAAGATTGAAGTTAAAGCAGTGAACAAGACAGGCACAATCCCTGCTGTTATGTAGCCCACATTTTTGTGGTGGGAAAAGGCCAATTAACAAACAAATATGTAATATGTCAGATGGTGATGAGTGCTAAAAAGAAAGTCTCCCCATGCTGTCACTTCTTAGCCTCTCTCTCATCAAGAGAAAAAGTCCCAAGATGTTTATGTTCAGTATTTGGAAAATGTTATTTATTTTTAGTAGGTAATTAGTGACTGTACTTACTTGAAAAGTGATCACATTTTAAATTCCATGGTTATACCTTCCTTAAGCAAAATATAAATAAATGTCTTTTGTACCTAGAAATGGGATATTTTTAAATTTATATTAAACATTATATAAGAAATGGCCCTTTAGATTAAAATTGATGTTTAGTTCAATATTTGGAAAATGTTAAATATTATAAGTGAGAAATTAGTGATTATTTACACTTACTCAAGGAACATATTTAAAATTTCACACTGATTTCTTCCTTAAACAAAATATAAATACATGTGTTCACACCTAGAGATGGGATATTGTGAAGTTTACACTAAAAAAAAAAATCTAAAACAAATGGCCCCTTAGATTAAAATTGAATATTATCCCAGTAATTGTGCCACAGGTTGCAGTTCAGGTGTAAGTTTGTGCTGTAGGAGCATAGAGCAGAAGCCAACAACCTTGCTTCTCATCTGTAACAAACTGGTAAGCAGAAATTATCTTTTCAAACCAGTTAGTATTTTGATAAAGTAAAGCTAATATATGAGAACGAAAAGTGTCCTTGGAAAACTCCTTGATTTGCTACCAGAGTTCTCAGTGTTGGTGCTTGTATATCATCAATTATCATTGGTATTTCGTAGTATGCCTGCCGCTTCTTATGCTTCTTCATAATTGAGAACATTGAAGAGTTCTTGTCACAACTTTCAAGCAATTTTATTTATTGAAGAAACACTTCCCACTTGAAGTAACAGGTTTTGCTAGGTGTACATCTCTTAAATGTATTTCCAGTTAATCTTACGTGTTCTGAAGTATAATCACAGTAGAGCGGTGCAAAGATCTCATTCGGGGCCTTTCCTGGGTGTGTGACTTTATAACAACCATAGATTTTCCAGGCTTTCAGTCTGTTGCCACCAAGTGATCATACATGCAGACTTCCCCAGACAAGGAGAGGCTGACTTCCATTTACTGAGGGCTTAATGTGTGTTGACCTTAGTACTTTTTACATTATATTTGTTATTTCACTTCTTCATTCTTAAGCCTGCGAGGTGGTCATTATCATCCCCATTTTACAGATGAGGAAACTGTGCTTCAGTGATAGTTCATTTTCCCAAGGTCTTACTATTAGTAAATGGCAGAGCTAGGATACAGAGCCAGTATTCACCCCAATGAAGTGAGTCTTCTTCTTCTCTCCATTTCACAGATAAACAGAGGCTCTGAGGTTACACAACTTGCTGAGATAACTAGTACGTGACTTGAAACCAGATTTAAACTGAGGCAGGCAGGCTCCAGAGTCCATGCTTTTAACCACTGTGCTGCCTCTGTAGTGTGACAGGAAGGATTTTTGTTTAGTGTTCTTTTGGAAAATCTATCGATAATTGAGTGGCTTTAAAGTAAGGAAGTCATAATGAAGGGGCACCTTTCAGAAATTTTGCTGACCTAAAATTCTTCTTCAAAAAGTTTTTATGCAGGACTTCCCTGGTGGTCCAGTGGTCAAGACTTCACCTTCCAATGCAGGGGGTGCGGGTTTGCTTAGCTTAGCTTCCCTGGTTGAGGAGCTAAGATCCCACACACCTTGCGGCCAAAAAACCAAAATATGAAACAGAAGCAATATTGTAACAAATTCAATAAAGACTTTAAAAACAGTCCACATCCAAAAAAAAGTCTTTAAAAAAAGTTTTTATGCATCTAGAAGCTCTTGTCACATTAGGTAAATTGTCACTAGCTTAGTCCTTATATCAAGAAGCTAATACATCTGAAATAAAGCTAATTAGAGAAGCCAGCTAATTTTAAGAAGTGTCACAGTGATACAAAAAGCAAAGGTTTTTTTCACCGAAGGAAATCTATGAAAGAAAGAAAACTGAAATGTCATCCTTGCCAAGAGACTAGTTCTGTACTAAATCAGGAGGATGTCAAGTGATACGGTTCCTGAGATTGTTGCTGATACTGTTAAAGCTATCAGCCAAGGAAGTGATCATTTCAGCAGTTCACACATGTGTGTTGAGCATAATACAGAGACTTAAGCCACACATACACACATGGAGAGAGAAAAACAAAAAATGACAACAGTGAAGTATAAGATTTGGTTTGTGTTCCAGTTGGGTATTTTTTAAAAGATTTACATTTTAGGAGAAATGTGATCAGAACTAAACAAGTAACCTATAGATGATGTTTTATAAAATGTGTCTAGGGCTTTTCTCCTCTAAAAATTAACACTGAAATTTTATAGTGAGACCCAGATTACATCTACATTCAGGATACTGAATATGGGAGACAACCTTCTTTATTCCTTTGTCAGTCTTGTGTTTTTCATCTGTCTCCTTCACCAGAAGGGTCAGTATTTAAATTATTGTTCACCACTCTATCCCCGGCTCCTAGCACAATGCCTTGCACAGAAATATGTGTTAAATGAGTGACTAAATTGTAGTCTGTTCTCTATACTGAAGCCTGAGTAATCTTTCTAAAACGTATTTTTCTTCTTGCTACATAAAACCTGTCAATGGCTCCTCCTTGCCCCTAAATGGAATCCACACTCCCTTCTTGAAACATCACATGTATTAGCATAAAGGGCTTTTACCTTTTATATCTAGCTCAGGTTTTCTCAGCCTCAGCACCATTGACATTTTGGGCCAGAGGATTCTTTGTTTGGGGCCTTCCTGTTTATTGTCGTATGTGTAGGAGTGTCCTTGGTCTCTACCCACTATCCAGTAGCATCCTCCCACCCCCGGTTGTGATGACCAAAGCTGTCTCCAGACGTTGCCAAGTGTCCCGTGGGGAGCAAAGCCACCCCAGATGAAAACCTCTGCTCTGTCTTATCTCCTACTACCCCCAGCTCACTTCCACTGTAGCCACACTAAAACTGATTTCCTGAAAGTGTAAAGCTGTGTCTTGCCTGAGGGCCTTTGCACGTATTGCTTTCCTCTGCCTGGGACACTCCTGTGCCTGTTCCCTCCACCTCATCCTTTAGATCTCAGCTTAAGTTGTACTTTCAAGAAGACTTCTCTGGCTCTCCTAAGTTACTTAGATATGTTGTACCAACATCTTATATTTCCTCTCTCATAGTGCTTTTCCCCCAGTTTTACTGAGATAGAATTGACACATAGCATTGTATTAGTTAAAGATGTACAGCATAGTGATTTGATATGTGTATATATTGTGAAACGATTACCGCACTAAGCTTAGTTAATACCCATCAGCTCCTGTAGTTACAGAATTTTTTCTTGCGGCGAGGACTTTTAAGATCTGCTCTCTTAGCCACTTGCAACCATGCAGCATAGTATTGTTAACTACAGTCACCGTGTTGTGCAGCATCACAATGATAATGATGTTGCAGACAGCAGCCACCGATGGATACTAAAAGTAACGGGCAAAAATTTGTGGAGAAACGATTTGCATTCTCTCAAAGTATCTCCCCCAAGATATTTATTAACTACAAAGGGTAAGACAGTAACTTTACAGTAGAGAAACGTAGAAGAAACCTTCATCTTAGCCAAGCGATCAAGGTCAGCATCACCAGTAACAAGACATGTCAACATCATGAACCCCATGACATGATTCACTGAGAGTGACACACCATTGTTTTTGTGGTATTCCTGCCAAAAAGTCTCAGTTGGAATATGAGGAAAACATTAGGCAAACCCACGTTGACTGATATTCAACAAAATAACAGATCAGGATTCTTCAGAAGTGTCAAGGTATGAAAGACAAAGACTAAGGAGCTCTTACAGACTACAGGAGTTTAAGGAGAAATGACAACTAAATGCAACACAGGGTCCTGGATAGAATGCTGGAACAGAAAAAGCTCATTAGTGGAAAACTGACAAAATTCGAATACTGCCTTTAGTTAATAGTGTTGTGCCAGTGTTATTTCCTGGTTTTGATAATTATGCTACGGTTACATAAAATGTTAAGGGAAGCTGGGTAAGGGATATACAGAAACTCACATCTTTCTGCAACATTTAAGTCTAAAATTAGCTCAAAATAAAAAGTTTTAAAAAATAAATAAAAGTCCTACTGACAAAAAAAAAAGTTAGAGCTCCAAGCTGGAAAATTACTGAGGCCGAACCCAAGTCTGGAATTATTCTTAGCTTCCAGTCCCAGGATGGGGATTAGAGTCAGAGTTGAGGGACAGGAGAAAAGGCAGAGAAAGTAGTTTTTGACACTGAGCCTTCAGGTCCCTAGAAACACAAAAAGCCAAAGTAACCCGGAGTGTTGGAAGGGATGCACTGAGTCAGAAATCAATCAGGTGGTGGTGAGGGCATTCAAGAAGTGATGAGAAGGAGACAGGGAATAAGAATATGAGAGCAGACCTGAAGGAAGGTCAATGACAACATTAGAATTTAAGTAATGCAAATGCCAGTCATGATGTAAATTAAATTTTTATGTCCAAATGAGTTCCAGATATTCAAAGCTGCCTTTTCTTTATGTGAGATTAGCTTAATCCTGTCACAGATTATTCATTGAAGTAGAAAAGACTCTTTAAAGAGTGAAGGCCTGGGACTTTTAACACAAGCCTGACAGGTTTGCTGCCATTCAATCATTTGATTAAGGCCTTTGATGAGGATTTTGCTTAGTTGTATCATTTCTTGTGTATAGCTTTAAATCAAAACCTTTTTATACCCAAGGCGATACTGACCTCCAGTCTTCTTTTTTTTTTTTTTTTTTTTTTGGTCTCTATAGTCTACAAACCTGGCCTTTTTTTTCCTCCCTCACAGCATTAATCTAAAAGTTACTCACTGTCCTCTTCAAAGAATTACTACAGTTTTGGTTATATTAGATATATTTTGGATAGAATTGTTTTAATCAAAAGTATAGAGATTTAACATAAGGAAAATGTGAGATGGAAAAAAAGTAATAACATAAGAAAAACATAGCTGAAAATGAAATTTCAACAGGTCATTGTGAGAGACAAGAGTTCACCAAGCAGAAAGGTTTTACTTGCTGATTTATTGAGGGTGGACTAATTCTGAACCATTTCCAAGAAGTTGTAATAATAGTGACTGAGTATGGGTGGCTGTGATGACTTCCTCAGAGCTGTAGGGAGTGATCTATTATCCATCACTGAACACTAGTACAATGAGAGAATGCAGGAGAAAACTACATTCCCAGACTTGTTTCCTATTTGCATATGTAGGAAAAGTTGTAGATAATGTCAATAGACAATTTAAGGGGAAGTACCAAGTGTTTTTGACAGATTGTGTGTACATTTACATACTATGTAGCTGCTTTGAAATGTCTAGTAGATGGTCAGTTCTGAGTCAAACTACAAATTTCATGAAGATGTTGAATGGTCTTTCTGCCTGAATTCTTCAGAGGAATCGAGATTTTATATTTAGAATGCCTAAAAATTTTTTTAATTAAAAGAAAGAAAGGCAGCCACAGAAGGGGCAACTTTAGCAATGATCTTTGTTAGATAAAACCTCATACAGCCAAGAGCGCAGATGATTTTTAATGAAATCAGTAAAAGAACCCTCTTCCTAAATTTTAGAATTTTTATCTTCAAACTCCTATCCCGTTACTTTAGGTAAAGGGTAAGTTACAGCTGATTTGCTCAGCTGTGCTTTGCCTCGACATGTGAAATCAATTGAGGTAAAATATGATGAAAGTTCATATTGATTCAGAGGTTTGCTGTTTGCTTTTTATAAAGTGGAGATCTGTGTCCTTGTGGGCATAACCATTGACATTCACTGTTCATTGAGAGCACAGATGGATTGCTGCCAAGTTTTCTCTTCGGGTTCCTTATGTTGTGCTTAAGGTCGGTAATGAATCTGTCTACAGAAAGGAGTGGAGATTTCTAAGTACACCTCCTCATTTCCAGTTCCACACTGTGCTCAGACATCATTGCTTCACTCACAAGCAATTCCTATCCTCAGCTTAACATGTGTAGTAACATTTCCTGTTTTGTTCAGTTTTCTTAATGCTTAATGAGAACGATTTCAGGTGTTTTTTAAAAAGTGACATTTCCAGCATTTGGGTTTTTGTTTTGTTTTAATTTATTTACTTATTTATTTATTTTTGGCTGCGTTGGGTCTTTGTTGCTGCGCGTGGGCTTTCTCTAGTTGCGGCGAGCTGGGGCTACTCTTTGGTGTGGTGCATGGGCTTCTCCCTGTGGTGGCTTCTCTTGTTGCGGAGAACGGGCTCTAGGCACATGGGCTTCAGTCATTGTGGCACATGGGCTCAGTAGTTGCGGTTCATGGGCTCTAGAGCACAGGTTCAGTAGTTGTGGTGCATGAGCTTAGTTGCTCCCCAGCATGTGGGATCTTCGCAGACCAGGGCTTGACCAGTGTCCCCTGCATTGGCAGGCGGACTCCTAACCACTGCGCCACCAGGGAAACCCCAGCATTTGTTAAAGAGCTAGATTAAGTCTTTTCAAAGCAGAACACTTTCGTGGATGACTGTTCTCTGAGAGATGGTTGAGGAGCTGGGGTCCCAGTGGTATATCTATGCATGCTCCTAGGGCAAATTTCAAATGCCTGTAGTTACAAAGCCAGTAGCTGAAAAGGAGAGGGTATACAGAACCTTGGTGATGACCGTGATGTTGTTGGAGATGATGTGATGAAAGAGGAGAAGGAAGGCAATGATGATGGTGGTGGCGGCATCAGCTAACATTACTGTGCGCTTGTATGTTCTGAGCACCATGTCAATGCTTTCCATACATTCAGGCTGAATCTCTCCTGCAGTTTCTTGTCATCTGCACAATCCCATCACTTTTGTAGGTAGTACTGAGCCAACAGAGTGGTCTAGATTAAAATCACCCTCTGCACTTGACCTTGAGGCAGAGGGAACAACCAGAAGGTATAGAGCGAATCCTGTGCAAATTCAAACAAACAAAAAAAAGAAAACAGGGCTTCCCTGGTGGCGCAGTGGTTGAGAGTCCGCCTGCCGATTCAGGGGACGCGGGTTAGTGCCCCGGTCCGGGAGGATCCCACATGCTGCGGAGCGACTGGGCCTGTGAGCCATGCCACTGAGCCTGCGCATCCAGAGCCTGTGCTCCACAACGGGAGAGGCCGCAACAGTGAGAGGCCCGCGTACGGCAAAAAAAACACGCAAAAAAACCAGAGCTTAAAATTGCAGGTTCCAGCCTGACAGGCCAGACCGTGAACGGTATTAAGATGCATACATTTTCTAAGTTCTTTGAATTTAACACCTGCATCTGACAAAAATCTCACTCCTTTTCTGCTTCCTGTTATCTAATTCTGATTCTCTCTGGGTGCTCAGGAAATACTTAGTGAGAATTCTTAAGTCAGAGTCATTTTATTTTTTATAAGATGTTTATAATGAAATTGTAATTTTTTAATAATTTTTAAAATATGCCTTAGGAGCATATGTTTGTTGAGTCTAACATATGGTATTTCTCTGGTTATTTTATCCCTAATGCTTTGTTACAATATCAGACTCTTTCCTCTACTACTCTATGCTGAATAAATATTAGAGAGATTAATATAAATCTTTATTCTCAGGCCTGCTTCCTATTTCTTAAAATCCAGAGGGAAAACTCAATTTGTATTTATAAATTTTAATTATGAATTATGATACCATACATATACAAGAGAAATATTGGGTCAAATTTCTGATCTTAGATAAATCAGGCAGTTTCAAAGTTTAGCAGCTTTTATTTTTACTTGAAGAAGTTGAGGAGTGGGGAGACAGAAGACAGTGTTAGAGAATGATTGTACAGTAACCATGACTGTTGCTCTTGCTACTGATAAACCTGTCTGTGTTCTCATCTTTCTTTTTTAGGTGGTTGCCTATCACTATTGCCAAGCAGATAATGCCTACACCTGCCTGGTGCCGGAATTCGTCCACAACGTTGCTGCCCTGCTCTGCCGCTCACCGCAGCTGGCGGCCTATCGGGAGCAGCTTCTCCGGGAGCCTCACCTACAGAGCATGCTGAGCCTTCGGTCCTGTGTTCAAGATCCCATGGCCTCCTTCCGGAGGGGAGTGCTGGAGCCCCTGGAGAATCTCCACAAAGGTACAGATGAGGTGCAAAGCAGGTGGAAGGTGGAGGCTCTGAAGCCCAAGTTCACCTGGGGTCATGCTATAAAAATGATCATTTTTATCACACTGCAAAAACTAAATGTTCCTACAGGATACAGTTAACAAATAAGAGGTTTTACCTGAAAAAATAAAAATTCCTCCAGGAATTGCTACTTCCTCCTTTATTTGTAAAAATTCTCATTCTTATTTCCAAATATAAAGCATTTCTCTTGAACTAAAGGTAGTAGAGCTACCAGTCCTTCCGTGGAGTTCAAATAAATCAGTAAAGCCATGACTCCAACCCAGTGCCGTGGAGTTTCTATGGTTAGAAACATCCTCAGTTTTTATATTTGCTATTTTTTTTTATTACTCCACAGTCAGGTAAAATGAAATGGCATGTAGAGTTGCATAACTGTATATGCTAAAAATTACTTAATTGTCCACTAAAAGGTGTTAAGATATTTTTAAGAAGTGGGGGAAAATGAAATGGGATCCATCCCCCTCTCACGCCTCGTGCCTTTCCTCCGTTTTAACTCTGTAGCTCAAGTGTCGGCTGTGACCTAAATGTAACCATCTCCTCCTTCACCCGTCTCTCTGCCTCACCCCCTTCCTAATGTTCTGTCAGTGCTGGAAGCCGAAGAAAAGGACCTGAGTAAGCATGAGATTGCTGAGCAATCCTGTTTATTCCTGAGAGACTTATATACTTTTCTCGAGCATTTCAGAGATACTTATAAGAATTTACATTCTTCCGGCCTCTATCTTCAGTTATGTGAACTTCCATGCCAGTTACTTGGATATCAGAGTTTCTCTTCTCAATGCTGATGACCTCTATCTGTACTTCTACGACCTACCTATTAGCTTTACCATACCCTAGACTTTTTTAAACATTGGAATTTCTCTGCAAGTATTTTGAGCAAACTTAAAAAGAAATTTCTGTACATTCAGTCAATCTTTAAATCCTGTTAATTCTGCCCTCCTGATGTCTCTCACATCCGTTAATCTCAGAGTCATTCCTACCACTGTTACCTTGAAGGCTGCTCAGCTGCCCATGATATCACATCTGTGTTGCTACCCTTCCTGGTCTTCTCTGGTTTTCTTTCACATCATAAGACACTTGGAAAATTATTAAAATTTGTTTAGCACATTGGGATAAAAAATCATGCCTCCTCATGGCTGGACATGGCTGGCCCTGAGGCTACAGCTGCACAAATGCCCCGAGGCCCTGAGGGCTGAAGGGATTCATTTTTAGGCACACCTCTAACCCATTAATGGCATACCTGGTGGGTAGTCTCTGCCCAGTCTCTCCAGTCTTCTAGACTTTATGTACTGCTTCCAGATAAAGCTTCGTAAAGCATTGCTCTGATCACTAAATTTCCCTGTTCAGAAACCTCCAGTGCTTCCCTATTACCTCACTGAATTAACTTCCAGCTCCTTGACCTATCATTTAAGGTACTTTATGGCCTGGATCCAGCCTACTTCCAGCCTTATTATCTACTTTTACCATTATGAACCCTGTATTTACATGTAAACCAAAGTATCCATTAATCCTTAAATACTCCCCTCCATTTTCCTGCCTCCATACATTTGTTCATTGTTTCCTTTTCTTGATATACCTTCTCCTCATATCTCTACCTGTCAGAATTCTACCCATCTTTCAAGGACCACCTAAATACCACCTCATTCATGAAATACCTGCTGATCCGCCTGCCCCCTCCAGTAAGTTACAAATTGACAATAGGTTTTTCTTTTTTATATCTCACTTGTGGTACTTCATACATTACTGTATGTATAGTAAGAACTTAAATTTTTATTACTAACATTTATTGAACATTTATTATATGTCAGATATTATACTTTGTGCTTTATAAGAATTAGTTATTTCTGTACTTATCCCTTTGACTAAACTGCATGCTTTTGAAGTTAGGAACTTTTCTTGTTCAACTTTTATCCTTCATAGTGATTACCTCACCTTGGACATAGTAGGCATTTCAGGAAATAAATTTTGAACAAATAAGTGAACATAGAAACTGCTCACATGTAGGGGTACCTTGAAGGAAAGTCAGTGATACAAGGATCTACATCTTAAGGCTAATTCAAGGAGAATATCCAAATGCATGCAGACTCAGCTCTGGATTCTCAACCATAATTCATGTGTTTTTTAATTTTGCTACTAGATATATTTGCTTCTCATTTAGGTCTCCATAACCAGTTTTAGATATCCCCATTGGTAAATGTTGTTCTGAGTGAATTTAATTATTCTATCAAATTCCCATGTTCTTACCCTTAAAAGAAAATCACCGTCATGAGCAATAACTGGAAACACAATTTATAAAATTAATGAAATACTAAAACTTGTTTGATTAATCCAAAAGAAGCCTGGAAAGAAAGAACAGAATAATTTTTTTTAGTATGGAACAAGATGAGAGATTAAAATGAACCATATCAATAATTACATTAAATTTAAATAGACCAAATACTTGTATCAAAAGGCAGAAACTGTCAGACTGGATAAAAAACAAGACCCAA
Organism: Aethalodelphis obliquidens; assembly: GCF_003676395.1. Classification (NCBI taxonomy): domain Eukaryota; kingdom Metazoa; phylum Chordata; class Mammalia; order Artiodactyla; family Delphinidae; genus Aethalodelphis; species Aethalodelphis obliquidens. Next base: position 14,968,125 of record NW_020837988.1, on the reverse strand, counting down.
CCATATGCTGTCTGCAGGAGAGGTTATTTAAAGACACAGATTGAAAGTGAAAGGATAGAAGAATATATACTCTATAAACATGGAGCATAAGAAGGCTGGAGTGGGTCTATTAATGTGAGGCAGAGTAGACCTCAAGACAAGGAGTATTATCAGAGGGGCATTTGATAAACATAAAGGGACCAATTTATCAGAAGATAAAGTAATCCTAAATGTGTATGAACCTAATAATGGAGGTTCAAAATACATGAATCAAAAACTAATAGAACCAAAGAGCTAAATAGACAAATCCCCAGTCATAGCTGGAAATTTTTTTTTTTTTTTTTTTTGCGGGGCTCGGGGGGCCTCCCCTTTTTTTGGTTTCCCCCTTGGCGGAGCACAGGCTCCAGACGCACAGGCCCAGCGGCCATGGCTCACGGGCCCAGCCGCTCCGCGGCACGTGGGATCTTCCCGGACCGGGGCACGAACCCCTGTCCCCTGCATCGGCAGGCGGACTCTCAACCACTGCGCCACCAGGGAAGCCCATAGCTGGAAATTTTAACACCTCTCTCTCAGTAGCTGTTAGAACAAGCAGACAAAAATTAGTAAATATACAGAAGATTTTAACAACACTGTCAACCAATTTGATCCAACTGACATTTATAGAACACTACCCAATAACTGCACAATATACATTCTTTTCAAGTGCATATGGACCTTATTCTGGACCATAAAATCAGTCTGAAATTTTCAAGAAATTAAAATCTTACAGAAAATGTTCTCTGAGATAATGGAATTAAATTAGAAATCAATACACATAAAATCCCCAAATATTTAGGAATTTAGCAGTGTACTTCATTAGAGAAAGAAGAAATCACAAAGCGAATTATAGAATATTTCAAACTGAGTAATACATAAAATCAGTGGTTAAGTTTATGACTTAATAAACTAGAAAAAAATGAGGAAAATAAAACCAGAGGTAGCCGAAAGAAGGAAATAATAAAAAGCAAGAGCAGCAGTCAGTGAAATAGAAAAAAATTAATAGTTAAAATGAATAAACCCCTAGGAAGACTGATCAAGAAAATGAGAGGAAAACACATCAGGCATGAAAGAGGAGCTAGCACTACAGTTCCTACAGACATTAAAAGAAAAATAAGGGATTATTATGAACAACTATATAACAATAAATTCAACAACTTAAATTGGGCAAATTCTATAAAAAACACAACTTACCAAAAGTGACTCAAGAGGAAAGAGAAAATCTGACTAGCTCTTATCTATTTAATTTGTAAGTTAAAAGAAAACTCCAGGCTCAGATGGCTTTACTAATGAATTGTATCCAACATTTAAAGAAGAAATAATATGAATCTTACACAAATGTTTTCAGAAAATAAAGGAAAAGAGAACATTTCTCAGTTTGTTTTATTAGACAAGCATTAATGCTGAAACCAAAATATGATAAGGACTTTATAAGAAAAGAAAATTACAGACATGTATTCCTCATAACCATAATAGCAAAATCCTGAAACACACTAATAGCAAAATGATTAGTTTTACTTGACCAGGAATGCAATGTTAGTTTAACATTTGAAAGTTAATCACTGTAATTCATAATATTAACAGAATAAATGAGAAAATCTATATTTTATATAAATATGTATCTATAATCTCAACAAATGCAGAAAAACATTTAACAAAATATTACAATTAACAATAAAAACTTTCTGCAAACTAAGAATAGAAGAAAACTTAGTCTCCTAAAGGACATGCAGGTAACGATGAAATATTAAATACATTTCCCCTACTATCAGGAGCAAGGCGACTTAACATTCGACATTCCATGTGTGGTCCAAGCTAGCACAATAAGAAAACAAACAAGCAAATAGTATAAAGATTGGAAAGGAAGAAGTAAAACTGTCTTTATTTGCAGATGTGATTGTTTACCTAGAACAGTCTAAGGAATCTACAAAAGAAAAAAAAAAGCCTACGAGACTTAACATAGGTGGAGCTACAGTCTATATGGTTAATATGCAGTACCTGTTGTATTTATATACTAGCAGCAAACAACTGAAAACTGAAATTTAAAAAGTAGTGTGGCAGTTTTAAAACATGGCTGCAAAATCTTTGACATTCCTCCCATCCAGATTTAGGGTCTGTGTCTCCTTCCCTTGCATCTTAGCAGACTTGTGGCTGCTTCAACCAATAAAATACTACAAAATGATGCTATGTGATATCTGAGGCTAGGTCATAAATGGTCATGCTGCTTCCATCTTGTTCACTGAAACACTTGCTTTTGGGGGTATGCATTGCCATGTCAAAAGACTGACTACTTTGAGTTTACCCTGCTGTGAGGAAGTACAAACCACATGGAGCAGCCATATGTTAGTGTTCCAGTTGACTGTTCTAGTCATCAGGTCGTTCTGGCCGTGACACCAAACATGTGAGTTTTTGTTGCAGATGATTCCGTTTCCCAGCCATTTGAGCAACTCTTAGCTGTTTGATGCAGCAGTAGATAACTGGAGCAAATACCGTTTTCTATAGAATCAAAATGCTTAAGAATAAATTTAACAAAAGATGTGTAAGACTTCCACAGTGACAGCTACAAAACATGCAGAGTGAAATTAAAGAACTTAGTAAATGGAAGAGATAGGCCATGTTTGTAGATTGGAGTTTTTCCCCAAACTGATCTGTAGATTCCACATAATCCCAATCAAAATCCCAGCAGGACTTTTTTTTTTAATTGACAACTTTCAGAAATTCAAAGGACTGTGAATAGCCAAAACACTCTTAAAAAAGAAAAAAAATTGGAAGACCAACAGTACTGGAAGACCAACAGTACCTGGTTTCAAGATTTAGTATAAAGCTACAGAAATCATGACAGGCAGTAATATGTTAGTAAATGTTTAACAATCAGTCCAGGGGTGGGGGCCTGATTTGACCATAAGAAATTTAGCAATCAGCTCCCATGAACCAGCTTGAGCTGGCTCCAGCACTCCCCTGACAGGGTGGTATTCCCACAAGGATAGATAAATAGGTCAGTGGAACAGAATGGAAAATCTAAAAGGAAATCCACACATATGGAGTCAGTTGACCTTCCTCAAAGATGCCAAGATAATTTGGAAAAGAGAATTTTTGTCATCAAATGATGCTACAACAACTGGATACATGTATGGAGAAAAAAATGAATCTTAATCCTTACCTCACACCATAGGTGCACAAAAAAAAATTCAAGATAGATCATGGTCCAGAATATAAAAGCTAAGTCTCTAAAGCTAAGAAAAAACTTAGAGTATCTTCACAACCTTGGGGTAGGTAAAGATTCCTTAGGTCCTAAAAATCATTAACCATGTAGGAAAAAATTAATAAATTGGACTTCATCAAAATGTTAAATGTCTGCTCAACGTAAGATACGCTAAGAAAAAGGAAAAGCAGATCACAAAAGGGGAGAAAGTAATTCACTCTGTGTACGTGTGTGACAAAGCACTTGTATCCATAGTATCTAAAGAATTTCTATAAATCATTGCTGAAAAGATAAATAATCCAGTTCTTAAATGGACAAAAAATTTAGATGCTTCACAAAAGAAGATATTCCAATAGGCTGCCAGCACATAGAAAGGTGTTTGCCATCGTTAGTCGTCAGGGAAATGCCAATTAAAATCACAATGAGACACCACTTTACTCCCGCTAGAGTGGTTAACATTTTTAAAGTTGAACATCAAATGTCGGTGAGGATGGTAAGCAGCTGGAACCCTCACACGTTGCTGGTGGGAGTTTAAAGTGGTACAACTACTTTGGAAAACTATTTGACAGTTCCTTGTAAAGTTAAAGATAAATCTGCCTCATGACCAAGCAATTCTATCCCTCTGTATTTACCCAAAAGAAATGAAAACATATGTCTACAAAAAGACTCATACAAAAATGTTTATATTGACTTTATTCATAGTAGTTAAAAACTGGAAACAACCGAAGGTCCTTCAACAAAAGAATACATAATCAAATTGTATATTCATTCGATGGATATTAAATGAAATCTTAGTATTAAATTCTCAGTATTCTTCTTAGTAGTAAAAAGGAAGAAACTAATAATACCCTCAACAACATAAATGAATCTCAGAAACATTATATCAAGCATAAGAAGCAAGTATAGTCTATGGTGATATGAATCAGAACAGTGGTTGCCTATTGAGAACTGCGAAGGAACCTCAGGGAACTCTCTGGAATGATGGAGACGTCCTCTACTTTGATCAGGATGTTAGTTACATGAGTATACATGTTTGTCAAAACTCACCAAAGTGTACAGTTAAGATCTTCACAATTAATTGTATTAATTATATATAAATTTTATCACAGTAGTTTTTAAAATAGGGAGTTTTTTAAAGGTAGCTGGAGTTTTCTTTCCAGGAAAGTTCAGTTGAAAACACTTTCAATTTCGATTCAAGAGCTAGATTTCAAATTATATATTTTTCTTTAAAAAATGAGAGTCAGCGTTTTGCACGATACTTTAAGGTTCTACTCAGTAACAAAGGATAGCTCTAGTATATCACCAAGCAGAATCAATTAGAAAATTCCTCTATGGGAATTAAAGACACAAGTATGCTAAAGGGAGCCAAGGTCCTCAAAATCAAGAACTTAAGAGCCCCCATTTGTGTGGGTAAATCCCAATTAGTTCCAAGCAACTCCTCTCTCTTCCGGAATTCTTTGGACTCCCTAAAGGAGTAATGTGTTTTCTTAGCCCTACATCATCTAGAATGCCATTTCATTAATAATCATTGTTAACAGTTAGAGAGCTGAAATCCATAGTTCATTTCTCTTCCGAAAGTCACCAGATGAAAGTAATAGTTGAAACTCTTTATAATTTGAGAACTAATTTATAGTACTTAGGCTATTGAAATTAAACTCCTTTATGTAAAGCTTGTACTTTAGAGGGGAAATATAAAGATTTATTAATCATGCAAAAAATCTGCATATTTTCAAATGTGAAACAAAAATATGTAGAGTTTTGATTAGCCTTGACTCTTTCAAAAGCTAAAAGAGCCAACGTGGTACAGAGTTCCTCAGAGTTTTCCTTCTGTCCCCAGCTTCACTTCCTTTTTCCTCCTCAGATATAACCTATTTCCTGTTTCAGGCATCCAGTGACTTCTTTCTCTCTTCCCCTGCTTTCCTCTCTTCAGAACCTGTAAGGTCCTACCAACTAGGAACTTTTACTTGTTATTTGCAATTCATTTATACTGAAATATTCATTCAGCCAGGGGATTTTTTTAATCTCTAATTGTTCAATATTGTTTAAGAATCAGTAAGCATTTAATGGGAATGGAAACCTGAAATCTTACCAAGTCTTCTGCAGCCTAGCCCTAACGATAAACTGATTTTGTCAGTTTAGGATAGTATAGACTCCAGGCGGGAAAGGGAAACAAAAGATTTTGTCTTTCCTACATGGCTCCTGCTCCCCTGGAAAGATCACGTAAGGGTCTGGTCTCCTTGAAGCTGCTTCAGGTATAGTCTAGGAAGCTGCTGGTTCTGTAAGATCTTGGAATCCAGCCTGCCTAGTGTAGATCTGTCTGTTGGTTGGGATTCCTTTTCTCTGTTCCTCCATCCCTTCCTTCCTACTACGTATTCACATATAGTCTTATATACTGCTGTGGACTCCAAATTAGACCTTTTTTTTTTTTTTTTTTTGGAAATTCCCCAAAGAACATGTGATACTGTTCTCTTTAATGCTGTCAGATTCCGGGGGGCTGAGGGGGAGAAAAACATTCTTTCCAGCTTTTTCAGGTATGAGAGAAAAATAAATTTACATGTGCAAATTCTCATAAATGCATTGCTCAGGCTGTCTCACAACTGATAACATGGGGGAAATGATGATGATGATACATATGCCTTATATATTATTTATGTGACAAACACATTCATACCTGGTAAAAAGCAAAATGAACCCACTAAATGAATTATTCCACATGTTTATAATAAATTACGTACCCTTAGCATTCACTAAACACACAACAGACCTTTTCTAATTTTTTCTTCCAAGGAGATATGTGATCAAAGACCCAGAAAGAACTCACGTATCCACTTGTAATTATTAAGTAATTTGTTTCTTTCTATCTCAGAGAGAAAAATCCCAGATGGAGATTTCATCATCTTAATTGATGGATTAAATGAAGCAGAATTTCACAAACCGGATTATGGGGATACAATTGTATCATTTCTGAGTAAAATGATTGGAAAATTTCCTTCCTGGCTGAAACTAATTGTAACAGTTAGGACCAGTTTACAGGTATGTGTTTGTTTGCTTTTGGACCATAAATTATTTCCCTTGGAGAGTTCTTAAACTGAAAAAGTTCTAGGTCCTTGTACCCTTAGTTCCAAATCTCTACCATGTCCTAGAGCGCTAGCAAGAGTAATTCCCAACGAGCATATTTTGAGAGTAAGAGATACAATCTAGAGAGAGCATTCTCTGTATACTACTCTCTTAGCTCAAATTCCCATTTCCATTGCTCTGGGTAAGTTTTGATAAAGTGTCCCTCAAAAAAGCATGAAAAGAAAGTCCACTTTTCTAGACTTTGTCATGAGTATAGCAAAGCAAATAGATGGTGTAACACTCTAATTCACTGTTTGACTTTTGTTTTATGTTTTTTATCATTTAATGCCAGGCAAAATCCAGTTCAATATACAGTGTAGAGTCAGATTTTCTAGTTCTTCCCTCTGTTTCTCAACTTTCTATAGCATGAAGATGGACTTTCTTCTATATATTTCTTTTTCTAAGAAATATTGGCAATATTAAGGCTTTATATTAAATTTACTGCAACTGGGAGATAAGAGTTATTTTAATTACCATCCCTGATCACTCAGTTTATGGCCTAGAAGAATGATTAGGAATGTTGGAACTGTGCCTGTAAAAGACATACAGGCTGAGGAGAAATGACTCCACCTTCTCTACCACTCACAGTATAGCTGAGCTGGTATTTTCCATTCTTTACATATTCACACTTGGTTTGAAACAGGGTTTCTCAACCTTTTTTCCCCTAACCATAGCCTCTTTTAAAGAACATTAAAATTTTGCATATTATACACCCATCCCACTATTTTGATGCAACTCCCTTAAGACAGTTGTTAATATACAGAAAATAGTCTCGGTGCCCTCCTTTTCCCCTCTCCCAGGCATTTAGTATTTTTCCTATAGATTGACCACTTTTGGTCAGTCTGCCTTCTTTGATCAAAGACTGTACTTCTGATCCTGACCACCAACTTGCAGATGTTTGTTATTAAAATCTCAAAGTAATTTGAGGAATGTGAATGAATCAACGTAAATGCATCTTTACAATTAAAAATTATGTAATCCGCCATTACTGGTCAGTAGCTTGTTAAAGATGAAAGATGAATAAAAGAAACTTCCAGGAACACAGTCTCTGACTAGTTTTACTAAGTACGTACTTAGGAGATATCTTCGTTTATATAATTTTTGTTTGTTTGGTTTTGGTTTTTTTCTTCATTTATATTTTTATATAATGCCGTGTGCAATCTCAAAAGACGTTTTAAGTATGACTTGGTAGACCACGTAACTTTAATTTTTCAGCTGTGCCAAAGAACAGGAAAAGTACTATACACTCAAAGTCCAAATGTCAATGTCTTCATAGATCAAGACCTGCAACAACTTCCCAGATACTCCATTCACTTCAACCAATAACTTTTTAAAATTATTTAGCTGACAATGAAACAATTCCTAGGTCTTTAAAAGTGAACCCTCATAATCGATCATTCATTATTTCCACAAACATTTTTTACATACTTCAAGTATAAAAGGCTCTTTCTAAGAGCTGAGGATACGATGGTGAACAAGACAGACAATATCCCTACCCTCATAAAGCTTGTATTCTAGTGAGGAACACAAATAATAAAGTAAAAAATGAACATATATTAAAAATTTAGGTAGTGTTAGTGCTATGAAGACAAACATAACAGCGTAAAGGGGTAAATGAGGATGACATATTTTAGATAGGGCAGGTGGGAAAGGCCTCTCCAAGAAGCCTTGTAAAGTGATAACATCTGACTTACTTTCTTTGGCTGCTGGCTGTGTAGATAATAATATGTAGGGGATCAAGAATGGAAGCAGAAGTACAGGTGAAAGGTGATGGTGGCTTAGACTAGAGTGGGAACAGTGGAGACCCTCTGAAGTGGTCATATTTGGAGTATATTTTGAAGAAGAATCAAAAGGACTTGATGATGGGCTGGATGTGGGAATGAGCAAGAGAGAAGATTCAAGGATGAATTGTGGGGTTTTGGTGAGCAACTGGGTAGATGCTGGTTTGAGGAAAAGAGAAGGATCATAGATAGTTCCTACGATTTGGTGGTAGGGTTAGTGGTAATACCATTTATTGACATGTGGAGGTTTTGTGGTGGGGGGAGATTTTAGTAGTTCTGATTTGATCACACATTAAGTTTGTCTATGAAACATCCAGGTGTCATTGTTGAGTAGACGGAGATATAAGAGGAGAGCTCAGAAGAAATGACTAAGCTGGAAATATGAAATTAGACATCATCCATGTATAGATGATATTTAGAACCATGGGACCCAACTATTCTAGGGAGTGAGGGTGGCCAGATAAGAGGAAAGAATGGAGACGTGAGCCCTGGGTGGACTGAGAAATGAGAGAGGAGCCAGCCAAAAAGGCTGGGTAGGAGTAGCCAGTGTGCTAAGAGGAAGACGAGGGGAGTATGCTGTGGAAGCAAAAGCTGCAGGAGGGGACTCGAGAAGAAAGATGTGTTCACCTGTGTCAGATACTGCTGAGAGGTTGAGGGGGAAGAGAAATGAAACTTGGTTATTGGATTTGGCAAGATGAAGATTGCTGATCATCTTGGCAAGGACCATTTCAGTGAAGTGACGAGATTGAAGCCAATTGCAACAAATGGAGGAGAGAATGGGAAGGGAGGAATGAAATACAGTAAGTAGAGAAAACTTTTCTGTTAGGTTTTGCTAAACATGGGAACAGAGATATAGTAGTTGGAGGGAGGAATATGGAGTCACATGTCTGTGTGGAGACAAGACAGAAAGAGAAGAGAAGAGGAAATTAATGCAGGAGAGGGAATAGATACTTACAGGAGCAAAGTCTATAAGCAGATAAGAAAAGATGGATTCCAGAGCATGAGAGTCACCACAAAGCCCTGTCACCTTCCCCCAATGTAATTTCCAAGCAGATCACCAAGGTACCAAGCGTCCCACTATTAGAAGTGTTCCTTTGGGCTAAGGCATCTCCAAAAAACCTACATTAAAATAAAGTCATTTTATCAGGTGGGATAGAAGGTCACATTTTTATATGACATTCTTTAAGTCCTTTTACATTTATCTTAGTGAGTTGTACTTTGACATTAGGCTATGGTTTACGCTGAGAAAAATTACAACAAAAGTTAGATGGCATTCTCTTTTCTATTTTAGGAGTGAGTGTTATTTAGGATAGTGACCATTAAATCACTCCTAAAGTGCCCTTTATGAAGACCCATAAAAGTTACTTTAAGTCTCAATATTAGGAAAAGTGTCCCTCCTGTGCAACTAATATGTCTTAATCTATGGACACTAATACTCGATCGTATTTCCCTCTTTTCTTTGACCACTCAGAAGTTCAGAATAAATTTGTGGACCTCGTAGTTTATCACAAGAGTTAGGGGAAACTGAAGGTCTTTCTCTCTCTCTCTCTCTCTCTCTCTCTCCATCTGTTTTAGGAAATTACCAAGCTGCTGCCTTTCCATAGGATTTTTTTGGATCGACTAGAAGAGAATGAAGCCATAGACCAGGACCTGCAGGCTTACATCCTGCACCGGATACACAGCAGCTCAGAGATCCAGAATAACATTTCACTTAATGGCAAAATGGACAATACTACATTTGGCAAACTCAGTTCTCATCTCAAGACACTCAGTCAAGGGTCCTATCTATACCTGAAACTCACATTTGACCTCATAGAGAAAGGCTATCTAGTGTTAAAGAGCTCTAGCTACAAAGTAGTTCCTGTTTCGCTCTCTGAGGTTTACTTACTCCAGTGCAATATGAAGTTCCCAACCCAGTCTTCCTTTGACCGGGTGATGCCTCTCCTGAATGTGGCAGTGGCCTCTCTCCACCCACTGACTGATGAACATATCTTCCAAGCCATCAATGCTGGCAGCATTGAAGGCACGCTAGAATGGGAGGATTTTCAGCAGAGAATGGAGAACCTCTCCATGTTCCTAATCAAGCGCAGAGACATGACTCGTATGTTTGTACATCCTTCTTTTCGAGAATGGCTTATCTGGAGAGAAGAAGGAGAGAAAACCAAATTTCTCTGTGATCCCAGGTAAGCCATAGATCTGTAATAAGCAATTTGTGAGCCTATTTTGTATTTATTGCATGGAGCATGGGTATTGAAAACAGTGAGAAGTGTTCTTCATTGAACATTTCACATAAAGGAAGCATCATCTCTGTTTCTTCTTAAGACAAGGCTATGATGAAGTTTATTTTCTCACAATATTATTTCCTTAAGACTCAAAATCTGCATAGATGTTTAGAATGCTCCTTACATTCCTGTATTTTTCTAAACAACTTTCTCTGATTCCACTAGGGTTCACAGGCTATAATTAATTTTTTTTAATTTATTTATTTATTTTGGCTGCGTTGGGTCTTCGTTGCTGCATGCGGGCTTTCTCTAGTTGCGGAGAGTAGGGGCTACTCTTCGTTGCGGTGAGCAGGCTTCTCATTGCGGTGGCTTCTTTTGTTGCGGAGCACGGGCTCAGTAGTTGTGACTTGCAGGCTCTAGAGTACAGGCTCAGTAGTTGCGGCGCATGGGCTTAGTTGGTCTGCAGCATGTGGGATCTTCCCAGACCAGGGCTTGAACCCTACTTTGGCAGGCGATTTCTTAACCACTGCGCCACCAGGGCAGTCCCCAGGCAGTAATTAATTTAACCATTTAACAGACTTCCTCAGTATTCTTCAGAAAGAATTGATACATTGTTCACCTCTTTGACTTAGAGCAGAATTGTTTTAAAATTGTGAGTGCCCTTTTAAAAGCCATGCCATTGTTAAAGTCACCAATGACTGACCCCATTAGAGCCCAGCTGATGCTAAGATTTACAGTGGAAAATGGAATCTTAACACCTTATAGCTGAAAAAGACTTGAGGAGATCAGCTGATTTAGCCACTCTTACCTTTAGATAAATAAAGTGTCATTATCCCTATTTTACTATAAAGGCCTTAAAATGCTGAATCACTTGTGAAAAGCCATAAGGTTAACAGGTGGGAGAAAGGAAGAGGAGTTAAAAGAAGAATGGCAAATGCGCTGTGTGTACCACCGCTCCCCTATCCTGCACCCATGGCAGACGTCACTGATTTACCCCAGCACTCTCTCCTGATGAGCTTGACCCTGGCTTAATCTCTCTCAGCTCAACAAACCAGACTCGATATGAAACTGTTTCCCATTCTCTTGGGTAGAACCTAGATCTCTAGCATCCTAGTGAGGTGTGCTTTCTACTCCTTCACACTCCTTTTTGAAAGAACTGTTCCTTTAATAAAGTTGATGTTTTCAAAAGCAGGTATAGTCCTGATTTCCTGGAAACAAAGAAGATACCAACAACATAGCTGACAAACGCAGAGCTTATTGTGACTCAAAAAGAAGATAGGCCAGGTTTGCCTCTGCCTTCCGCTGTGAGTCATCAGAGGCTGACCGTCTCTGACCGTGCTGGGATTTTATTATTACTCTTGAGGCATGTTCTTCACCAGGTCCTGTTAGAGACACCTGTGCTTGTGGGCATGCTGCTCGGCCTACGTCATGCTGACTCATTAGAAAATCAGTTCCAGACTCTGATGACGATATTAAGCCAGGCAGTAGATTTTGTGCTGTCTTCCCTAAGAGGGAAACTTTTTAAAGAAACATGCTGTAGTGGAAAGAACATAAACGTTAGAGTCAGATGACCTGCTTAATAAATCCTACCTCTTCGAGGAACTGTGGCCTTTGGAAAATTACACAATGTTTCTGAGACAGTTTTCTCATCTACATAAAAGGAATAATAATTCCTAGAGCTGTTGAGAATTGAGGTCATGTAGTGTAGTGCCTAGACTAGCACAGAGTACGGAGAAGGTGGTCAGGGGATGTTCCTTGTCCTCCTCTCTCTTTGCAGTAATAGACCTTTCAGGTGCACCTTAGCTAAATCCTATGGCTGATTGGATAGGCAGCAGGAGTCTTCTGCTATCCGCATCTGGGGGCACAAGATTTTTTTTAAAAACCCTGGGTCTGAGTCTCTTCTATGAGTTGTATGCCATTCCCAAGAGGATTTTATTGTAAATCCCACTAGTACTGCTGCTGATGTTGGTACACAGAGTTGGCAACGACATAGTTAAGAAAAAGAGACCAATCTAGAATTGCCTAATGAACACTGAAATCAGTTTCCAGAGGAACTTTGCTGGCTGATCTGCTCTCTTATCCTGGAACGTCTCAGAGGATTGAGAACTGAGGTCCAAGGGAGCCAGAAAAACGCTGAATTAACAGTATCCTTACAACAGATAAAACCCTCAGGCTTTCAAAGGGAAAAAGATGGTATTTATGCAGCCATATCATGGCTCTACAGGCTTACCTTCTCAACATTGTTTATTAACTAGAATCATTTTGGCAAGAGGCTGATGCGCTGGGACAAGGAGAGCAAACACTTCTAACTTCAAATGCCGTGTAGTCTGTTCCCTGGTGATTGAATAACACTCAGGGCTGCTGAGGGATCATCGTTTATCACTTAATGGCAGAGAGTAAACAGGACCAGGCATTATCAAAAAAGCTTTCTTACACGTTTCATCTCAGTTGGAATTCAGCCTTCTTCCCAGCACTGTCTGGCACCAGCTTTGTTACTAAGGTATTGATCTCAGAGCTCGAGGCCCCCTGGGTCAATGAGATGGAAATTCACTAAGAATTTAATGTCACTGGCAAAGCCCAGGCTGGCCTTTCAAAGAAACTGGCTGTAATTGCTTTCCATTGTAGGCGAGTCTGATTAGCAGGACTCCCTCCAGGCAGGGTTTGCCATTATGGCTTCAGCCTCTATTTCCTGTACATTGTTTCCCACTCTGTTCTCCACTTCATCTCCAGCTTCTCTCTAGAACATCTAATGTGGTTCAGTAGACCAGGGAAGACTAACTCAGTGCCTCTGAAGTCACATTATGTAGGCCAGTGCCTGACATGCATAACTTTGTGTTAAGGAGAACTTTCAGAAGCTACAGAACATCTCTTCTAGTCCGTTTTCCTGGGCTTTCAACACTCACGTCTTCACCCTGAACTTATTGACCTTATTAGGGAATTAGACACCGATGAGAATATTCTACTGAAGCCAAAAAGTAGTTGACCTTCATCAGAAATAGGCCACCCAGGGAGGTACTTCTGCTAAGTGAAGAGAGTCAGTAATCTGAGGATGGCGCTAGAAAGAGGAAAAAGCAGAGCTGGAGGTCAGTGCAGCAGCTGAGATAGAGTTTTCCTTATTTTAAATATCAGATTTCCTGTTGTCGCAGAATCAGGGCAGACAATTGACATCCCAGAAAGAGTGACCTAAGGTTGCATACACGTCTGTCACAGAAAGAAATGAGTTATAGATACCTTTTCTTGGCTTGGTATTTGTATATATATGCATGTTGGTGTTTATCAAACTGTAAGCAAAGTATCACTGCAAAATCTTTTATTACATCAAAACTTCTAAGATTTTAGATTTACATTCTAGATGAAAGTTTGCCCCTTGAAGCACTCATAAGCCTTAGACCTCACCACCTTATTCTGCCTTCTGTTTCCCACTATTCATCACTGTCATATTCTGTCATACTCTGAAACTAATCTTTCTCATATGTTATTCCCTCGGCCACTGAGCTCTCAGATTAACTCACTAATCTAATAAACTAATCTCTGTTGTTATGCTCATAACAGGGAAGTAGAAAACATTAAATGCAACTTGCGTATTTTAAGTAAGGCATTTAAGAGAAGTCACCAGCCTTTATAATCCAACCTATTAATGACTTTGATAGTTGAAATGTGAGGCTGGTAGAGTAGACAGTCGGGGCCACCAGCCTTGTGGTGCTGTCCAATTACTGCCTAATATTTCTACATAGCTTTAGGCTAGCCCTGAATGAATCCCCACTCTTTTTTTTCCTGTTTCTTTCCTGTTATCTCTGTTTTCATGGTATTAGCCTCCCCTTCCCTAAGAACAGCTCTCAGATCAACATTTTGATGTGTATATACATGTAAGATTTTGACATAGAGATTCAAAGACTCAGCTGCCTTATTTTTAACTGTTTGAATAAAACGCAGGAAGCCTGTTGTAAACTTTAACGAGTCTTAAGCTGTAGAACCAATGAGGTTTGATTTGGAAGCCTAATTTGAGCTGGCCTGATTTCCTCAAACTAAGAGTAGCAGATTTATAGTGGGTGGAAAAGGGAAAAGGCTACACAAGTCCTAACTGTACCTGTGAGGACAGTTGAGGACTTACTCAATTCCTTGTGGCCAGAGTTGATATCTTACAATAAATGTTCTTTAAGATTTTTCTTAATTATTTTGGCCATATTAGCAAATTACACATTGGAGACTGGGTGCTCCAAAATCCATGTCACAAAGCATAGTGTCAGAGTAGAAGCAGTTTGTCAAAGGGAAAAAAAAAAAGAGGCCATTCTCCCTATAAAGGAAAACTAATTCTGTGTCAGGAACTTGTACAGCCTGGCTTCTTAAAGAATACGTAAGTCTGAAATGACCACAAAATGGTGAGTTGCAGGGTTGTGGTGGTTTTATTTGTTTTTGTTTTGTTTTGTTTTGTTTTTTGCGGTACGCGGGCCTCTCACTGCTGTGGCCTCTCCCGCTGCAGAGCGCAGGCTCCAGACGCGCAGGCTCAGCGGCCACGGCTCACGGGCCCAGCCGCTCCGCGGCATGTGGGATCTTCCCGGACCGGGGCACGAACCCGTGTCCCTTGCATCGGCAGGCGGACTCTCAACCACTGCGCCACCAGGGAAGCCCTGTTTGTTTTTTTAATCCAAACAGGAGCCTTCAGGCAGAACGACACTTAACCTTACCCTCACTGAAGCACGAACTTGAGGTTACTGCTCCTCAGCCATTGCAGGCTCCCACAACAACCCCTTGAACTGGCAGATGGATTTTGCTTTCTAAAAGCATTAGGAAAGAATTCAGCAAAGTGATAGATCGTGCTAAGAAAAAAAAAGGCTTCTGGAACTAAGTCAGCCTTTAGGAGGTTTGGAAGAGTTAATGCAGAGAGAGGAGAGGTGTACCAAACACCTTTTGCTAGTACATGTCCCTTAGTAGATGACGTTACCTGCCTAGAAATATTAGCTCTCTAATCACTGTTCTGGGTCCAGATCTGCTTCACTCCTAATTCTTTTCTACCACTAAGGGGAAGTCAGTCTTCTGGTGTCATGATTTCGATATGTGATTTTCATGGAGAGATTTCACTAATCTATAATAATTGGGGGGATTTGTCTAATATGCAATAAATATTTTGTCCTTATTATCTAAACCATTTTCTAACTCCCTATTGGCATCAAGAATAAATTTGAGACTCAAAATAATAATGGAATATCTATTATTCTAGTGACCCAGGGTCATGGTTTTGTAATATAATGCAAGGAAGATATTACATGAAATCTAATGTATATCTGGGAATATGTCCAGTTTCCCCAGGCATGATGTCCTTAAACTTTACAAATTTGTTTCTCTCAGCATAAATCATGGAACCCACATCTATCAGTCAAATAGGTAAATTGTCCGCATTGTTAAAACTCTCATGTCTTCAGAGATGTACAGCTATAACATATTTTTTTTCCTTTTCCAAGTCCAAAATTAAGTTTGGGGAAAGCTGGTAATCAGAATTTTTCTCCACAACTATTTAAAACTGAGAACTACTTATTTTTACTGTCATAAAAACTCACGTGAAGTTTGCTAAGTTAATAAATATACAGAGAAGTAGTTCTGCTTAGAAGCTGGAGAGAGAGCATCGTTTTATGACTTGGCAGGTGTGCAGAAGAGTCAGCTAACGAAGACACAGGAGGGACTTGTACTCTCCTATATTTGATTTTGCTACCAACATAATATTGCTTTATATATTTAAACTTTATATATATATTGCTTTTTTAAGGTGTAGCAAATACGGGTTAAAGCAACTTCACATAAGAAGTAGAGCAGGGAGGGCTTCCCTGGTGGCGCAGTGGTTGAGAGTCTGCTTGCCGATGCAGGGGACACGGGTTCGTGCCTGGGTCCGGGAAGATCTCACGTGCCGCGGAGTGGCTGGGCCCGTGAGCCATGGCCGCTGAGCCTGCGTGTCCGGAGCCTGTGCTCCACAACGGGAGAGGCCACAACAGGGAGAGGCCCGCGTACCGCAAAAAAAAAAAAAAAAAAAAAAGAAGAAGAAATAGAGCAGGGAAATTTTAAGGGAAATTTTTGGTACTGAAAGTAGCCTAGGAAATAGAGCCTAATTTGTCCTGTTAATGAGTCTCTGAAGCAACACTGGCTGAATGAAAAGATGGGAATCCCACAGGCTTTCCTAGATTGTCAAACCAAGATTCATGGCACACCAATCAGAATGAGTTACTGCCAGCTTAGTGGGATATGACAGCACATTTTCTTTTTTTGTGAGCGGAGCAACTTACTCGGCTGTCTCTAGACTTTCAAAAGCAGCTGATTCTCCACATTTGGTAAAATCAACACTAATAGCCTTCTATTCACTCAACCATAAGGACCCACAGCTGTGAGACATGTATTCACTGTAGCCATCAGCATACTCACTTGGTTCTACCACCCAGATTTTACTTGTAAGTATCCACTTATTTCCACCTCTACTGACCACACCCTATGTAACCTCCTCCTGAAAATCCTGCAATGGCTTCTTGTTGTGATTAGAATAAAATCAAAGCCAGATCCTTCAAAGCCCTGTATTACAAAGATAGCTTCTGCCGACCCTCTCTAATTAAGTTCATTTGTTCTCCCTCTTACTCACAATTTTCTGGTCATAAATGGTCATCTACCAGTTCCTAGAATTTGCTAAGCTCTTTTCCACCCCTGGCTCTTTGCACTTAAGAGTTCGCTCCATCCGGAGCTCACTTTCCCTCATCACATGGCAAGATCCCTCACTCCTTCAGGTCGCAGCCTAATGGCCACCTCCTAAGACTTCCACGTGTCACCTTATCTAAGAAAGTCCTTCCTGGCTTTAACATAGCAACCTTTTTACTTTCTAGTCTTTTATTAATTTATTGTCTGTGAATACTTGTTTATTGTCCACTTGCCCGTCTAGAATGTGAGTGAGCTCCATGAGGATAGGAACCTTCCTATCACGCTCACCTTGGTCTTCCTAATGATTAATAGAGTGGCTGGCACACAGTCAGCACTCAGCAAATATTTTGTTAAATAATGAATTAATGAGTGAACAAAGAAGTGGTAAGTGGTACTGACTTTAAGCTTGCAACTGGAAGTATTTGAGAAACTCTTCCCACAGTTAAGTAGTTTCGTTTTTCTGCTCCTGCACGTCAGTAGAAAGTGCAGGCATGCATTTCGGCACACACCCAGTGAACGTTTGTTAGGTAACATATTCAAGGCTCTGTGTTAAGCACTACAGCGGATACAAATACAAGTAAGACAGATCTGTGTACCACGACTTACAGGATAGCAGTTTTAACAGACATATTTATAACCAGCTATAATTTAAGGCCGAGTGCTGTGCTGGAGGTACAAAGGAAGAGCTGAGGAACGTGGAGAAAGAAGAAGTGATCCATCTTCCTGTGCCTGTTGTTGGCGTTTCAAACTGTGGCAGTTCAATGGCGTCACAGCTCTGCTGCCTCATGAAGCCCTGCCAGCTGCCTAAAGGCTTCACTGGCACAGTAGAGGCAGACAGCGTCCATTTTCCTAGGGCCAGTTATGCATTAACAGAACAGAAGCACAGGAGGAAACTGTGAGGCATAGCGGGAGAAAGCAAATTTCTATCCAAGTTCTATGTTTAAAAAGAAATTATGCTGTTGCACCCATTTCTACAAAGGTACATCTTGGGCACGCTTTACTTATATATAGCCTCCTTATCGTTAGCGCTTCCATCTCCGCGTTGAATATGAAACAGTAAGACAAGCTGACTAGGGATGTATTTTGTATTCCGATTCCACGAGAAAGCCACAAAAAGAACATGCCAAAGCAGTTACTAACTGAAAAGCTGAAGATAGAGGCGAGCATTTTTGTAGAGATGTGGGTGTCATTTGCAATAAGCAGACTATAAGGTAGCAACCACCACAGTTTAACTGCAGGCAGGATTTTAAGATGAGAGATGAAAAAGATCAGGATTGTCAGTGTATGGTCAGTATTTGA
Organism: Aethalodelphis obliquidens; assembly: GCF_003676395.1. Taxonomy (NCBI): domain Eukaryota; kingdom Metazoa; phylum Chordata; class Mammalia; order Artiodactyla; family Delphinidae; genus Aethalodelphis; species Aethalodelphis obliquidens. The sequence continues at coordinate 14,949,817 of NW_020837988.1, read as the reverse complement.
GTCATGGTCACACTCATTTCACAGTTGATCCGTGGCAACAGAGATGCCTGCCAATTCAAGGTTGAATTGGGTAGTGCATTAGACAGTGGGTCTGGAAGTCCCTGTGTTGCTTTTCCATGAACGCATCTGCGTGGCATTTATTCATTCATGAAACATTTATTGAACTTTTACTCTACACCAAGGGCTCTGCTAGGTACTAGAGAAACTTAGGTGACTGAGACACCCCCACACTAGAGCCATGACCTTCTAGAGGAACGCCAAACACATAGCAACCAATGACAGTGCCATAGTACTGAGTACCATAGGGACCTAGACAAAGAGAAAATACTTTGCAGAGGAAGTGACAGTCAGGTTCAGCCTTGAAGGACGAGTTGATTCCGTTTAGCAGCATTGGCACAGGAGAGCACTGTAAGCAGGCTAGAAAACATAATGGCAGGGACAAAAACAAGTGTGAAGACGTGAAGTGCCCTTGGGGAATTGTGAGAAGCCATAATTAGAAAATAAGACATATGGTCAGAGAGAATGATAGCAAGTGTCACTAGGAAAAAAGTCTTGAATGCCAGGTTTAAGACTTTACAGTTTATTCTCTAGATAACAGGGAGTCTATAATTTTGTGAGAAGGAGGAGACAATGATCATATAACTCTGATAATGTGCAAAATAGCTCTGACAAGTAGCATATAGAAGATGGGTTGAAGAAGAGGAGAGACTGCAGGTCAGGATACTAGTTATGAGGTTTAGAGCAGTAGTCTAGGTGAGAAACACTAAGGCCTGTAATGTGAGAACAGAGAGCAAGGTAGACATTTTGGAGATACTCAAAAGCACTTGGTCTTTTTTTGTGTGTATGGGAGGTAAGGGTGGAGGGATCAAAAATGACTTCAGAACTTATCTTCAATGATGGAAAATAGTGAAGCTACTGACCAGCATAGAACATTCTGAAAGGAGGAAGGGTTTTAGCATGAACAAAGGCAGGAGGAAGAACAGGCTTATGGGGAGAGGTGACATCCTATTTTTGGCATGTTTATAATGTATTGCCTCCAAGGGAAGATGAACAAATATATGTAGAAATGTGACATTGGAAAACAGGAAAAGAGAAAGTTGAAGGCATGAGGTTATGGACTGCAGAGTTATCAGCAAATAACTGACAGTAGAAGCCATAGAACTTAACAAGATCACCCAGGTTAAGAGTATAAAGCAGGAAGTTTGGAAGCATGAAAACAGAATAGATATATTTTTTATTGACATATATTTGTTTTACAATGTTGGGTTAGTTTCTGCTGTACAGCAAAGTGATTTATATATATATATATACACACACACTCACACACACATTCTTTTTTTTTTGTATTCTTTTCCATTATGGTTTATCATAGGATATTGAATATAGTTCCCTGTGCTATAACAGTAATACCTTGTTGTTCATCCATTCTATACATAATAGCTTACATCTGCGAACCCCAGCCTCCCACTCCATCCCTCCCTCAACCCCCTCCCCCTTGGCAACCACAAGTCTGTTCTCTATGTCTGTGAGTCTATTTCTGTTTCGTAAATAGGTTCATATCAGAGTAGGTGTATTTAAATGCTAGTAGAAAATGGTGAGCCAAATAATAATTTACAAGAATAATATTAGAGAAACGAGAAAGTAAGGTCATGGAAATCAAAGGAGAAGATTTTTCCGGGTTAGGTCTGAAGTAATGAATATAATTTCTGCCTGTATTCCATTAGCCAGAACTGTCAAGTGACCCCACTTGAATGTGAACGCAAGGTCCCTGGCAAAGTAACTGCTTCCCAACAACTCTCGACTGTGGATGGGAGCGCAGACCTGTTGCAGACAGATATCCTTCTCTGCCCCATAATTCTAATCTCACTAGGTCTCCCTAAATAATTCCCCACAAGTACCTCTATAATATAAAGACATTCCACAGCAGCACATGTTATTTCAGCCCACATTATAAGATAGCTAGGATAGGCTTTAGGTTGTAAGCAGTTCCTCGCCAGCTGGCTGTCCCTGTACCACTTTATCACATCTGAGCACCACATAGAAGAATATCAGAACACTTAAGTGTTATTTCTCTGAAACACTATAGTGTTGTATATCAAGTTTGTCATCACCAGAGCTGATGAAATCTATGTGACTACACATTAGTGACTCTGGCTAAAACAATGGAGAAAACATCCATGCTGGAAATATTTGAGTCCATTTGTTAGTGTGTTTCAGTACTACAAATAGAAACTTTAAGATTAACTATCTCCCTTGTGTGCTAAGTGAAAATCTATTAGAAAAACATAGTACCATTGTATATTTTATGTATAACAACTGTTATGAAACTTCCAAACCGGTAAATGGGCAGAGGGTAGGGATGCCCTAGAGGGTAGTTTGCCTTAGAAAGAGATTTTGTCTGAAAAGATTCCATAGGTCTGAACTCTTGTGGTACAGGGGCATCAGGTAAGGGCAGTTCCTCACTGTCTTATAACCTATAGTTGTCCAAGGGTGAGTATCACTTGTCTCCCGTTATCCTTATCGAGGGGCTGCTGATGCCTACAGATGGAACGGAGGTTGGATCTACCCTCTGTTATTCTGGATACGCCCTTCCCTGCCTTTTGTCAGGAGAGGGGAGAGGAGACAGTTCTGGGGGGAAGAATCTTTAACTCTGATACGTGATTGATTCTCTCCTAAAATATCGCAAAGCAAATATATCTTGAATGTAAGGTGTATATCCTCCTGAAAACCTCTGATCTACATGAGAGGTTAATATTCCTCCTGTTAGCTTAACTTCTACCTTATTTCTTAGGGACTGGTTAGCTCTGTCCTTATCCCCACTCTCTGCCTGAAGTTACACTACCAAGTTTTCCTGCAGTGACTAACAGTGAATGACATCCATCCCCAGTCATTTTTCCCTGATCCATGGATTTCCTTTCTGGCTGTAAAGGTAGTGGGGTTAGGTGTGGAGGGGCAAAGATTGGAGTTAAGGATAGGGTACTGCATTTCACCGTGCTGCATACGTTAAAGATTAAAGTTCTGTTTGAGCACACAGTCATCTTTTAATATGTTTAAAGTCTTTTATGGTTAACGTTCATTCCTTTAGTCCAGCAATGTGCTAGTTACTATGGAGGATATAAAAGAAATATAAAATATATTTTACTTAATATCTCTCACTTAATTCTCACCACAGTCCTGAGAGACAGGTGTTACTATCCCTGCCTTACAGAGAGGTTAGAAAGCTTATTCAAGGCTATAAAGCTTGTAAATGACAGAACTGGGATTTGACTTTCTTTCAGGGATGGAGTCCGCAGGGTGACTGAATCACAAGGTGACCTCATTATATAAGCTATGTGGAAATACTTCTTCTGCCCTGACCACTGCCACCCCCCCATTGGTCTTTATAACCACATATGAACCCACATTAATGTTTATTTTGATCACCATCATCTTTAATTATAGGGGAAAACATAGTTGTGTTCAGTCATGCGTAAAATGTCACAGTGACTAGGACTCTCTCTATTTCTTAACTACTCTCTCCCAAAATGCTAATCGAAAAATGTCAAAATTAACAGTTGCTGATTTTAATTGTAAGAATTCAGATTGTACACTGTAAAAATGAACATATTGTTCTTTACATTGGTCAACTTTTTCATACAAATTTGCCCAGAAATAAAAACCAGTTCCTAATCTTGTCAGTGTGGCAGTGGAACAAGGTTTCAGAAGACCTTGGGTTCTCATCTCATCTCTTTTACATCTGAGCAACGTGAGCTAGGATCTGTCCTTCAATCTTCCTGAGTTTCAGTCAATTTTCTACCGTATTAGGAGAAATAATGTAGTATAGGTGTACAGGAGAATATAAGTGTTGTAGTATTTGTAGTATTTCAAAAATCATGAAGTGGTTTATAAATGTAAGGGATTATTATTCATTCTGCAGCTATTTACTCCTATTAGCAGGTTGTACATATGTGAAAAAACGTAGCTTCCGTCCTCAGTACAGTCTAGTGGGAAGACCGACGTGCAGACAGAGAGGGAGTGCTGCAGTTGGTGCAGTGATGGGGATGTGTACCAGGTACAACAGAGTCTAAAGGAAAGAATCCCTGAGTCCATCTGGGGGCACCAGGGAAGGCTGCACAGAGGAGATGGTGTGGACTGAGACTTGAAGAATGAGAAGTAGTTTGCCTGATGAACTAAACGGAGAAGAGAATTCCAGGCAGAGGGAAAGCATGTTTGAAACTCTAGAATGAGTTACTCTGTCTGGAATTAGAAGTACAAGGTAAGGAGGGAAAGACAGAGACAGATAGATGAGGGACAAATTATGGAGAGCCTTTGAATACCATGCTAAGGAGTTTATTAGATTATGTACAGAAGGAAATATAAAGCCATTGAAGAATTTTGAGGTGAATTTTGATCAGGTTTCTGTGTGGGCCAGGAAGGAGGCAGTGGAGAGAATGAGTGGATTGCAAGTATCCAAGAGAGACGATGCAAAGGGGGGAGAAAAACAGCAGCTGATGTTATGCCTGAGTGACTGGAAGTATTTTTTAAAAATAAAGAACTCTTAAGGGGATTTGGTTTTAAGGGAAGACTTCAGCTTCAAACAGCATCGTTTGACAGGTCATTTGGAGGTAGAGGGATCAGCAGGCAGCTAGAGAAGCAAAGGAAATCTCAGTGCTAGAGATGCTGTTGCAGTGAGAGCTGAAGCCAGGAGTCGGGGGGAGGGCTACCTGTGAAAGAAGAGTGAATGGGGAAGAGAGCAAAGAAGTTAATGTAACCGAAGGAAAGGAAAAGTGCCAAGGTAGTGTCACAGATGTCAAGAAAAGAGACAGTTTCAAGGAAAATAGTCCATAAGACCTAAAGCTGGAGGGAGAAAATAGAAAAAGATCAAAGGCTAAAAGAAAACCAATTAAGAGGCTCCTGGTGATCTTAGAGAATGGTGAGGCTAGGAGTCAAAAGGAATAAGGTTTGGCTTCAGTGCCTCCCTGTTGCCTGTGGTGTTGAATACCGACTCCTCAGCCCAGAATCTTAACTTTCCTGGGAAGCCAAAGCAGTTGACTTGTTTCTCCCCATACATCCTCTGGGATTGTAAAAATTTGCCTTTATATGTTCATTCATTCTGTTCCCTCCATCTTCTACGCCTTTCCCCACTTTCCTATTTTCCTACCTATCAGCATCACACTCAAACTTCCAGGACCCAGAGACAAAGGATTTCTCTTGCAGGAAGACTTTCAATTCCCTCTCTCTCCTCAGAATCACTGTTACATTTAATTTCAGGAACTCAGTAGCAGTCAAGAGGTTCAGAGCACAAGCTTGGTAATCAGATAGACCTGGGATGGAATCTGGGTTCTGTCACTTACTGTGCTGTCTTAGTGGAGTCACTTCCCCTCTCTGATTTTTATATCTAATATCTGTAAAATGGGGATAATGATATTTACTTATTTGTGGTGTTGTGGGAAGTAAATGAAATGATGTATACGAAACAGCATATTGCCTGGTTCATGTTTATTTTCAGAAATGGACTCATAGTAATGTATTTTATATTTGTACTTCTTTGTAGCACATACCACAATCAGTGCCCACTCTGCTCCATCCACCACTCCAGCCAGAATGCTAGCTTCTTGCAAACTCATCTCTGTATCGTTGTCTGGTAAATTGCATCATGGACTTTAATTCTTTGTTCGTTCTTGTAGCCAAGCCCTTGGTCATGTGACTTTGCAGGGACTTGTTTTGGTTAACACTTGCCATCTTCATTGATGTAAACAAAAAATTAGAAGTGTTATATTTGAAATTTATAGCCCTAAATAAGTATAAAAGAAAGTTAAATAAATGTTCAAATGTTGTATTCTTAAAAAAAAAAAAGGTTTGGGAGTGAGCAAATAATAAGAAAAATAGACATAAATGACAACTTTGACAATAGACATAAATAGACAACTCCACATATAGGCACATTCAGACTATGGATTAGCCAGTGACATCATATTTTGTCAGAATAGTAAGGTACAGGGGAGGGACCTTCAAGGTGGTGGACGAGTAAGATACGGAGATTGCCTTCCTCCCCACAAACATCAAAAATACATCTACATGTGGAACAACTCCTACAGAACACCTACTGAACGCTGGCAGAAGACCTCAGACTTCCAAAAAGACACCTTCAGACGACCTACACGCAGAGGCAGGGCCATATCCAAAGCTGAACTGCAGGAGCTGTGTGAACAAAGAAGAGAAAGGGAAATCTCTCTATGCAGCCTCAGGAGCAGCAGATTACATCTCCACAATCAACCTGATGTACCTGCATCTGTAGAATAACTGAATAGACAATGAATCATCCCAAAATTGAGGCGGTGGACTTTGGGAGCAACTGTAGACTTGGCGTTTGCTTTCTGCATCTAATTCATTTCTAGTTTTATGTTTATCTTAGTTTAGTATTTACAGCTGATTATCATTGGCAGATTTGTTTATTGATTTGGTTGCTTTCTTCCTTTATATATATATATTTTTCCTTTTTCTCTTTTTGTGTGTATGTGTATGCTTCTTTGTGTGATTTTGTCTGTATAGCTTTCTTTTACCATTTGTGCTAGGGTTCTGTCTGTCCATGTTTTTTTGTTTTTTTAAGTATAGTTTTTAGCACTTGTTATCATTGGTGGATTTGTTTTTTGGTTTCGTTGCTCTCTTCTTTCTTTTCTTTTTTATTACTTTTTAATTTTTAGTAATTTTTTTATTTTAATAACTTTATTTTATTTATTTTTCTTTTTTTTCTTCTGAGCCAAGTGGCTGACAGGGTCTTGGTTCTCTGGCCAGGTGTCAGACCTGAGTCTCTGAGATGGGAGAGCTGAGTTCAGGACATTGGTCCACCAGAAGCCTCCTGTCCCCTCGTAATATCAATGAGCGAGAGCTCTCCCAGAGATCTCGATCTCAACGCTTAGACCCAGCTACACACAACGACCAGCAAGCTACAGTACTGGACACCCCATGCCAAACAATTAGCAAGACAGGAACACAACCCCACCCATTAGCAGAGAGGCTGCCTAAAATCATAGTAAGTTCACAGATACCCCAAAACACACCACCAGATGTGGTCCTGCCCACCAGAAAGACAAGATCCAGCCTCATCCACCAGAACACAGGCGCTATCCACTCCACCAGGAAGCCTACACAACCCACTGAACCAACCTTACCCACTGGGGGCAGACACCAAAAACAACAGGAACTACGAACCTGCAGCCTCTGAAAAGGAGACACCAAACACAGTACATTAAGCAAAATGAGAAGACAAAGAAATACGCAGCAGATGAAGGAGCAAAGTAAAAACCCACCAGACCAAACAAATGAAGAGGAAATAGGCAGTCTACCTGAAGAAGAATTCAGAGTAATGATAGTAAAGATGATCCAAAATCTCAGAAATAGAATGGAGAAAATACAAGAAACATTTAACAAGGACCTAGCAGAACTAAAGAGGAAACAAACAATGATGAACAACACAATAAATGAAATTAAAAGTTCTCTAGAAGGAATCAATAGCAGAATAACTGAGGCAGAAGAATGGATAAGTAACCTGGAAGATAAAATAGTGGAAATAACTACTGCAGAGCAGAATAAAGAAAAAAGAATGAAAAGAATTGAGCACCGTCTCAGAGACCTTTGAGACAACATTAAACGAACCAATATTTGAATTATAGGGGTCCCAGAAGAAGAAGAGAAAAAGAAAGGGACTGAGAAAATATTTGAAAAGATTATAGTTGAAAACTTCCCTAATATGGGAAAGGAGATAGTCAATCAAGTCCAGGAAGCACAGAGAGTCCCATACAGGATAAATCCAAGGAGAAGCACGCCAAGACACATATTAATCAAACTATCAAAAATTAAATGCAAAGAAAAAATATTAAAAGCAGCAAGGGAAAAGCAACAAATAACATACAAGGGAATCCCCATGAAGTTAACAGCTGATCTTTCAGCAGAAACTCTGCAAGCCAGAAGGGAGTGGCAGGACATATTTAAAGTGATGAAAGGGAAAAACCTCCAACCAAGATTACTCTACCCAGCAAGGATCTCATTCAGATTCGATGGAGAAATTAAAACCTTTACAGACAAGCAAAAGCTAAGAGAATTCAGCACCACCAAACCCACTTTACAACAAATGCTAAAGGAACTTCTCTAGGCAGGAAAGACAAGAGAAGGAAAAGGCCTACAATAACAAACCCAAGACAATTAAGAAAATGGTAATAGGAACATACATATCGATAACTACCTTAAATGTAAATGAATTAAATGCTCCAACCAAAAGGTATAGACTGGCTGAATGGATACAAAAACAAGACCCATATATATGCTGTCTACAAGAGACCCACTTCAGACCTGCGGTCACATACAGACTGAAAGTGAGGGGATTAAAAAAAATATTCCATGCAAATGGACATCAAAAAAAAGCTGGAGCAGCAGTTCTCATATCAGACAAACTTTAAAATAAAGACTATTACAAGAGACAAAGAAGGCCACTACAGAATGATCAAGGGATCAGTCCAAGAAGAAGATATAACAATTGTAAATATTTATGCACCCAACATAGGAGCACCTCAATACATAAGGCAAATCCTAACAGCCATAAAAGGGAAATCGACAGTAACACAGTCATAATAGGGGACTTTAACACCCCACTTTCACCAGTGGACAGATCATCCAAAAAGAAAATAAATAAGAAAACACAAGCTTTAAATGACACATTCAACAAGATGGACTTAATTGATATTTAGAGGACATTCCATCCCAAAACAACAGAATACACTTTCTTCTCAAGTGCTCATGGACCATTCTCCAGGATCATATCTTGGGTCACAAATCAAGCCTTGGTAACTTTAAGAAATTTGAAATTATATCAAGTATCTTTTCTGACCACAACACTATAAGACTGGATATCAATTACAGGGAAAAAAACCTGTAAAAAATACAAACACATGGAGGCTAAACAATACACTACTAAATAACCAAGAGATCACTGAAGAAATCACAAAGAGAAAATCAAAAAATACCTAGAGACAAAAGACAACAAAAACACGATGACCCACAACCTATGGGACGCAGCAAAAGCAGTTTTAAGAGGGAAGTTTATAGCAATACAATCCTACCTCAAGAAACAAGAAACATCTCAAATAAACAACCTAACCTTACACCTAAAGCAATTAGAGAAAGAAGGACAAAAACACGTCAAACTTAGCAGAAGGAAAGAAATCATAAAGATCAGATCAGAAATAAATGAAAAAGAAATGAAGGAAACGATAGCAAAGATCAGTAAAACTAAAACCTGGCTCTTTGAGAAGGTAAGCAAAATTGATAAACTCTTAGCCAGACTCATCAAGAAAAAAAGGGAAAAGACTCAAATAGAATTAGAAATGAAAAAGGAGAAGTAACAACTGACACTTCAGAAATACAAAGGATCATGAGAAATTACTACAAGCAACTATATGCCAATAAAATGGACAACCTGGAAGACATGGACAAATTCTTAGAAAAGCACAACCTTCCGAGACTGAACCAGGAAGAAATAGAAAATAGAAACAGACCAATCAGAAGCACTGAAATTGAGACTGTGATTAAAAAAATTAAAAAAAGATGGCTTCACAGGCGAATTCTCTCAAACATTTAGAGAATAGCTAACACATATCCTTCTCAAACTCTTCCAAAATATAGCAGAGGGACGAACACTCCCAAACTCATTCTATGAGACCACCATCACCCTGATACCAAAACCAGACAGAGATGTCACTAAAAGAGAAAACTACAGGCCAATATCACTGATGAACATAGATGCAAAAATCCTCAAGAAAATACTAGCAAACAGAATCCAACAGCACATTAAAAGGATCATACACCTTGATCAAGTGGGGTTTATCACAGGAATGCAAGGATTCTTCAATATATGCAAATCAATCGATGTGATACACCATATTAACAAATTGAAGGAGAACCATATAATCATCTCAATAGATGCAGAAAAAGCTTTTGACAAAATTCAACACCCATTTATGATAAAAACCCTCCAGAAAATAGGCATATAGGGAACTTACCTCAACATAATGAAGGCCATATATGACAAACCCACAGCCAGCATCATTTTCAATGGTGAAAAACTGAAACCATTTCCACTAAGATCGGAAACAAGACAAGGTTGCCTACTCTCACCACTATTATTCAACATAGTTTTGGGAGTTTTAGCCACAGCAATCAGAGACGGCAAAGAAATAAAAGGAATCCAAATAGGAAAAGAAGAAGTAAAACTGTCAATGTTTTCAGATGACATGATACTATACATAGAGAATCCTAAAGATGGTACCAGAAAACTACTAGAGCTAATCAATGAATTTGGTAGAGTAGCAGGATACAAAATTAATGCACAGAAATCTCTTGCATTCCTATACACTAATGATGAAAAATCTGAAAGAGATATTAAAGAAACACTCCCATTTACCATTGCAACAAAAAGAATAAAATACCTAGGAATAAACCTACCTAAGGAGACAAAAGACCTGTATGCAGAAAACTATAAGACACTGATGAAAGGAATTAAAGATGATAGAAACAGATGGTGAGATATACCATGTTCTTGGTTGGAAGAATCAACATTGTGAAAATGACTGTACTACCCAAAGCAATCTACAGATTCAGTACAATCCCTATCAAACTACCAATGGCATTTTTCACAGAACTAGAACAAAAAATTTCACAATTTGTATGGAAACACAAAAGACCCCAAATAGCCAGAGCAATCTTGAGAAAGAAAAATGGATCTGGAGGAACCAGGCTCCCTGACTTCAGACTATACTACAAAGCTACAGTCAGCAAGACAGTATGGTACTGGCACGGAAACAGAAATATAGATCAATGGAACAGGATAGAAAGCCCAGAGATAAACCCACGCACATATGGTCACCTTATCTTTGATAAAGGAGGCAAGAATATACAATGGAGAAAAGACAGCCTCTTCAATAAGTGGTGCTGGGAAAACTGGACAGCTACATGTGAAAGAATGAAATTAGAACACTCCCTAACACCATACACAAAAATAAACTCAAAATGGATTAAAGACGTAAATGTAAGGCCAGACACTATAAAATTCTTTAGAGGAAAACATAGGCAGAACACTCTGTGACCTAAATCACAGCAAGATCCTTTTTGACCCACCTGCTAGAGAAATAGAAATAAAAATAAACAAATGGGACCTAAGGAAACTTAAAAGCTTTTGCACAGCAAAGGAAACCATAAAGAAGACGAAAAGACAACCCTCAGAATGGGAGAAAATATTTGCAAAGGAAGCAACTGACAAAGGATTAATCCCCAAAATATACAAACAGCTCATGCAGCTCAATATCAAAAGAACAAACAACCCGGGCTTCCCTGGTGGCGCAGTGGTTGAGAGTCCGCCTGCCGATGCAGGGGACACGGGTTCGTGCCCCGGTCCGGGAAGATCCCACATGCCGTGGAGCGGCTGGGCCCATGAGCCATGGCTGCTGAGCCTGCGCGTCCGGAGCCTGTGCTCCACAACGGGAGAGGCCACAACAGTGAGAGGCCCGCATACCACAAATAAATAAAAAACAAAACAAAACAAAAAAAACAACCCAATCCAAAAATGGGCAGAAAACCTAAGACATTTCTCCAAAGAAGATATACAGATTGCCAACAAACTTATGACAGGTTGGTCAACATCACTAATCATTAGAGAAATGCAAATCAAAACTACAATGAGGTATCACCTCACACCTGTCAGAATGGCCATCATCAAAAAATCTACAAACAATAAATGCTGGAGACGGTGTGGAGAAGAGGGAACCCTCTTGCACTGTTGGTGGGAATGTAAATTGATACAGCCAGTATGGAGAACAGTATAGAGGTTCCTTAAAAAACTAAAAATAGAACTACCATACGACCCAGCAATCCCAGTACTGGGCATATACCCTGAGAAAACCATAATTCAGAAAGAGTCATGTACCACATTGTTCATTGCAGCTCTATCTGCAATAGCCGGGACATGGAAGCAACCTAAGTGTCCATCGACAGATAAATGCATAAAGAAGATGTGACACATATATACAATGGAATATTACTCAGCCATAAAAAGAAACGAAATTGAGTTATTTGTAGTGAGGTGGATGGACCTAGAGACTGTCATACAGAGTGAAGTAAGTCAGAAAGAGAAAAACAAATAGCATATGCTAACACATATATATGGAATCTTAAAAAAAAAAATGGTTCTGCTGAGCCTAAGGGCAGGACAGGAATAAAGACGTAGAGAATAGACTTGAGGACACAGGGAGGGTGAAGGGTAAGCTGAGGCGAAGTGAGAGAGTGGCATGGATATATATATACTACCAAATGTAAAACAGATAGCTAGTGGGAAGCAGCCTCATAGCACAGGGAGATCAGCTTGGTGCTTTGTGTCCACCTCGAGGGGTGGGATAGGGAGGGTGGGAGGGAGACACAAGAGGGAGGAGATGTGGGGATATATGTATATGTATAGCGGATTCACTTTATTATACAACAGAAACTGACACATCATTGTAAGGCTATTATATTCCAATAAAGGTGTTAAAAAAAAATAGTAAGGTACAAATGGAAATGCCAGCATGTAATGGAAATTGCTGTTTTACCTTTTGTGTCTTAAACACCATAAGCTTTGAGTCCAGTGAACTGATCAGAATCATTCTTTTATGAATAATGTAATATGCTTGTATCCAAAAAGAAATAAACTAGTGTTGTCACCTTCATCTTTTCCTTGACCCATATGGCTTGCTGTTTCTCCTCAGTGCCTGATCAACAATAACAAAAGCAAGCACTGTCCTCTGTAGCTGGCTGAAATGCACACTAGAGAGATGGAAGCATCTTCCCAGGGTGTCCTAGTCACGGTAGTAAAGTAAATGCACTAGGGCAAGTCAGTTCTGTGTCTAACTGACAATTCATATCCTTGTCAGCCATGAGCTTTATCCTTATTTCTCACCGGCATGGATACTCATTAATGACCTGAAGCGTAAGTGGTGGATCGTATTCAGGAGTTCTAGTCACTATGTACAGCCATGGATGAGACGCTTAATGTAATAATTCTTACACCAGGGAGGCTACAATAATTTCATTGTTAATAACTGGTTAGGATTTTGAGAACTTGAGATAGGGAACTTTTAGAAATGGTTCTCATTAAGTTCTGTTAAAATAGCCTACCAACTACATTGGGCTTTCAAGGGATATATAAAAGTTCAGTAGCAATTTCTAGATTTTGTGAGTGTGAAACAACCCTGGGCTCATATCTTCAGATGACACTGATAATTCCATACAAGATACAGTTGTCTGAGACATTCTCTCAATTAAATAACTTTCTTTCCTTTATGGTTAGTCTTGTCTGATCAAGTAAGATGACCTGGTATCCACTAGAATTCAGAAATTCTATGAAGCCGAAGGTTAGAACATGGTAGAAATTCTTTTTAAAGTTTTATAGGATGATTCCTACCTAAGATGGGAACTGTCCCATCCTCTGTTCTCCAAGTTCTTTACTGAAGCTTAAAAAAAAGGGAGGGAGGAAGGAAAGGAAGAAGGAAGGAAGGATATGTTTGTTTTTCAGACTTCAGTATTAGACATCTTCACATGTTAAACCTGGCAGAGTAGCCAGTGTTAAATATGAGAGAAAATCGTCCAGTAGACATTTGGGCCTCTTCTCAGCGAAGAGTCACCAACAAAAATTCATTTGCTGTTTTTCCTTGTTTGATTAATTCATTAGGCTTGAAACTGAGATAATAGTTTGATTTTCCTCCTCTATGACACTTCAAGTGAAAGGAGTAAAAGAGTTGTGTTGTCAGTAGCATAGAGAACTCCGCTGACACTAACCTGGTTGGGGAGTAGAGAGACAGTTCTAAGTGTCACAGTTCCTACAGACTACAGCAAATGTGGTAAGAAGGCACAGCCCAAAGGTGACCCAGTATCCTTTCTTTAATGTCTGATCTTGCTTCCAAAAAAAATTTTTTTAATAAATTTATCTATTTATTTGTTTTATTTTTGGCTGTGTTGGGTCTTCGTTGCTGTGCGCGGGCTTTCTCTAGTTGCGGCGAGCGGAGGCTACTCTTCATTGCGGTGCGTAAGCTTCTCACTGCAGTGGCTTCTCTTGTTGCGGAGTACGGGCTCTAGGCGTGCGGGCTTCGGTAGTTGTGGCATGTGAGCTCTAGAGCACGGGCTCACTATTTGTAGTACACTGGCTTTGTTACTCTGTGGCATGTGGGATCTTCCCGGACCAGGGCTCAAACCTGTGTCTCGTGCATTGACAGGTGTATTCTTAACCACTGCACCACCAGGGAAGCCCCCCAGAAAATTTTATTGAGAATTTTTATGTGCAATACACAATGTTTGGCACTGTGGAGAGTATAAACAACTCGGGATTTCTGTCATAAATGTAAATAAACATACAGAATCCTGCATGCATACACATACCTTACATACATACACATATACATATATACATTCACACTTAAAGGCATACATCATTAGTATGCTTTGAGCTGGAAGAAATAGGAAACATCAACTCAAATGGATTAAACAATAAAGAAATTTATCACTTCATATAACAAGCAGTCCAAAATTAGGGCCGCTTCTGATGCCGTACAGTCAGGACACAGGCTCTATTTTTCAGCAGTTTTCCTAGCTTAGCCTTTTTGTTGGCTTTGTCTTCAGGCCAGCTGACCACGTGATTACAGGAGGGCTGTGGCAGTACTGAGCATCCTGGGCAGATAAGACAACATGAAGAGGCAGAGAAAAGGGTTTTCTCTTTCATGAGCAGATTGGGGATCTGTTGACGAGGAGATGGGGGGTGAGAATGATGCCATCAGGAAACCTACAGTCTAGTAGAGGAGAGAGCATGTAAGAGTGTGGTAGACACTGTACTAAAGGCATATACAACCGATGATGATTGCACCAAAGACAGAGTGCTGTGTTCTCGGCTGGGAGAAAATGTTAGAGAGAAAGGATAGAGGCTTGGTAGAGGCTGATCAGAGAAGACTTCACTTGGGGAAGAGGTTGTTAATCCAGTTTGGGACATGTTGAGTTTAAGGTACTATAGGACCTCTAGGTAGAGAAATCCAGTAGACAGTTGATGTATATTGATCTAAAGCTGAAACATCTAGATAGAGAAAAAGATAATAGGGTTTAGGTGGTGGCGAAGGCTCTGAGGATGGATGAGCTAAATCCAGAAGACACACTAGGACCAAAACCGAGATCCTGAGGAAGCAGGATCCTGACTTTTAAAGCATGGGTGAAATAAGAGGAGTTGACAGAGACAGAAAATAAAAGTGGATCTTTTAATGCCATCTATGTGTGGGATGGGTGTAAGCCAACTAGAAATGACATTCTGTGATATTCACACATGTGATTTGGGTAAAGGACCGGTAAAAGCTAGGAACCGTTCACTGCCCGTTATTTGCCCAATAGCAGGTGCCCTTCCCTAAGAAACTGGTTGAATGAGACAGAGTTTCATTGGAGGTATGGCTAGACCTGAACAGTCGTCCACCCAAAGGAGAAATGGAGCATTAAATTTTCTAAAATGGGTCTTTTTTTTTGGCAGGAGTGGTCACACATTACTTGCCTTCTGGTTTTCCCGCCAAGAGGGAAAACTAAACCGACAGCAGACAATTGAACTGGGACATCACATCCTCAAAGCACACATTTTTAAGGTAATTAAAGAAGTTGGAGGTGTTTTTCTTTCCATTTCCATCAGGCTTTCCTTAACACTGTGTGTATGAAGCTACTGTTGTGTCAGTGTGGCCCCTGCTTTCTGAAATCAGTTTGTTGCAAAATTGGTCCATCTCCTAAAATTTCTGACCCGTTCCTCCCTAGGACTTTGAAAGAAAGCCACATTTGTCATCTCCCAGTTTAGTGGATTGCTAGGCTTTCCAGGAAAGGTACATATATAATCATTTAGGTAAGAAGCATATACACATACACATGTGTACTCCATATATGACCCACCATCTCCTGAGAAGAGTCACGTTGTAGCATTAGTTGCAGGTTTTCACAATGTCTAAAAAAAATCGCTGAGAGGAGTTTACTCTCTCAGTGTTCTCATAATTGTTTTAGTGAAGATTTTAATATTCCTGGTGCTGTGATTTTCAAACTCTTTGTCTAGAACCAACTATAACCTTCCTTTAAGCTACTTCCCCCATTCCCTCTTCAAATTATAATCCCAGTTTTTCGCAGTAGTTTCAAAACATTTAAGGACTCCAAGCATCAGCCTCCCTGTCCCAACATCCACACGGCTGGAGTGGAGGACCCAGAGAAGGGCACGTAATTCATCTGTTTGTGCTTGTATGCATTCATTTGTTTATTCAGTGCTTACTGAGGCATTGTACTAGGTACTAGGGATACACAAACCAAAAATATACAGCCCCTAATCTCAAGGAATTTATTGTCTAGATATCAGTTGTGGGGCAAAGGACAGAAGTCAAGGAAAAAATTTGTTTTCCTGATTTTCCTAGCCCACAGCTTGCTATTTCATCTGCCACCTACAATCCCTACAATCTCTTCAGACCACTTTTGCTGCTCCCAGATTGAGAAATACAGAGATCTTAAATAGTCCTCTGGCTTGAGGACCCAAGAGATACTGTTGAAGATAAAACAGTTCTGTTCTCTTCAGAGAGAAAAATGGCATTAAGGGCAACTTCAGGAGCCTAGCAAATTCTTCCCAGTATATAAGTACACAGCTAGAGAAGCCTTTTCATCAGATGGACAGAAGTAAAACCCACAGTGACAGGTCCTTTATTTGAATCATAATTGTCTTATTAATAAATCACTCTACCAAAAATGACCTTACCTAATGAGAGCAGAATGAGACTCTTTTAACAGGAAAGGTGTCTCATTCCAATTTCAAGTGGACCAAAAAGTATCTGCTACTTCTACAAACTGTAAGATGAGTACCCTTCAATTAGACGGGAAAGTAACTTACCCATTAAGCATCACTGCTTTAAACGCTTGAACATTGGTCATCACCCCCTGCCTAGGATCGGCTGCAACGAAGATGAGGTCTGTCTTTGTGCCCTGCACCATAAAATGCACCATAAAATACATACCACATGAAACAGGTAAATGATACGAAGTTTCATTTGATCCCCTGCGACTTTATCCACTACAGGGAGATCTACATTTATTTATTTTTTTTATATCCCCATGGCTTAATTTATTTTATAACCAGACGTTTGTACCTCTTGATCCCTTCACCTACTTCATCCTCCCCACAACCCCCTCCTCTCTGGCAACCACCAGCCTGTCATAGAGACCTACACTTAAACCCTACACTCCTGTCACTGACACAGTTTTATCTTATGTTGCTGCAGACAACATGGTTGCCTGAGATAAGACTGGCTCCGTGTGTGATTCAGGCCATAAATACTTGGGTGTATAGCATGTGGTGATGACATGACTGCAAGCTGAAGAATGTGGACTCGGACCATGGTTTTCCTGATGCTGCAGTTTTCAGGGTCCTCTAAATGCAGTGTGCTCCCTGTTGATAGACTTAAGCTTCTCTCAGACTGCCAGAATTCTCACTTCCTATCAGCTGAGGGTCATGAAAAGGCAAAGACAGACTCAATGCTTAGACTCAGCGCCACTTAGAACTGCCAGTCAGCAATGACATATAGTCCAATTCATATTTCTTTCCAATTAGTTTTAAATTTCCCTTATTTTATCTTTGTTCATGAAAAGTTACATATGATGTCATTAATCACCTTAAAAATATGAGGTTGAGTGTCTGTAATTCTGGATATTTGGTATATTTACAGAGTTGTGTAATTATTACCACTATTAGTACATTTCCATCACCTTAAAAATAAACCTTGTGTCCATTTGTAGTCACTCCCCATGAGCTTCCCCCAACTCCTGGCAACCACTAATCTACTGTCTATAAGTTTGACTCTTCTGGACATCTAGTATAAATGGAATCATACAATCCCTGGTTGTCTATGTCTGGCTTCTTTCACTTAGCATGATGATTTTAGGGTTCATCCATTTTGTAGCATGTATCAGTACTTGATTCCTTCTTATTGCCAAATAATACTCCTTTTTGTTTATCCATTCACTAGTTGCACATTTCAGTTGTTTCCACTTTTCGGCTGTTGTGAATAACGCTGCTATGAACATAGCATACAGGGGTTTTTTTCCTCTTTTTATTTTTTAAAAATAAAATTAGACATATTAAAGTGAATAACTCATTGGCATTTAGTACACTTACAATGTTAGTGTTCAGGTTTTTGTGTGGACATGTCTTCAGTTCTCCCAAAGGAGTGAGAGGTCTGAGTCCCTCATCGGGCTCCCCAGCCTGGGTGTCCTGCACCGGGAAGATGAGTCCCCAGAGCATTTGGCTTTGAAGGCCAGTGGCGATTACTTTTGGGAGTCCCAAAGAGCTGCAGGAATAGAGTGGCTAAATGGACTGAAAAAAAAAAAAAAGGCCTGTATATATGCTGCCTACAAGAGACTCACTTCAGTTCAAAGATACACAGACTGAAAGTAAGGGGATAGAAAAAGGTATTCCATGCAAATGGAAACAAAAAGAAAGTTGGGCTGGCATTACTTATACAAAATAGACTTTAAAACAAGGACTAGCGAAGAAGGGTAAAGGGATCAATGATAATGATAAAGGGATCAATGATACATAATGATAAAGGAGTAAAGGGATCAATCCAACAAGAAGATGTAACAATTGTAAATGTGGATGCATAGTAGCACATAAATACATAAAGCAAATTTTAACAAACATAAAGGGAGAAATTGACAGTAATATAATAATAGTAGGGGACTTTATACCCCACTCATATCAATGGACAGATCATCCAGACAGAAAATCAACAAAGAAACACTAGGCTTAAATGACAATTATGGAATTAATAGATATGTACAGAACGTTTCATCCAAAAACAGCAGAACACACACTTTCTTCAAGTGCACATGGAACATTCTCTAGAATAGAGCACATGCTATTCCACGAACAGTTCTCAATAAATTTAAGAAGATTGAATTATATCAAGCATCTTTTTTGACCACAGTGGTATGAGAGTACAAATCAACTATAAGGAAAAAAACTACAAAAAACACAAACAAGGGGCCTTCCCTGGTGGCACAGTGGTTGAGAGTCCACCTGCCAATGCAGGGGACACGGGTTCGTGCCCCGGTCCGGGAGGATCCCACATGCCGTGGAGTGGCTGGGCCTGTGAGCCATGGCCGCTGAGCCTGTGTGTCTGGAGCCTGTGCTCCACAACGGGAGAGGCCACAACAGTGAGAGGCCCACATACCGCCAAAAAAAAAAACACAAACACGTGAACTCCAAACAACACACTACTAAACAACCAGTGAGTCACTGAGGAAATCAAAGAGGAAATCAAAAAATATCTAGAGATAAATGAAAATGGAAACACAATGATCCAGAGTCTATGGGATGCAGCAAAAGCAAGTCTAAGAAAGAAGTTTATAGTGATAGAAGCCTACCTCGGGAAACAGGAAAAATCTCAAACAATCTAACCTTACACGTAAAGGAACTGGGGAAAAAAACAAACAAACAAAACCCAAAGTTAGTAGAAGAAAAGAAATCTTAAAGATCAGAGCAGAAATAAATGAATAGACAAAATAGAAAAGATCAATGAAATCAAGAGCTGCTTCTTTGAAAAAACAAACAAAATTGATAAATGTTTAGCCAGACTCATGAAGAAAAAGAGAGGGCCCAAATAAATAAAATCAAAAATGAAAGAGAAGTTATAACAAATAACCACAGAAATACAAAGGAGCATAAGAGATTACTACAAACAATTGTACACCAATAAAACGGACAACCTGAAGAAACAGATAAGTTCCTAGGAACTTACAATCTCCCAAGACTAAATAAGGAAGAAATAGAAAATATGAACAAATTGATTACCAGTAATGAAATTGAAAATTGAATCAATAATTAAAAAAAAAAAACTCCCAACAAACAAAAGTCCAGGACCAGACAGCGTCACAGGTGAATTCTACCAAACATTTAAAGAGTTAATGCCTGTCCTTCTCAAGCTGTTCCAAAAACTTGAAGAGGAAGGAGCACTTCCAAATTCATTCTGTGTGGCCAGCATCACCCTGATACCAAAACCAGACAAAGACACCGCAAAGAAAGAAACTGACAAGCCCAGATCACTGATAAACATAGATACAAAAGTTCTCAACAAAATATTAGTAACCCGAATTCAATAATACATAATATAAAAAGGATCATACACCATGATCAAGTGGGATTTATCCTAGGGATGCAAGGATGGTTCAATATCTGCAAATCAATCAACATCTTACACCACATTAACAAAATGAAGGATAAAAATCATATGATTATCTCAGTAGATGCAGAAAAAGCTTTTGCCAAAATTCAACATCGATTTATAATAAAAAGTCTCAACAGAGTATACAGAGGGAACATACTTCAACATAATAAAAGTCGTATATGGCAAATCCATAGCCAACATCATCCTCAGTGATGAAAAGCTGAAAGCATTTCCTCTAAGATCAGGAACAAGACGAGGATACCCACTCTCACCACTTTTATTCAACATAGATTGGAAGTCCTAGCCACAAGAATCAGAGAAGGAAAAGAAATAAAAGGCATCCAAATTGGAAAGGAAGATGTAAAATTGTCACTGTTTGCAGGTGACATGATACTATATATAGAAAATCCTAAAGATGCTACCAAAAACCGTTGGAACTAATCAGTTAATTCAGTAAAGTTGCAGGACACAAAATTAATGAACAGATACCTGTTGTGTTTCTATACACTGATAACAAACTATTGGAAAGAGAACTTAAGAAAACAATCCCATTTACAATTGCATCAAAAAAAATAAAATACCTAGGAATATATCTAACTAAAGCAGTAAAACACTTCTACCCAGAAAACTATAAGACACTGATGAAAGAAATCAAAAACTACACAAACAAATGGAAAGGTATACCATACTCATGGATTGGAAGAATTAATATTGTTAAAATGACCATACTACCCAAGGCAATCTACAGATTCAGTGCAATCTCTGTCAAAACATGAAAGGCATTTTTCACAGAATTAGAACAAATAATTCTAAAATTTGTGTGGAAATGCAAAAGACCCTGAATAACAAAAGCAATCTTGAGAAAGAAGAACAAAGCTGGAGGTATCATGCTCCCTGGTTTCAAACTATACTACAAAGCTACAGTAATCAAAACAGTATGGTACTGGCACAAAAACAGACACATAGATCAATGGAACAGAACAGAGAACCCAAAAATGAACCCACACTTATATAGTCAATTAATCCATGACAAAAGAGGCAAGAATATACAATGGGGAAAAGACAGCCTCTTCAATAAATGGTATTGGGAAAACTGGACAGTTACACACAAAAGAATCAAACTGCATTACTTTCTCACAAAGCAAACAGAGCAGATTAAATTTTTTAAAAAAATACCTCCTCAGATCTACTTTGTGGTTCCCAAACTTCATTATTAATATCTTGTGGCCCTCAGGATTTCCTGCTTTAACTCACTTGACCCAGATATTGGCAGAATAATAAGAAGATTGCTGTGAATTCCCTGGCGGTCCAGTGGTTAGGACTCCACACTTCCACTGCAGGGGCCCCAGGTTCAATCCCTGGTCAGGGAGCAAAGATCCTGCAAGCCACGCTGCACAGCCTTAAGAAAGAAGAAGAAGAAGATTGCCAGAGAATCTTGCCATCACAGCAGGAGATTTTAAAAAACAATTTATTCTAACTTCCTTTTGGAGAAGTCCAAGTAAAAGGGCAAGCATTAGTACATACAGTGGGACTTAGGCCAGTCATACTAGAGAAAATTTGTTGCTGATGGCAATCAAACCTATGTTGTTTCCCTGAGGATGAACAGATGTGATTATTTTAGGCTATGTTAGGGTGAGCAATGCTAGCTACTCTAACAAACCTGCACAATCTCAGTGACTTAACAAAGGCTTATTTTTCACTTTCGTTGCAGTCCAGTACAGATCATTGGGCAGGCTTCTTCCACATAGTAGTTCCAAAATCTCCTAGGGCCTCAGGATCCTCCATTGGATCATCTGACCTGCAATCAAGAGGAATAATAGAAAGTGTGGAGAAGCACACAGGGAATTTGGGGCCAAGGCTGGACATGACATATTACTTCTGCCCACATTTTATTAGCCAGGAGTCAGTCCCATGGCCCACATAACTGTAAAGGAGGCTGGGAGATACCGTTTTCACAAATGTCCAGGACGGAAATGAGATGGAGATCAGTGATCACACTGCATTATCTCTGTTACCATGTATACTTTACTAACTTGAATTTAAGAGATTGATTCAAGAAGGCTAGTAGAAAAGATCTGGGGGGAGGGGGGATTATATCCAGATAGAGCAGAAAAGAGAGGTATTAAGTAGATTTGTTTCCGCAGACTGCCAAGGTGGAGACAGTTTAAGTTAGCCTGTTCCTGCAGGACTAGTCTTCGTCTGCATCAGTGGGTTGGCTTTGTTATGCCTGGGTATTGTTTGAGCAAGACTCTCTTCTCATTTGTTAGTACCACAAACCTAGAGGCCCCTAACTTAACTACTGATGGTACTTTTTAGCTGGGCTAATGATTTGACTGTCTCTATATTTCTTTTTCAGGGTTTGAGTAAAAAAGTTGGAGTGTCATCCTCCATCCTCCAAGGTCTCTGGATCTCCTATAGCACAGAGGGTCTTTCCATGGCATTGGCATCTTTACGAAATCTCTATACTCCAAATATAAAGGTAAGTGATAAATTACAGTCAGATTAAAGAATTAACTATGAAAACCTAAAACTAGGAGGACATTTAAGTAGCTATTTAATCGATCTTTGACTTGCTTTAGACTGTCTCCTATTAACCTTTTACTGATAATTTGATATATTTTACATTTTGTTCTGTGAGTTGAAGACCAAGCCTATTGACCTTGTACCTTGTATAAGATGACTCTGATTTGTAGAATAAGTCCTGCTGCTTCTAGGGAGTAAGTCATTCTTGGACCACCTTTGTTTTGATAGGGTTTTTTCTGACTGACAGCTCACTTAGTGGAGACTCTGACAGCACTACAGTATGGGTGGTGTTGACTTTAGTTACTGAGCAGTTTATATAAAGGAGATATTTCACATCCCTTTCCAAAGGCAAGGGATTGAAAAAGGAACAAATGAAGATTTTAAAATAAAGCCGTTACTAAATGCTTCTGGGCACTTACTGTGGGGTCCCAGAGGACTTAATACAAGATGACTAATAGGATATAACTGATACTTATGTGAGTATTATTTCTGTTTATTCACTTATTTCTAGGTCAGCCGACTGCTGATTTTGGGAGGTGCCAACATTAATTACCGGACAGAGGTTTTAAATAATGCTCCAATTCTATGCGTCCAGTGTCATCTTGGTTACACAGAAATGGTGGCCCTACTGTTGGAGTTTGGGGCCAACGTGGATGCCTCCTCGGAAAGCGGCCTGACTCCTCTGGGCTATGCTGCAGCCGCAGGCTTCCTAAGCATTGTCGTGCTGCTGTGCAAGAAACGGGCCAAGGTAGTGGCTGTCCGGCTCTGCTGCCTTTTCTTCTTCCCTTTTCTTTCTTCCTGCTATAGACTCTTCCTTATCTCCTGCGTGACCTCCTGAGTGTAGGTAGAATACATCAGATCCTATTAGGGAGCAGATCAAAGGGAGAACTAGCTCTGATTACATCCTACTGTTGCCCACTTGCCATGGCCAGTTCCATGCTGAATTTGCACACAGTTCTAAAACTTTTGAGAGGCACTTAGGAAACTGCATTTATCAGCAGCCACAAAAAGTCCCTAACAGCCAAGAAATTCTCTCCTGAGCTCAGAGTGAGGAAAGAGAAGTGGGGGAGCAAGGAGATGGCCCTCTGAACTGAATGGTGCCTCTAGACTCTAAGCCTTTCATGTTAGAGTCTTGAAGATACCCCTGAAGAGGTATGGGGAGAAGATGATTCTCTCTGACCAGAGGAACTCAGAAGTGTTTCTGTTAGTGTATTTTAATTCTCTCAAAACATTTCTCAGAAATATATTTGCTTTACAGTATCTCAAAGGCCACTGATATAACTCAATTTGAAAATATTGGTGAAAAGAAAAATGCTGGTCTCAAACATGTAGGCCTCTGGGGAACATTGTAGCCCAATGGTATTTTGTTTCCATCCTGAAAACAAACTGAGGAATTTGGTGGGTTTGCAGTGAAATATAAGTAATATGTATGCCCTCATTCTGAGGT